>NC_030678.2:71616236-71930403 GCF_000004195.4 Xenopus tropicalis | reverse complement strand
GAGAGAGCAGCGTGTCTCTGACACATGAATTACAGACACAAGAAATCTTTTCACAGAGAAGTCAGTGCAGCATTTCTGTGAGTGCTTATGGCTGTATTTACATAGACCTTTCTGATAAAGCTTACTTAGTTTTTACCTTTCCTTCTCCTTTAATAGTGATGAGCGAATCTGTCACATGGCAAATTTTTACAAGGCGATTTTTGACACCCGTTTTGGGAAACAATCCGCCAATAGTGAAACGTGGAAATTCGCTGTGAATCCATGCCTGCCGAATAATTTGCCCATCACTAACAATTAACGTTTATGGTATATTTCTTATTTATCATTTAGGGGCAGATTTACTAAAACTCTTTTTTATTTTAAAATTCAAATAAACTCGTTTCCACACACTTACTAAAAAATCTGAAAAAAGCATGTGCAGGTGAAAGCGCAGAAAAGTTGTGACTTTTTCGAATTGTAGCACAAAAAACCAACATCAAACATGCAAAACCTCTAAAGTTTTGATGCAAAAGAAGGATCCTCCATAAAAGGGAAGGGACATTAACTTCTACATAATCTTGGGGAGTTTTAGCTGGCTAATTGTCAGATTCAGATTTTTAGCCCTTCTGACGCATATTAATTCTGCAACTTTTACAGCTATAAATTTGAATCTGAAAAAAATCAGACGGTTATTTAATGGTCTATGATTTTCCATAGAAACCTTGCAGCTGTCCAGACACATCACATGCACAGTTAAAGAGTTCATAGTTGAACAAACATTCAGTATAATGTAAACATTAACAATCTGGGACTATTTGCTTTTAGTTTTATTTTTTACATTTTTTTTATGATTTGTAAATTGGTTGCTAGAGTCTAATTTACAGCACAACCAGCAGCAGTTTAGAGACTAGAAATAAAAAATAGAGACTTAAGTAGGAACGTAATTAAAACTTAAAAACAAATGAACAAAAAACACATTAAAATTCTAGACTTCCTGGACTGTAGTTACTTTGTGAACAGGTTCAGTGACCCCCATTTGCTAGAGAAAGACAAAGGAAAACAGTTAAAAAACTGTAAAATATAAAAATACCATTCTTGTCACAGCACACAAAACAGGGATGGGTGAATTAGCGAGAAATAGTTGTGAAATTTGCATTTCTGCAAGTGGCACAAATTTTCACGAATTTGCAGAATTTTGCGATACGTTTAGTTTCACCAAGAATAACACGCATTGGCTTCAATGCACTTGGTGTAAGAAAAGACGCCCATTGACTCCAATGTATTTGGTGTGAACATTTTTGAGAAAAAACATCTATTGACTTCAATGAATTTGAGTGAGAAAAACTGATACAAAATGCCCATTGATTCCAATGCATTTGGTGCAAGAACAAACAGCCATTAACTTTATTGCATGTGGCAGAAGAAAAAAAGTTTTTCATGAAATGACCCAGTTTCTTTCATCAGTACACAGTGAAAGTTTCACTGCCAGCTGAGAAAAAAATTACCCAACAGTAGATAGTAGAAACAACCATGTGTGATAGATTTAGAAATTGCACAGAAAATGGAAAAAACAATCATTTTAAAATACAACCAACACCACTTTTTTAAAAAAAAGATAGAATACCAACCACAAATTTCCAAAAAATAATTTCTACCAATATTAGAAATGGATTAATTATCACTTTAAAATAATGAAGGCAAATGTATTTCCTCCTATGTCTCTCTACATTCTTTAATAAACTTGCTAGGTGTGCACTTTTGCCTCTGACTCAGAGGCCTTGAAGCACTTGAAATTTTAGATTTCCTTTGTTTACAGATTTTACGCAATTGAAACTTGTCTCCTCTCTAGAACTGGTGTCTTCAGTGTGTTCCTCATTACAATTTTATTTGTGGAACATGGAGAATATACACTCAAATTCCATTACAGTTAATTTTACAGTTAACATAGTCTACCATAGTCTACAGCTAATAAGCAATGAACAAAATCTAAAAATACATCACCTTTTAGCTATTCATAAATAGCCACCTAACCTGACCTAGGCCTATCCCTAGGCCTGATTATATCCTAACATACCTAACACCAAAAAATGAAAGTGTTTTAAATTACCGTAAACCCGTTATCCAGTAAGTTCTGAAGTTAGGAAAGGCCATAACATAATAACACAGTAAGTTAGGATGAAAAAAGACATACGTCCATCACTGTCAGGCGGGTTTATGGGAGTCAAGCGATGTAGAGTAGCCTCTCCTACACCTCCCACACGAGATACAGCACCCGAGAGTGGGACGGGGCTGGCTCAGAGGAGGAGTGGCAGGAGTGCGTGAGAAAAACAGTTCCTGCAGAGATGTAAAGTTTAATGTCAAAGCAAAGTCAGGGGGCAAAAGGGTGGTCAGGTCCGGATGCAAGGTCAAGGGCAGACAGCGATCAATCAATGAGTCAGGAACAGGAGAAAGGGTCAGCAACAGGCAAACAGTTAAATAAATGCTTGGTACCGAGTGATAAATCATACTCTGCAAAGTAAAGATGGTTCTGTGGCGTTTTTAAAGGCATACTGCACATGCGTGTTATGAGCGTGCGCGTTTCCGAATGCGTGCGCACGTTCGCAATCACGTTCAACCATAATGCCTATATATAACCTGTCTAACTTCTAGTTGATCCAGAGGAAGGCAAAAAACCCCATCTGAAGCCTCTCTAATTTGCCGCAGAGGGGAAAAAATTCCTTCCTGACTCCAAGATGGCAATCGGACCAGTCCCTGGATCAACTAGTACTAAGAGCTATCTCCCATAACCCTGTATTCCCTTACTTGTACTAAGAGCTATCTCCCATAACCCTGTATTCCCTTACTTGTACTAAGAGCTATCTCCCATAACCCTGTATTCCCTTACTTGTACTAAGAGCTATCTCCCATAACCCTGTATTCCCTTACTTGTACTAAGAGCTATCTCCCATAACCCTGTATTCCCTCACTTGCTAAGAAGCCATCCAGCCCCTTCTTAAAGCTATATAATGTATCAGCCAGCACAACTGATTCGGGGAGGGAATTCCACAACTTCACAGCCCACAGTAAAAAAAACCTTTCCGAATATTTAAATGGTCCCTGCCCTCGTGTCCGTTGGAAGGACCTACTGGTAAATGAAACATTAGAGAGGTTATTATATGATCCCCTTATATATTTATACATAGTTATCATGTCACCTCTTAAGCGCCTCTTCTCCAGTGTAAACAGACCCAACTTGGCCAGTCTTTCTTCATAGCTGAGACTTTCCATACCCTTTACCAACTTAGTTGCCCTTCTCTGGACCCTCTCTAACTCAATAATGTCCCATTTCAGCACTGGAGACCAAAACTGAACAGCATATTCTAGATGGGGCCTTACCAGCACTCTGTAAAGGGGAAGAATAACCCCACCTCACGTGAATCTATACCCCTTTTAATACAGCTCAAAACCTTCTTTGCCCTTGCAGCTGCTGCCTGGCATTGCTTGCTACAGCCAAGTTTATTATCTACAAGGACTCCAAGCTCCTTCTCCATTATGGATTTGCCTAGTGCAGTCCCATTAAGGGTATAAGTGGCTTGCATATTTTTACATCCCAGGTGCATGACCTTACATTTATCCACATTAAATCTCATCTGCCGCCCAGATTGCCAGTTGGTCAAGATCCTGCTGCAGGGATGCCACATCCTGGATAGAATTGACTGGTCTGCAGAATTTTGTGTCATCTGCAAACACTGATACATCTCTTATAATACCCTCCCCTAAGTCATTTATGAACAAGGTAAACAAAAGTGGACCCAGTACAGAACCCTGAGGGACCCCACTGAGAACCTTACTCCAAGTAGAGAATGTACCATTAACAACCACCCTCTGTCATTAAGGGGGGATAGTTCTACTACTTCCGCAAACATTTATGAACAAGGTAAACAAAAGTGGACCCAGTACAGAACCCTGAGGGACCCCACTGAGAACCTTACTCCAAGTAGAGAATGTACCATTAACAACCACCCTCTATCATTAAGGGGGGATAGTTCTACTACTTCCGCAAACACATCAGCAGCCAAGTTAATTTACATAAACACTTTCCTACTGACAGTCCACTAGCCAGTTTTCTATCCATGTGCAAACGACTTCACTAAGACCAATAGACCTTAGTTTAGAAAGCAGTTGTTTGTGAGGAACGGTATCAAATGCTTTGGCAAAATCCAAATAGATTATATCTACTGCATCCCCACTGTTCAGCTTCTTACTTACCTCATCATAAAAAGCAATTAAATTGGTCTGACATGACCTGTCCTTCATAAAGCCACGCTGATTACTGCTCAGAATGCCATTCTCCAGTACATAATTTTGTATGTGATCCCTTAACAAACCTTCAAATATCTTTCCCACCACGGATGTCAAACTTACAGGCCTATAATTGCCAGGCTGAGATCTTACTCCCTTTTTAAATATAGGAATGACATTCGCCTTCTTCCAATCCCTAGGTACCATACCTGATGAAAGTGAGTCTGAGAATATCAGAAACAAGGGCCACTGTAAAGCTGACCCTAGCTCTCTCAGTACCCGAGGGTGTATTCCATCTGGCCCAGGTGCCTTGTTTACATTTATCGTGTGTAACCCTTTAAGCACCATATCCTGTGCCAACCACTGTGTAGTTGGAGCTGAGGCAACAGTGCAACAGTGCAGGACAGAACTTATTAAATTTTATATTTAATATTACAAAGGTAAACAGTGCAATTTAACAAGATGTTACAAAAAGAGACATATACATGCAAAACAGTCAATAAAATAAAAGGGGATAAAAACACAGAGAAACCCTAAGTACGTTACCGAGTGTCTTGTGCCCTCCTGAGGCTGGAGTTATGAACAGTGAATGCACAATCCAAAAGAACATGGAGCCTCAACATATGAGTTAACTGGTACCTGGGTCTGTGCCCTTTTTTATCCTACTGCTGGGACCCTCCCTCATTACTGTATTCATGAGAAGGGAGTGCCCAGGGGTGTGTCACAGGACCTCCCCTGTAGAGCTATACTTCTCCTGCCAGTTTCTGGTCATATAATATTGGTACTTGCCAGTATCCAATATTATTATGACAATAGGGGCTTGTCTTAACCCATATGTGGGCGATCATAATGATACCAAACATGGGGGGTGTCTCATGTCCCAGTCCCCCAGAAACCATCCCTCCTAACTGGTGGGTGTAGGCAGTCCCTGTTTGGTATCATTGGGAAGCCTGGGGCCTCCTCATACACCCTATGTCATTTATGAGGATGTGGACCTTAAAGCAGAGGAGATATGGATCCCTTTCTATAATCCATATTTTTCTGATAGCTGTTCTAGGTCCACAACTGACTTCTTTGATCACAGATCAAAGAAATCAATAGCCCCAGGTTTCCCGCCCTCCAAATGCCTGGATTCACCTTGTCTGCTCCCTCTGCTGAATTTGTCACCTTCCAGCAGTCCCTGGATGCATATTTAATTACGGGTCTATGCGGGAGACCAGATGGTGCTAGGGGTTAACCCTTTGCCATGCCAGGGCCACGTTGCCTTGGCATGACAATATACTTAAAAAACTTTTTGGGGTTAGTTTTGGCCTCTGCCGCAATGCGCTCCTCATTTTCTATCTTTGCCTTCCAGATTGCTGTTTTACAACACTTGTTATAGTGTTTATATTCATTAAATGCAGATACTGTCCCCTCTGACTTATATTTCTTAAAAGCTTTCCTTTTTTAAGCCACATAGGGTTAAAATGATTTAATATCATTTTAAATGACAACCATTTCTGCTCTGTGTTTTCCATAGACTCCATTATAAGCAAATAATTCTGGTTTTTTTCCCCTCTTTCTCTGTAATAATGAAACAGTACCTATTGGGTTTAATTAATGTTTAAAGGACATGTCAACCCCCAAAAACAATTTTTTGCCCAATAAAAGAAAACATAATTCTAAGCAACTTTGCAATATCAAAGTATTAAAAATTATTAGTGCTTTAAAAGTTAAGTGTAAATGTAATTGCTATAGAAAGCAGCATTTGCTGAACTCCTGGTTGTTACTTGTCAGTCTCCTCCAGCAAAGCAGGGCTGTGAAATCTGCTGGTGTTTGTTACATTGTTTCAACAGTCTGAGCCACCAGGGCAGAGAATAGCCCTTTACAAATATGTAATGAATGTATATTGCAAAGTTGAAACATCCCTTTTCCAGATAACTCTAGGTCCCGAGCATTTTGAATAAAGGGTCCCATACCTGTAACAAAAATATAATGTACTGTTGCCTTGCACTGGTAAAAGTTGTGTGTTTGTTTCAGGAACTCTACTATAGTATATATAAATAAGCTGTTGTTTAGCAATGGGAGCAGCCATTCAAGCTGGAAAAAGGAGAAGATCACTAGTTTAAAGAGAAGGAAATGTCCTTTTTTATGTTTAAAAGTCACTTTTTCAATCCTGCTCATTTAAGTAAAGAGGATTATTTCATATGTTGAGTTTTGTAAAGCACTAATCAGTCACTTAAGAAAAACAATTAGCTGGCAGCATATACTGGTCACCTATTTTAACCCAAACATCTCATTGGATGGTATCGATGAGTACAGCTAGAGAACATTAGTGCTTGTTATTACAACAGTTTGAAAATAATAGGCGGAGTGTGATATTTTTGTTTGGGGGGCTAAAGCGGCCATACTGTATGTAGGATTACCAACTGACAGGCCTGAAAGGCTGAATGCTTAAAAGGTGGCTTTTTAGTACAAAATATTGACTTTTCCAGTGAGAAAATCACTTTTTCCATTACATTTGCAGCTAGAGTTGCTTGTCACCTTTTCTGGAAAAAAAAATACCAGCCAACTTTTATATGTTTATCTTTCTGCCCTATTAATAACACTAACAACAAGCAGCACATGTTTATGTAACTCATGCCATTGGCACTGTCACCTTTCCTGAACCCAAACCATGCAGCAGCTAGAGTACGTTAACGTGGTGATTTCTCAACATTTGAATTCAAGTTTTTTGTCACAATTCACATATTTTGAACCCTAAAAATTCAAATTGAGATTCAAAAACTTGAATGTCTGATATTTAAGTGCAAAAAACCCAAACCCTAGTCAAGCCATATTTTCTCAAGATGTTTGAGATTTTGAGTTTGTAATCTTGCAAATTCAAGGTATTCAAGTTCTTTTATTCAAATGAGTTTTTGAATTTCAAACTTGAAAATTGATAAATAAATAGGAGTCAGTGGCAGATGTCCCTTTTCTTTCCTGGAAAATCTTTCTTTGCTCCAAATTGTTAAAGGTTTTTGGATTTTAACACTATCTTTTTTGTGCAACACTTCATGGATATCGTGCAACAATTCAAAAAAGTTCCAGTTTTCATGCCTTTTCTGCAACATTTTACTGCATATACTATTTCAGTTCAGATTTTTAGAAAAATGTTAAACATGCATGGAAATGAGTTTATTTCCCATATTCATTCCCAAACTTGCTATTAAAAAAGGAACACTATTACTAAGTGAGTATTTTATAAGTATGAATATGAACAGAATTAAGGTAATGACTGAATTGTTTATATTCCACTCAATTCTTGGTTGGATACTGTCATGCCAGCAGTATTGCCCTGGCATTGTAAAGGGTTAAACCTGGCAGCATTTGGCTTTTGTGTCCACAAGACACCCTTAATTAATTAAATACACAACAAGGAACTGTGGAAGGTGACAAATTCATCTGGGGTATCAGACAATGCGGAGCCAGGCCATTTTGGGCAGGAAGCTGAGTCCATTGGTTTCTTCAAAAACTTGAATGTCTGATATTTAAGTGCAAAAAACCCAAACACTAAAATGTAAAATTTCGGCACCTAAAAGCTTGTTTATGTAGTTTATGTAGTTTATGTAGAAGTCAGTGAGCGTTGTCAAGCCATATTTTCAATTCAAGATGTTTGAATTTGTAATCTTGCAAATTCGAGGTATTCAACTCTTTAGCTCATTCTTGAGGTCCCAATCTGTTAGGGGGTGGGCTCAGGTTTCCAAACTCTTACCTCAAGAGGACACAAAAGGTAACATACCTAGGGTTTCTCTGTGTTTTATTTCCTTTTATTTTATTTACATGTCTCTTTTTGTAAAATCTTTTTAAATGCACTGTTTACCCTTGTAATATTAAATATAAAATTTAATAAGTTATGCCTTTTGGCTCTAAGACTCAAGTACCTGGTATAAATGTTTGGGCCTAGAAAGTTATAACTTCATATCTGTAACTGTGGAGGGCAAGTTCTGTGTAAATGCTAATTAACTAGTTGACTGCTAGCAGGAGAGTGTGTTTGACTGCAATTTAACCCTTTGGTTGCTTGTTTGTTTGTTTTTGAGTGCTTGTTGAATTAGTGAACGCCAACCCTACTTACAGTAAGAGGAAGTGTGTGATACATTTGTGTATTAGGTTTCTATCGCCTGTTAATTATAGATGGTGGCAGTGAATAGTTATTTGGGGCAGTGGTGGGTTTGGGGGTGCATGATGTTAGTATAACCTGTGTGAAAGGTGACTGAGTGTAACCCCTTGTTTCCCTGTCCCGGTGACATGTGGGTCTGAGAGCCAATGTATTTTGTATGTACATTGCAATGGTACATGGAGTGTTTTTGGTGCTTTGAGATCTGCATTTTTAAGTATTCAAAATGGTCCCCAATGACTTACAGGGAAATAACAGGCAGAATCTGACTGGAAACACAGACTAAAAGAAATGAGATAGATAAAATACACATAGTGCAGTACAGTTATCTATATAGTCAATTTGTGTATCACACAAGTGTACTTGTACTCTCCATGGTAAAACATTTTTCAATACAATACAACTGTTTAGTGTGATCTTTTTTTACACATAAATGTCCATATTGTGCATTTAAAGTGAAATTCCTTAAAGAACAAGGAAAGCCCGTTACATTGGGGACTACCATTTTGTTAGGCACCCCCACCAGTGAATGTAATCTATAATTTTTTAGATGAGCTGATCTATAACTAACTAAATTACTTATTGGGATCTCAGCTGGAAAAAGATTGGCTAGAGAACCAGAGTGCCAGGTTTACAGATTTTTTTGTATTATGGAATTAACACTTAGGTGCATTTTTATTATGCTGTGTAAAAAACGGCGAGAAAATTCACCACACTTCGTCAGGCTTCGATGTGTAAAAACAGCGTAAAACAGCGTAATTTTTTTACACGTTTTTCTTCCACCGGAACTTATGGAAAATAACGTCGTAATATCCGGCGTTCAGACGATGATCTTTTCCATTTATTTTACACAGCTTTTTACTTCATTTTTCTGCGAATTAGTTTTACACAGCATAATAAATACGCCCCATAGTTATTTTAATCACTAAGCACTGTCTATAAGAATATAAGTTACAGGATATTCAGAGCTCTTTTGTATTATATGATTCCTTTTTCTATATTCATAACTTTGTGTCTGTAAAAGTTCCAGCCATGCAGGAACATGCTATGGTATGCTTTCTTTGAGACATCTTTGAAGTTGTGACATAATCCTGTTTCACAATAAATGCTTCAAAAGAAAAACATAGCAACTCATAACAAAATGAGATATAAAATAGCTATCCAAGCTGTCTATGTAGGATTCAGCATCCTTTCATACTGATAGTTGTCAACATCTATTACAATTATTCTTCAACATTTTTACGCAGCAACAAAATTGATATCATTGAATCAATGCACATCTTAACTAAGTACTAATGCCTGTATACCCTCCAGCATGTGGATTTTGTATGTGTTTGTTTGCAAGATCATTGCATAACAACCCAGGCAAAGCTCCATCTAACATACTGTATATTCATATATATACATTTAAAGCAACATTCAGAATAACAATAAAATATATATGCTAAAAATTGTATTAATCCATGCTCACTTTTAAAGATCTCTTCCATTTTTCACAAACCATGTCCATTTTCAACCCATGATTCACTAAATAATAGTTTAAACATGCTGTCTTGTGTGCCCCTTAAAATGACACCTGGAATGACAGGCATTAAAATGCCAATAATGCCAAAATGTAAAGTGTTACACTGTGCTTAAACTTAGGTTTGCTTCAGGCACATTTTGAAAGATACTGACACTAAAAATTAAAGCATTTTTTGCGTCTATCATAACATTGTCTTTGTGTGTTATTTATAATTTTGCCCTAAAGTTATTTGCCCCATGCCTTACACTACATATATGATCCCCCATGTTCTTCTATTAGGAGGCTGCTATACAATCAACATGAATTATAGGTAATTTTAATGCTCTCTGTACAGCCTTTTGGCACGGTCTCAATGACTCCCTTAAAGACGAACTAGCTGCTTGTGACTTACCTCCCCTCTTCGAAGATTTGGTTTCCCTTGTAATTAATATTGACACCCGCTTAAGGGAGAGACAGCTTCAGAGGAACCGTCCTCGGAGATTTGTTTCAGAATTTTCCTCTTCAGCACCCTCTCCAGCCTCCATACCAGTCTCCATGTTGGAACCAATGCAACTTGGGGCTACCAGGCTCTCCGTTGAGGAACGTAATCGTAGAAGGTCGGCAGGTTTTTGTATGTATGTGTATTTTTTTTGTATCACTTTAAGGCATTACATTTGGCTGAGTCAGCTAAAATGTCTATTAGGTAAAAGGAGGCCAACAGAACATGGAAGAAAGCAAAGGCATCACTGTGATTAAGTAATACAGTTCCTGAATTATTTCTAAATGATAGTAAACAGGAAACAGGAAAAAGCAGAGGCTGTAAAACAATCCTTTTTAATTTATTGAAGGATTCATTTTAATAGACCTATGTGATTTAAAATTAGATGACTGCCATACTACTAACCATAATAACTGGGGAAGGGGGGGAAAAAAAAAAAAAAGGTACCCCCCATATCGCTAAAACAAAAGGTCCCAGCCGCTACAACATTGTTTCAAACTGTAAATAGTTATGATATTCTGTTTCCATATTTACTCCTCTTTTTTGCTTTCCTTCCTCCCCTTTTCTTTTTTTTTTAATTTTTTTCTCCTTGTACTCATTACTTCGCAATATTCTCCTGTCACTCATGATACCAATCAATAATGATTGTAGTAATGCAGACTACTGCAGTGAATAATCTGCTAATGATGTAATGCAACAAGGATAATAAAACTAATAAAAACTGTCAGTTTAAAAAAAAAAATTAGATGACTGGCTAACTCAGGAGGTAATTCAAAAACATGTAAACAAAGGTCAAGAAATCCACAATTAGGCAGCGCACTCCAGGTAGTATAAAAGCTGCAACAGTTAAAGGTTAAAAATGTTCAGTCTTTATTAGCACATCTAGTACAGCTTGTGTACAGTACAGTACGAGTTTTGTGCCAGAGACCTCATGCTCAGAGACCTCCTTCCCTTAGTCAACACAGGAAATATATACCCATAAGCCCTCCCATAAAATAACCACATAATTGTTTTTAATAGTGATTCGCAGTGAAAATTTGTCGCACATCAAAAAAATTGTTGTGTGTCATAAAAAAACCGTGGGCGACAAAAAAATTTGCGTCAGAGATGCGTTTCCCGATATTTTTTGCTGTTTTGCAAATTTTCTTGCGGTTTCGTGAATTTTATGGCGAACCGAAACGGACAGATTCGCGCATCACTAGTTTTTAATAAATACAATAATTCATAAATTGATTAATCAATGAATCAACATATCTACCGCAAGCCTATTCGATGTGCTAATTAATTAACATAGCATTGTTCAGCATACTATTAATAGATAACATTGTGTTAAGTTAAAATATATTGTAAGAATGTTAAACACACTTCATTAAATACATTGTTGCAGCCCACTGGTTAAAACATTTCCACTCTCAAAAGTAGCAATTTATATCAAATGTCCCATTCAGTCCTTGAGGTTGCCTGGTACATAATTTTTAGATCCACTTTATTTCTGCACATAACAACTTAGATTGTAAATCACCTCATCTAGGTCCTATGGTCACCCTTTCTATTCCTTGTAGTATCACAGTGTCATCACCACTACATTCCTTAAAGTGCCTCGAGACCGGCATTGCCTCATTCCTTGACTTATTCAAATTTAGATGCTCTCTAGCCCTCTCCTTTAGGGATCTAGTCAGCGCCGGATTTCTTATCTGGGTGCCCCAAGGCCCCCCCATTAACGTTGATAAATCTTCCCCATTATATTGTCTTATGTCTTCATAATGCAGAAAGTGTGGCTAATATGGTGCTATTATTCAAAAAAGAATAAGACTGTTAGTTTGTCATCTGTTTGTGCCAATATTAATTTAGGTGCAATAGATATTCCCAGTCAGTTAATTTTATAGGGAGGTCAGCAGAAACCTATACCTTGTGGTTGCAGTAGATGTGATCTGTTTTGATTTTGAATTTAAAAGAGTACACACAGAAGGTTACTGATTAAAATGGCCTTAAACACAATATTTGTACTTGGAAACTAAATGGCTGCATGATAGATTACAGAGTGGTTATTTGTAGTTGAACCAGTGTGGTTAGTGGAATACCTCAAGGGTATGTTCTTAGTCCTTTGTTCATAAATGACCTTGACATAAATCAAATGTTACATAGAGGAACCCAGGTGCTGAAGATCAATACACAACTTGATAAATATGGCCCCTCAGTGTCATTACTATGTTCTGAGCTTTGCCTGTAACAAGGCATTTTCATTACTCTGGCTATTCACACCTTTGTTGATCTGCTCTTCTATTTTAGATCCAGTTTCTCTAGATAATTGGGCACCGTGAGTTTCTGACTTTCTTTCTATGTTCACCTGTGGAATTTTTATTCTTCTTGACTAAGGTTTTTCTGGAATGTGTTTACCTACAGTGATCCATTTAGAAATTGTTGCCCTCTCATATAGAGAAGTAAGCTTAAAAAGTGCTGACTTCCATCGGCAGCTTAAGGTATTTTTGGACACTTTGTCGCCTAGAGGAAACTTTAATTCCTGTGAGAAATAAAGTGCCCCATATGTAATTTCCCTTAATCATTTTCAAATCGTGTTTTGTAAAGATATATACACTGCCACCATTAATATCTACCCTGTAGCCTTCAAAAATATATCGGAAACATTTTAACTGAATTAATATTAAATAACTGCCCAGTCAGGCAATCCATCCAGTCATGTGTCAGCAATAGATATCATTTATTTTTACAGCAAAAACTTGTACTGTTGCCCAGCTCATCTACAGCCTGTAGACGGTTAATATACTAATTAAAAAAAAAGGTTATTGAGTTAATATAAAATGCAAAATAATACAAAATAGAAACATGCATGTACTGTTAAGCATTCCTTTTTATTTAGCACTTCTTGCATTGCAAATGTGCTCATGTATTCTTTTGTTGGTGGAGGGGAATTCTAGGCTCGGCTCTTGCTCAGTACAGACTCTTGTGCTCTGAAAAACAACTGCAAAGTGAAAGTAATTACTGGAAATTCCTGACCTCATAAACTGAAGGGACAAAGCGCAGTATCTAGAATCTCTAAAACAAAGCTGAATTGCTTAAAGGGGACCTGTCACCCTAATAAATAATTATAAATTGTTTTCTATTGTGTTTGTCAGCAAAATAAACTTCAATTACACTATATAAATTATTTTAAACTTATATCGCTTAGCGCTGGAATTCATGATTGCAGAAAACAGACAGGCTCCATTTTGTGGACACTGTTATTAAGGCAAGCTGTGCATCTTGCTAAAATCTTGTTTCTGTGCCAGTATGGGGGACCTGATACCCATATCCATGCACTGGTTACACAAGGGGAATGTGAGGAGGGCAGTGACATCTAAGGGCTCTGGCACATGGGGAGATTAGTCGCCCGCGACAAATCTCCCTGTTCACGGGCGACTAATCTCCCCGAGTTGCCATCACCTGCCATCCCACCGGCGAAAGTGTAAGTCGCCAACTTCGGCGATTTGCCGAGATCGCGCCGCCGCGTGTGCCATCCCACCGGCGACTTACACTTTCACCGGTGGGATGGCAGGTGATGGCAACTCGGGGAGATTAGTCACCCGCGAACAGGGAGTTTTCTCGCGGGCGACTAATCTCCCCGTGTGCCAGAGCCCTAAGAAGTTCAGAATTGAAAGTGAAAGTAACTGTTTGACCCACCCCTGTGCCTAAGGCATAGATGTGGGGCAGGTAATATATGATTGACAGCTGGGACTTTTAAATGCTTATATAATGAGTATAGATGTGTTAATAAAAAAATTACTTTGGGTTACATGTTTAATTTGAAAAGGGCTTTTATTATACCTGTCTGGGTGACAGGTCCGCTTTAATGTCCAGAAGCCTTCAATATATATCAAAACAAACTGTGCACTAAAAATGTATTGTTTTTATGCTTAACTTAATTCTTCATTCCTTTTGTACTCTGTTATAAAAATATAGCAGTTTCTACTTGGTATAAACTAAGCAAGACTGTATCTATGCTGGGTTCAAGACAATTCTATTGATGTTTGTTTATATATGTTTAGTAGATTTATAACATGGTGCTTAAAATTGCAGAAAAAGTGTTTTCATGATAACACTAGGTCCAAAGCATTCTCAATAACAATATGTAAATTTTTATTTATATAGAGCTACTTGTGTATGCAGAACAATTAATTCATAGAACAAACATAGATCTTTACAATAATAGATACAAATACAAAGAACAATTATGTTAAAGATTAAGAGCTAAGTGTCAAAGAAACAAGAGGAAAGAGACTCCCATGTTTATACCTATACAATGGTTTATGCTGGGTTTGCACAGAAAGTAAGCAGTACAACATAAATGCATTTTCTGCAGACAGTGAAGGTTATACAAGGCAATTGTATGTTTTTCCTCGCAGGTTTATGTTCTAACATGTATACTGGAAAAGTACATGTGTTACTCGTGGCTATGACGTGTAACCAAGCAAACATAAAAAGGAAAACAGGGAAAAAGATATGGTCTGTTTTGAAAATAAAAAAGGATGGAATGAAAGAATGTGGTGAAATAGAGATGAAATTATTTTTGTAGATGTTATAATGATATACTGATATAATTCAGCTTTTAAAAAATCTACAAAGTGGAACCTTAAAGACTGTGTTCCCATTTTAAATCTTTATTTTTGCTAATGTGCCTAACAGCAGTGACCATGTCTGAATAATGGATTGTGCTCCTCCTCCTACACTGGGATTTAAGTGGTACTTGGCTGTGACAGGCAGGAGGTGCAATACAGACTTGTACAATTAAAGGGGCACTATACCACGTTCTTAACACAATTAACATTACTAGAAAATTTGGCTGAACAGATTTTTTACCTATAGTTTAAGTAGAGAAAAAAATCTATGAGCTAAACAGGGCACACAAAGAAAGTGAAGCTACTTGATGAAGATAGATTATTCCCAAGGCACAGATAAATTATTATCTGTAAGTATAACACACAATAAATTATA
Source organism: Xenopus tropicalis (assembly GCF_000004195.4). Classification (NCBI taxonomy): domain Eukaryota; kingdom Metazoa; phylum Chordata; class Amphibia; order Anura; family Pipidae; genus Xenopus; species Xenopus tropicalis. The sequence continues at coordinate 71,915,016 of NC_030678.2, read as the reverse complement.
TTAGTATAAAAGATTTTGCAATCATTTATTAAGGACCTATAATTAAACTGACTAAATGGCAAAAGTTAAAATCTGGAATATGTTTGTTAAAAACGAAAAATCACCACTATATTGGCAGTTCACTAAAGGCAGATTATTGTGTTTTTGTGAATTAACGTTGCCTTGGTAAACATTTCCATCTTATTCACCAAGTTAAATTTCTCCAGTGAAGACTTTGACTATTTTCAAATCTATCAAGAGTACATAAATAATTTTTCGTTAAGAGCAATTTTGCCAAGTTGAGGCTGGAAAAATTTCATAATAAAGACAGAACAGTCACTTTTGCATGTTGTTACATCATATTCTTCATGCTAATATCCCACATATGCCATTTCTTTATTGCAGAAATTTTCTAGCAAATTTTCCCCACAACATATGTTTGAAGAAAATGTTTTGGTGGATTTTTGCAGAGAATTTATACAAGAACACATTTTAGCTTATTACACTCACAGTGGAGTACGTAAAAAGCAATGTCACCACAAAAATAAGCCAAACATATTAATGTGAGCTTGAGCAGAGTTAGACAGGGTAAAAATTTGTACTCTAGTAAATATGCCCTCATCTCTGAACCAGATGGCAGGTAGCATGAGGCAAGCCAAATCTCAGTAAGTACCCTCACTACTTCAGATCTTACTGCATGATGTTTCCAGAGCATTCACAAGGGCAGGAAAGGGTGCTGCATGTATAAAACAAATAACAGAGTGAGACCAAAGGCACAGTAAAGACAGGGATCAGATCAGAAAACAGTCAGAAGTAGTGATGGGCGAAAAGTTTCGCCAGGCATGGATTCGCGGCGAATTTCCGCGTTTCGCCATTGGCGGATTGTTTCGTGAAACGGATGAAGAATTTCGCCGCCGAAAAATTCGCCGCACGTCCAAAAATTTTCGCCGGCGTAAAAAAAGAATAGCCGCGGGCGACGAAACAATAGCACGCAACAAAATAATAGCCGCGGGCGACGAAACAAGAGCCGCGCGACGAAACAAGAGCCGCGGGCGACGAAACAAGAGCCGCGCGCGACGAAACAGTAGCCGTGCGACAAAATAATAGCTGCGGGCGACGAAATAATAGCCGCGCGACAAAACAATAGCCGCGGGCGACGAAACAAGAGCCGCGCGACGAAACAAGAGCCGCGGGCGATGAAACAAGAGCCACGCGCGACGAAACAAGAGCCACGTGTGACAAAATAATAGCCACGGGCGACGAAACAAGAGCCGCGCGACGAAACAAGAGCCGCGGGCGACGAAACAAGAGCCGCGCGCGACGAAACAATAGCCGTGCGACAAAACAAGAGCCGCGCGCGACGAAACAATAGCCGTGCGACAAAATAATAGCTGCGGGCGACGAAATAATAGCCGCGCGACAAAACAATAGCCGCGGGCGACGAAATAATAGCCGCGCGACAAAACAATAGCCGCGGGCGACGAAACAAGAGCCGCGCGACGAAACAAGAGCCGCGGGCGACGAAACAAGAGCCACACGCGGCGAAACAAGAGCCACGCGCGATGAAATAATAGCCGCGCAACAAAACAATAGCCGCGGGCGACGAAACAAGAGCTGCGCGACGAAATAATAGCCGCGCGACAAAACAATAGCCGCGGGAGACGAAACAATAGCCGCGCGACAAAATAATAGCCGCGGGCGACAATTTTTTTTGTCGCACGACATTTTCGCCGTTTTGCAAATTTTTCGCCGTTTCGCGGATCTTTTCAAAGATTCGCGAATTTTTCGGCGAAGCGAAACGGAACAGATTCGCTCATCACTAGTCAGAAGCCATGCAAAGACTTGTTCTTACAAAAGCACAGGGCCGACAGGAGTAAATGTAGGTACAAAATAGGAGGAGGTGCCAAGAAACAGGGCCCAGGGACCCAGAAGAGCAAACAAATAGAACAGGACCTATTAACTACAAACTAGTTCAATTACAAAAGCTGTCTGGATATCAAGTGTCTTCATTTGAATACATATTTGCCTCCAGTAAGGAGCACAGAAGTCCTTGGCCTAAATTCCACTAACCACAGTAAGCTGATAAATCTACATGAGGCCTTGGTCCTAGTCACCCCAGAGCAAGCCCAACTTACTATTTTCCAATGTATTTGAAAATAATATGAAGTAATGTCTGGCAATGCTTTTGCCATATATTTTTATGGCAGTCAAGTAAGGGGAAAGGAATTAAATTAGCTGGACTATCTGTGGCTAGGAAGTTTTGAGGGTTCTTTGTCTGATTGTACTTCATTTTCTGACACTGGTAGGTTGAGGGCAGAAAATTGTTTAGATTTTAGAATGGGAAGATTCATCTTTGAATTAACATTTAGCATGATGTAGACAGTAATATTCAGATATCATTTGCCACTGGTCTTTCTCATTTTTTTTATTTTCTTTAATTCTTATCAGTAACTAATAGGATTCTATGCTTCCTATTTCTCTTTGTCTATTTCTCTTTGCCCCTAAATATATTTCCTTTCCTCTGTTAATTGTTTAGTTTTCAGGTTGCAGGTTCTCTAAAGTTATATCTTTCATTAATTTCGTTGAAACCTTCATGGGTGTACACAAAATTTTTTAGCGGAGAAATCATCAACCTAAAGCAACCTGTTTCAGAGATGCCAATTTTACAATAGGGTAAATCAGGGCATCAGTGACATACGGATTGCACTGCTACAAATATGAGCATGACCCATTGGATGTGGAGAGCAAGGGCCCTACTCACATCACTGAATGTTCACTGCAAATGTGCATACTTTACTTTAAAAGGGAAATTGTAAAAACTGGGGGGAATGTCATATATCATTTTAAAGGTATTTTATATCATTATAAGCCTTTAATTAGGAGAACTCACACAGAGTAGAATTAATCCCATTGCATCACCTCACAAAGTGCACACAGCATCCCCAAATAAGTATTATATATATAACGAAGAGGAACGGCACTCACAGGGAATTTTCACACCAAGGACATCAACAAGCTTGTAGAAAAGTGAGGTTCTTTATTAGTCCGACGTTTCAGCTCCTTCAGGAACTTTCATCAGGGACAATAGTGCTGGTTTGTCCCTGAGGAAGAGTACAGTTAGTACTCGAAACGTTGGATTTTTTTGAATAAAATTTTTTCACTTTATCGTTAAGTCCTTGTGTGTGCGGCTCTCTGTTCATATATTGCTTCATTTTAGCCAGCACCCAGGGCATTTGAACTTTTATAGGGTGTGCTCCACTCTTCCTTGTATGTATATATATAATATATATATATATATATAAAGTGTAGGATTGGGGAGCACACCTTCAAAATTACAATACCTGGGTGCTCGAGCTAGAGGTTTTAGACAAATAGAGAAAATGTCGGCACTCGCAGGATTTCCACATAAGGACAAAAAAATAAACAGCTTTTAAATACAAACGGTGATGTTTATTCTTTCCAACGTTTCAGTCCTATACTCGGACTTTCGTCAGGGAGTGTATACCAGCATATCCCCCAGCGCTTTTAAAATTGGAATTTGGCGCCAAATTCCAATTTTAAAAGCGCTGGGGGATATGCTGGTATACACTCCCTGACGAAAGTCCGAGTAGATTTATCAGCTTACTGTGGTTAGTGGAATTTAGGCCAAGGACTCTATTTATATATATATATATATATATATATATATATATATATACAGCCCACAACATTTTCAGCACACCAAACCCGTAATATAAGTCACCTGGGTGCTACCTCCATGTGTCTAATTATCCAGAAGTCCAAAAATTGGGTGCACACCAGGATATTTTTTAAAGATTAAAAAATTACTTTTATTTAAACATGCTGTTAAAACAGGCTAACGTTTCGGTCTCCTCCTAAGACCATTATCAAGACCACGTACACAGTTAAAATCAGCAAATAAATAGATAAAACCTCTAGACACTCCCCCAAGCCCCACACTCCCATCCCAGTCACATGACTGAATAGTTAACCCTGTAGGCTAAAGCATAACAAAGTCATTGTTATGCATAAGTGAGCATGTAGTGCAAGAAATACCAAGTTAAAAAAGTTCATACTTATCTACTGACAAATAATGCAGAAAATGTAACCATAAATGATACAAGAAAATACAGAAAAGAAAAAGGAAACAAAGACATGCTTAACCATAAACTGGCAACTATTGTAGCCAGTGTAGCAAACTCAGCAATACATCTCCTCACCTTTGCTCTGGAAAACATAGAAAAGAGCAGTGTTCATTTAACCCTGCCGGTGCCAAAGTACCTAGTTTTTTAATCCAAAACACCTCTCTTTGGAGAAGTAACCTGGCCCGATCACCACCCCTTGTAAGGGGCGGCACATGATCAATTGCAATGTAATGAAAGGTGGGCAACCTGTGCCCCATCTCTAAAAAATGTTTGGCAACAGGCTTATTGGTTGTACCATCCCTGAAGGCCGTGCTTATGGCCGAACGATGCCCATCCATCCGTAATCGTAGTGTTTGATCCGTCTTCCCCACATATGAAAGCCCACAGGGACATGTAATCAAATAGATTACATACAAAGTAGTACATGTAATGCGATGTCTAATTTTATAGCGTTTCCCTGTGTGTGGGTGCAAAAATGAATCACCTGGGGTAATGTATCGGCACGAGGTACAGTTAGGACAGCGAAAACACCCCTGTTTAGCCCCTGTGAGCCAAGTGCCCTGTTGTCGGGAACAGCATTTTACCGGGTCATTTTTAACTAAAAGGTCCCTGAGGTTGGTGCCCCTTCTATAGCAGATCATTGGTGGTTCCGGGACTATTCTCCTTAAATCGCTGTCAGCTCCAACTATATTCCACTGATCCTGAACAAATTTACCCAGGGCTCTCGTATTCTAATTGTACTTGGTACTAAAGACCAGCCTTGTCTCACTACTCCTAGGGTTCTTAGCCCCTGTACATCTTTCCTGTGCAATTTTAAATGCCTGCTGCAAAATGTTGTCCGGGTACCCCCTCTCACTAAAACGAACCCAAATCTCTTCCAACTGTTTTTCTGCTAGGTCCTGAACCGAATTGTTCCTTAGGACTCTGCAGAAGTGGGAAATGGGTAGTGACTTTTTCATAGGTTCAGGGTGGCTACTTTGGTAGTGCAACAGAACATTCTTATCAGTCGGTTTCTGAAAAAGAGTAAAGTCTAACCGTGTACCATTTCTGATAAGTTCAACATCCAAAAAGTGTATTCTTGTTGTGCTGACCTCATAAGTAAACTGTACCGGGCTACCCAGGTTATTCAGCTCATCCACCATTGCACAAAACTCCATCTCAGTGCCCCGCCAAACAATAAGCATATCGTCGATATAGCGACGAAAGAATAGGAGTTTGTGTCCAAATCTTGGCATAATGTAGTGTTGCTCGTATTGATGCATATAAAGGTTGGCGTAGGCAGGTGCCATCGCCGCCCCCATGGCCGTGCCCGCTATTTGTAAATAATAATTATGCTCAAAACTAAAGTAGTTCAATGATAAGGCCAGATCCAATAGCTCCAAAATAAAAGGCACCGGTGGGCCAACATATGCCCCTGAATCCGCCAAAGACCGCCTAACAGCATCAATGCCAGAAGAATGAGGTATAATCGTGTATAAACTAACCACATCCATACTCGCTAGTAAGCATGGGCCGTCATCAGGTATCACCACTTGTTTAATACATTCAAGTAAGTGCGGTGTATCCTTTAAATATGTGGGAATGTTGCGAACTACTGGCTGTAACATCGTATCTAAATAGATACCAATAGGGTGTAATAAAGAGTCACGCCCAGAAACTATCGGGCGTCCCGGAGGATTTATTAGGCTCTTATGTATTTTGGGCAATGTGTATAGCACAGGGCATTTCGGATAATTATGCTTTAAAAAATCTCGTAACCGTACATCAACCATACCCTGTTCAAATGCCCTATCCACAACCCCGTGTACCCGTGCCTTAAAGTTTACCCCAGGGTCAGTCACCAATTTCTTATACACTGAGTGATCACCAAGTTGACGCAAAATCTCGTCACGATAATCGCAATAACTCAAAATAACTATACCGCTGCCTTTGTCAGCAGGACGGATCACAATACCTGTGTCACCACTCAGTGTTTTAATTGCAGACCGTTCACTTTTAGAAAGGTTATCTTTGTATCCATTAGCCACAGATTTAGTAATGCCCTCTCTCTCAATAGCATGTTTGTACAACTTGATAGCGGGATTCAAAATAGGTGGAGTAAAAGTACTTTTTAGTTTTAAAGCAGATCCACAGTGTGACACATCCGGAGCATCTTTGAAATGTTCCTTTAAGTTCAACAATCGGCAAAACTTAAAACAGTCAATCTCCCAGTCCAGAGTATCAGTCATGCGACTGGGATGGGAGTGTGGGGCTTGGGGGAGTGTCTAGAGGTTTTATCTATTTATTTGCTGATTTTAACTGTGTACGTGGTCTTGATAATGGTCTTAGGAGGAGACCGAAACGTTGGCCTGTTTTAACAGCATGTTTAAATAAAAGTAATGTTTTAATCTTTAAAAAATATCCTGGTGTGCACCCAATTTTTGGACTTGGTTGGTTTTAACAATATATCTACAATAAAAAATTTTTTGATGAAACATTGAAGGGTGTGCTGGCCACAGATAATTATTTTCTATACAGACATAATTTTGGCTATGCACCCTGCAGAATATTGAGCCTTGGAGTGCAGACACCATTTGGATTGATATATATATATATATATATATATATATATATATATATATATATATATATGTTTAAATAACCAGAAATAGTTGTGTATAATCAATTATATTTTGATGTTATATCCGTCAGTATGGTTTTGTCGGAAAAGCATTTCCTATGTTATGCTTGGCATATTTTCATACCAATTCACTTGTGGCCCCCTAGTGTCTTGAAGGGCATGGAACTAAGCCAAATTACTTTAGCACAATAGACCACTTCTACTGGGTTTAATTCATTCCTCTCTTATGCATTGAAAAGCCAAACTTTGGGGACCTTGGAAAGCATTAAAACATTAGCAGACAGTAAGATTAAATTTGTCATAGAAGCTGGTGCTACTGGCTGATTATTAATATTTATCTAAGTGATAGAATTAGCAGAGCACCATGCTTATGCTACAGTCCTGTTACTCATGGGGGCCCAAGCTCAATAAAGAGATTTCCAAGCCTTTATGTGCAGGAAAAACAAAATTCCCATTTACAAAATAGTGTTAAAAAATGAATCCTTGACAGGAAAAAGAATGCCTAATACACAAAGGTATCTTTGAGACAATACACATGCATCAACTATTTAATACAGTGGATCTACATCATTTTTTCCTGTAGCCAGTGTGGTTCACTTTACAACCGTAACCACAGTTTCACAAAAAATTGATTTAGTTATTGCATGCCATTAAAACATGCATTTTTAAAACATATTTGCACTGCACATCACTGTAGTTGCATCTTGCACCTGTGTATCTGTCCTGCCACACAATCATGAGCAAGTGCATTTATTGACACAGGGGAAACCTGGAGCTACCACAACTGATTTGCACCAGATACAATGACTAATTGTCTAAATTTTAGGAAAAAAAAAAGGTTTAGCATCAGTATCTTAGTATCAGTTACAATGAAGACTTCGCTAATGATTTCTGGAGACTCCTAATCTTAGTTTCTCAACAGCAGCATAAATAACATGGGGATAATTATTTATCAATTTTCTATTTAAAACAAAAATCTCAACTTGCATGACCTTATGTCCCTTGATTATGTTGTTTTCTTAAAATAATATAAGAAAAAACAGAAACATAAACTTACTTGAAATCTTCAGAGATGATTTCCCTTTGACTTCTAAAGAAAGTTAGCAGGTTTAAGCTGACAAAATGTTATCACACAAATATTTGCTTTTTTTCTTTTTAGAGAAGATAGAGATGGTTCAAAGTTAAAATCACGTTAGTTTATTGGCAATCACATCACAGTGGGTTCGGAATATAAAATACAGCTTTCTAGTTATACCCTTTTACAGGCTTTATTTCTATTTTAAAGGAGATGGAAAGGTGAAATCCCAGGGGGTGCCAAATGATTATAATCACTATCCTGATACCTTGTAGTGATCTTCTTTCTGCTTCTTCCTTCTTCATGTTAGGTGCATATGCATAGTAGAGTGAAAAGCTGAACTTTAAGCAAAAAGCTGTCTTTTTCGCACTACTGAACATTAGGAAGATGAAGAAGTACCTCAGGACGGACAGAGGAGCACCTTTGAATGAGTACCATGGAGTGATTGTCTTATTTATTCTTCAATGGATCCAATCCAATGCATGTGCTTAAAGTTTGACTTTTCACTCTACCGTTGGTGATGAGCCAATTTGTCCTGGTTTGCTTAGGCAAAAAATAAGAGAAACTGCTGAAAAATTCATGAAACAACAAAAAATTCATAAAATGCATGGGACTGCAAATTTTTTTTATACGTGACGTCAACTTTTTTTTCAATCCAAATGCCAAGTCAATAGCTGTTTTCACAGCAGATTTTCAAATTGTCACAGCAGATTTTTGGAAAAATTGCCAATGGCGAAATACAGAATTTTGCATCAAATCCATGCCTGGTGAAAAAGTTTGGTTATCACTAACTACTGTGCGTGCACCTGATATGAAAAAGAAAAAAGCAGGAAGAAGATTACTCCAGAAGTGCTCCAGATGCTCTCTCAGAAGTACCCCAGGCTGGTGCAGTTGTCTGCTGACAGAAGCACTGGCCTGGGGTATCAGGTAACTTATTATATTATAACTTATTATATTACTTGGGGTACCTAAAATTTAGCACCCCTCAGCAATATCACCTATTCTTCAGCGTTAACATAATTCTTCTTTTTGCAAGGTTCATTTATGTGTATTTCTAAAATTCCTACTGCTTCACATTGATTATTCTGAGTGCTTTAGTACAGGGTGTTGCAGTGATTCCTAAATACTTGCTGTGTCCTATAATTAACACTCTACCCCCAAAAGACCCTATTATAAAGAAATTCTTGGGTAGCTGAGGAGTCTAATATGTAACAGCACAAAATAAGACAATTCTACTAATGAATCTATGGGGTATATTTATCGTGCTGTGTAAAAAGTGGAGTGAAGCATTACCAGAGATGTTGCCCAGGGCAACCAATCAGTAATTAGAGCTCAACACTTAACAAGACAACAAGACAATTATTTTTTTGGATTATAGGATTATAGAATTCTGTCAGAATTGTTATAACACACTTTTTATTTCTACCACACTCACACACATTTAAAATTTTATTCTTGAACCAATAAATGTATTTTATTAGTTGTGATATTGGTGTGAAGGCAGCCATCTTAGTGCATTGTCCCTTATTCTGAGCTTTCAGAAGGAACCAGTGCTACACTTAAGAGCTGCTTTCAGATAACCTATTATTTCTCCTACTCCCATGTAACTAGAGGAGTCCCAAGCTGGACTTGGATTTCTTACTATTGAGTGCTATTTTAATATCTACTGGGAGCTGCTATCTTGCTCCCTTCCCATTGTTCTGCTGATCGGCCGCTGGGAGGAGGGTGATATCACTCTAACTTGCAGCTCAGCAGTAAAGTGTGACTGAAGTTTATCAGAGCACAGGTCACATGGCTGTGGCACCCTGGGAAATGAAGAATATGGCTAGCCCCATGTGAAATTTCAAAATTAAACATAAAAAATCAGTTTCTGCTTGAGAAACTATTAACTGATGCGTTTTGAAAAACAGGTTTTCCCATGACAGTATTCCTGTAAATTACAAAGGGATACTTATCTAAGAGGCTCAACTACATGGCATTACACAAATCCTTCATATATTCCCTTAGGGGCAGATTTACCCAACTAGAGAATCCTGAGAGATTTTCAGCACTTGACATTTTTTCACAGTAATGTAAAATTTCCCAGAAGTGTTTTAAAAATGTACACATTTATCAAAGCAGATTAAGGTGTCATTTCATCAGGATGTGTTTGATTGCTTTAAACAGTTGAATATTATTCTGTCGTGTGTTCATATAATGCATTGCAAGTTATTGATTTGAAATGGCTCTTTTTAGAACAATTCACAACAGTCTGAAAAAGATCTTAGTAAGTACGAGAGATTTTGTTTCTGAGCTTTGATAAAACAAATCTTTATCAAATCACCCCCCAAGCGGTCTGCAGAGTGTTACTGGTACACTTGGATGCAAATCTGCATCTTTTTTACCCACAGTACAGTGTTTAATCAAAGAATTCAATTTTGCCATTGGTGAATTGTTTTGCAAAACTTCCGTGAAAATTCGGCGCACAGATTTTTTTTGTCGCGCGGCAACAAAAAGGGGCGCGGTTGCGTAAAAAAAGGCAGGGTCGCATGCTAAATTTGCCGCAAAGCGCAGGCAACAAAAAAATAATAGACGTGGGCATCAAAAAATAGACGCGGGTAACAAAAAAGATGCGGGCGACAAAAAAAATCGTGCGACAAATGCTTTTCGCAAATTTTCTTGAAGCGGGACAGATTGGCTCATCACTACCCTAGAGTAATCACCTACTCTAGTGAAGTCGGGGACAGTGAATGAGGACCAATTAGTTACTCTTGTCGAGCACCTTCTAGGAAAGTGAGATAGAGAAGGAAGGAAGCAAGAGCAGTATGGGCTCCACCAAGAAGAGTAGTTGGAAGTACCCTTCCAAACAGGCACTGTTGCCTCAGTGTAGGGCCAAGGTTAAGACATAGGAGACAGGCAGTATCTAAATCCTGATCCACGGTTGGCTGTAGGACCCTGAAGGCTAGAAGTATCCAACCTGAGGTATCTATCCTGACTGCTTCTAAAGGGTTGCTAAGTAAGGTGCATTTACCCTGCCCAGACTCTAAAGGAGGTGGGCTAAACCGGTGTGCATCCTCTCTTAGCTGTCCTTAGGGAGTACTATCATATAACATCTGTATGTGAGTATATTGCAATAACCCTGCACATTGATTGTCTTTGACAATAAACCAGTTCTATTGTTCAACTGCAAGAACCTTCTGGCGCCCATTGGTTACTCTGCACTGTACACAGCTACAGTGAGTTGTAGTGGCACCACACCCTAGCTCCGTTGGTCACTTCCATATAGCGAAGGCCCATGCTGAAGGATTGAGTCGCATGTACACTATACTCTAAACCTATACTAGTCTTGCTTTGACTGTTTTACAGCCAAATAGGGGTTACACTTAATTACGGCTCCATGAGAGACCACTGCAGTTAAACCTGATGTGTCAAAATGGATAAAATCTTGTGTGCAAGTTTGGGTCAAGTTCTCGCTAACATTTTCAGAGTGGGGTTTCCGTTATTTCCAGAGTGCAGCATTGTAACAGCATCAGCACACGATTTTTTCAGCACGTTTGATACCATTTTAGTGTGACCACATTTACAATTATGTTTGCCTATGCAGGGGTAGTGTAAACTCCAAACATGTGTCTAAGGCATAAAGTTCAACCTAATATCATACATAAGATGGAGGCCAATTATTGCATATAACAAACAAAATTGCATCGATTCCAAGCTGCCCATCTCAACCCAACCATTGGTGGTGGAATATAAAATACTTGGAATCTGTTGACTAGGGCATCCATTGAATTTGGTTCTACACTAAACAATTAACACTAAATACCCTACTCATTTTTCGTGACAATTGGATTCATATGGAGGTTAAAGCACATTAAAGGAACAGTAACACAAAAAAATAAAAGAGCTTTAAAGTAATACAAATATAATGCACTGTTGCCCTGCACTGGTAAGATTGGTGTGTTTGCTACAGTAACACTACTATAATTTATTTAATAAGCTGCTGTGTAGCCACGGGGGCAGCCATTCAAGCTGGAAAAAAGGAGAAAAGGCACAGGTTACATAGCAGATAACAGATAAACTCTGTAGAATACAATAGTGTTTTATCTGTTATCTGCTATGTGCCTGTGCCTTTTCTCCTTTGAATGGCTGCCCCCATGGCTACACAGCAGCTTATTTATATAAATTATAGTAGACTTTCTGAAGTAAACACACAACTTTTACCAGTGCAGGGCAGCAGCACATTATATTTTAGTTAGATTTATACACTTTCATTTTTTGGTGTTACTGTTCCTTTAAGTTTGACCAGGTGCAATAACCCATAGCAACCAATTAACAGGTAGCATTTACTGGTTATCTTTTTCAAAGCAAGCATCTTATTGGCTGCTATGGGTTACTCTAAACAGCCTCCAGAATTACCTACCTCTATCCCAGCATTTTCTCTGATCTGGTTCCTCAGTTAGAAGTTAATCATTTTTCTTTGCTTCCTTGTGCAGAGTGAAGCCCCGCCCCCATTTCCTGTTCAGGTCTCTCATTAAAAAAAAAAATCCCTGCTAATGCACAGACTGGCTCCTGCTGCCTCCAGGCATGCCCAGAAGGCTCTCCAGGTTGACTACAGGTAGTCGAATTGAAAAGAGAACTGAACAGGAAGTGGGGGCGGGGCTTCACTCTGCACAAGGAAGCAAAGAAAAACAATTAACTTCTAACTGAGGAACCAGGTCAGAGAGAATGCTGGGACAAAGGTAGGTAATTCTGGAGGCTGTTTAGATTAATTTTACTGATAGAAAAAAAAAAGGTTTACTTATTCTTTAAAGTCTTTCCCACCCTAGTAGCAAATATTTACTTAAGGACCCAGCCAGTTATTGGTACATTACCCTGTTAAATCTCTGCACTTTGCTTGCCTCCTTATACCAAATAGGTAATGCTAAAAAAGAGCCTTTTATCATACAATGCCATAAACCACTGATTATAGGATTTTTGCCACTAATGTCAGCAGACAGAATGGAAGAAACTTTTAATGTGGCATCTTATCTACTCAGCTAGCTAGGGAATACAAATGGAATGCAGTCACTGGCTCATCAAAATTGATAGCTTCCTTAGTCTCCTTATTAATAATTGATTACAATGTTTAGCTGCTACATGTATACTAGATAAACGTGATATAACTATAATATAAATCAACTGCTAGTTGATCCACAGAAAGGCAAAAAAAAACCATCTAAAGCCTCTCTAATCTATGTACCTGATCCTGTAGCCAGTTTCCTATACATGTGCAAACGACTTCACTAAAACCAATAGACCTTAGTTTAGAAAGCAGTCGTTTGTGGGGAACGGTATCAAATGCTTTGGCAAAATCCAAATAGATTATATCTACTGCACCCCCACCATCAAACTTCTTACTTACCTCATCTCAAAAAGCAATTGAATTGGTCTGACATGACCTGTCTTTCATAAAGCCATGCTGATTCTCCAGAACATGATTTTGTATGTGATCCCTTAACAAGCCTTCAAATAACTTACCCACCACGGATGTCAAACTTACAGGCCTACAATTGCTAGGCTGAGATCTTAATCCCTTTTTAAATGTAGGAATGACGTTAGCGTCCTCTAGTCCATACGTACCATACCAGATGAAAGCGAGCCTGAAAATATGAGAGACAGAGACCACTGTAAAACTGACCCTAGCTCTCTCAGTACCCGAGGGTGTATTCATAGTTACATAGTTACATAGTTACATAGTTACATAGGGTTGAAAAAAGACCATTGTCCATCAAGTTCAACCCATCCGAGTAAACCCAGCACACAACCTATACTAACCAATCTATACACTCACATACATAAACTATATATATACAACCAGTAATACTAACTGTAGATATTAGTATCACAATAGCCTTGGATATTCTGCTTGTTCAAAAACTCATCCAGGCCCCTCTTAAAGGCATTAACAGAGTCTGCCATTACCACATCACTAGGAAGGGCATTCCACAGCCTCACTGCTCTCACCGTGAAAAACCACCTACGCTGCTTCAAATGGAAGCTCTGTTCCTCTAATCTATAGGGGTGACCTCTGGTGCGCTGATTGTTTTTATGGGAAAAAAGAACATCCCCCAACTGCCTATAATCCCCTCTAATGTACTTGTACAGAGTAATCATGTCCCCTCGCAAGCGCCTCTTTTCCAGAGAAAACAACCCCAACCTCGACAGTCTAACCTCATAGCTTAAATCTTCCATCCCCTTTACCAGTTTAGTTGCACGTCTCTGCACTCTCTCCAGCTCATTAATATCCTTCTTAAGGACTGGAGCCCAAAACTGCACCGCATACTCAAGGTGAGGCCTTACCAGGGACCTATAAAGCGGCAAAAATATGTCCTCATCCCTTGAGTCAATGCCCTTTTTTATACAAGACAGCACTTTATTTGCTGTAGTAGCTACAGAATGACACTGCCTGGAATTAGACAACTTATGATCTACAAAAACCCCTAGATCCTTCTCCATTAAGGATGCCCCCAACACACTACCATTCAGTAGATAGTTTGCGTTTATATTATTCCTACCAAAGTGCATAACTTTGCACTTGTCAACATTGAACCTCATTTTCCAGTTTGCTGCCCAGTTTTCCAATTTTGTCAAATCGCTCTGCAAAGCGGCAGCATCCTGCATGGAACTTATAGTTTTGCACAATTTAGTGTCATCAGCAAAAATAGAAACAGTACTCTCTATGCCCACCTCCAGGTCATTAATAAACAAGTTAAAAAGCAAAGGACCAAGGACTGACCCCTGCGGTACTCCACTAACCACACTGGCCCAATTAGAAAATGTTCCATTTACCACCACTCTTTGTACTCTATCCTTCAGCCAGTTTTCTATCCAATTACAAATATTATGTTCTAGGCCAATATTCCTCAATTTGATCATTAACCTTCTGTGAGGTACTGTATCAAACGCTTTAGCAAAATCTAAGTAGATGACATCAACTGCCATTCCAGCATCAAGGTTCCTGCTCACCTCCTCATAAAAGGCAACTAAATTAGTCTGGCAAGATCTGTTACGCATAAAACCATGCTGGCACAAACTAATAGTATTGTGAACTGCAATGTATTCAACTATCCTATCCCTTATTACCCCTTCCAGAAGCTTTCCTACTACTGATGTCAGACTAACAGGCCTATAGTTTTCAGGCTGAGAACGAGATCCCTTTTTAAATAACGGCACCACATTAGCAATCCGCCAGTCTCTCGGTACCATGCCAAACCTCAACGAATCCTGAAAAATTATGTGAAGAGGCTTGGCAATCACAGCGCTCAGCTCATTTAATACCCTGGGATGAATCCCATCCGGCCCTGGACCTTTGTTTACCTTTACATGTTCAAGTCTCTTTTGAATTTCCTCCTGAGTGACCCACGCGTCAGTAGCTAAATTACTAGCACTGGGCATATTAAAAGGGAAGCCTTCATTATCTGGCTCCTCAGATGTATAGACAGATGAAAAATAAGAGTTCAAAATTTCAGCTTTTTCCCCGTTCTCATCAACCAACGTACCTCCCCGTGATAATAAAGTTCCCACCCCTTCTTGCTTCATTTTTTTATTATTCACATAATTAAAAAATAATTTTGGATTCTTTTTACTCCTAGCTGCAATATCCCTTTCCATCTCTATTTTAGCTTGCCTGATAGCTTTTTTGCATGCTTTAGTTGCTTCCTTGTACCTGATGAAAGTTTCCGCTGTCCCAGCTAACTTGAATGCTTTAAAAGCACGTTTTTTATTACCAACCTCGACCTTAACTCTTTTATTCAGCCATAAGGGTTTTGCTTTGCGATGCCTCTCCTTGCTTACAAGGGGAATATACTGTTGTGTATACCTGCAAAGCAATGTTTTAAAGATGTTCCATTTTCCTTCTGTGTCTAACCCCATGAAAAGCCTTTCCCAGTTGACACATTGCAGAGATGCCCTTATACTGGCAAAGTCTGCACGTCTAAAATTGAGCGTTTTAGTTACTCCCTTATAGAGCTGTCTCTGCAGCATTATCTCAAAGGAGACCATGTTGTGATCACTGTTCCCCAAATGCTCACCCACACAAATGTTCCATCTGGCCGTGGTGCCTTTGAGTAAACCTTTATGTTCCATGCCCTGCATCAACCAGTGACTAGTGCACAGCTATTGGGTGGTTCTTGGCACTTTGGCTCCTCTACTGTATAAACTGAAGAAAAGAACTTGTTTAGCACATTTGCTTTTTTCTGTATCCGTTGTAACCATATTGTTACTATAACTCAATGGGGCCACACTCTCTACTTGAATGTTTTTACTATTAATATACTTAAAAAACTTTTTGTGGTTAGTTTTAGCCTCTACCGCGATGCGCTCCTCATTTTCTATCTTTGCCTTTCGGGTTGCTGTTTTATAACACTTGTTATAGTGTTATATATACATTAAATGCAGCTTCTCCTCTGACTTATAATTCTTAAATGCTTTCCTTTTTTTCCCTATTACCTTCTTTATCTCCGAATTAAGTCGCATTGGGTGGTTTTTTAACACTTCTCTATTTATTACATTAATAAATAAATGTAGAACAGTAATGATTTAATATCATTTTAAATGACAACCATTTCAGATCTGAATTTTTAGCAAAAAACATAATGCCCCAATCTATGCCCTGAAGCACTGCCCTTAAGGGGCTAAAATTTTCTAAAATTCAATCTTTGTTGCACCAGTGTATATTTGGTTCCTGCACCAAACATGAAATTAAATAACATTATGGTCACTATTACTATTACGGGAAATGCCATAAACCACTGAGGACAGGATTTGTGCCACTCGTCAGCATACAGAATGGAAAAATTTAATGTGGCATATCACCTACTCAGCTAGCTATCTAATACAAATGGAATGCAGTCTTTAACAGGCTCATTAGAATTTTTGGCTTCCTCGGTCTTGGTAATATAAACTGATCACAAACTTTAGCTGCTACGTGTATAACAGATAAACATGATATAACTATAATATAAATCAGAAATAATGTTTAATAGCCTTAAAGATTCTCCCGATGTGCCCATCTTGAGGTAGGCCAAAATAATAAAAAAAACAAAACAGACTGCCACACCCATTCACTTTACATATGATGATTAGAAAGACAACTGCCCTGACTGTGCTTTAAAAGTGTCTGACTTTAAGGCTATACGGTATTTAATTTAAGTAGTGAAACTGTGCCTCCCCCCAAGAGTCACTCTATATTGCAAAAAAATAAGGGGGTCGTCTGCTTTTCATGTGAATATATTTCCCTGGCTCCATGTCAGGAATTCTATTCAGTTCAGAGCATGTTTCTAGCCCTTACTATACTTTCAGGGTCTGTCCAGATGAAGACTGAACTGGATTCCTGTCTGTAGCCCGTTTTCATTGGCATAAAAATAAGAAGTAGTCTCCTCATTTGAAATGCTTTTAATGTGGATCCTTTTTCATGTCTCTATATACACTGATTGCAGATATCTGCATTGTACTGATGAGCTCCAATAAAGGCAAAAATTATGTAGTTGGGATGTGATAAACTATTGTCCTACCTGCGCTTAAAAACCCAGTGGGTGAGATTTAGCCTGTAGGGTATTCCCTCTCAGAATTCCTAGATTCAAAAGAGGAAACCATAGGACCAATTCACTAAAGTGCGTTAAAACGTGCGCTATTTGTAGCATGCGGTAACATTTTTAGCGCGTCTACTTTTTCGCGACTTAATGCGCGATTCACTAAAAGCATACTTGTGTTAATTTACGCACGATACTGCATACGTTATTTTAGTCGTGAAGACTATTTTTGTGCGGTATTTGACGGTACATGCGCTAATCAACGCCCCGCGTATAAATAGACACCGCATATAAATAGTCACCGCGTATAAATAGTTACCGCATATAAATAGAAACATATAAATAGTAGCCGCATATAAATAGTAGCCGCATATAAATAGTATCATATAAATAGTAGCCGCATATAAATAGTATCATATAAATAGTAGCCGCATATAAATAGTGCATATAAATAGTAGCCACATATAAATAGTAGCCGCATATAAATAGTAGCCGCATATAAATAGTTGCCGTATATAAATAGTCACGCCATGTTAGCCATACATGCCAATACTTGCGGAAAATTACTGTACTGAAAATGACCATTTCCCTGCAAACTGGAGGCTGCATCACTCTAGGGCCAACACATACTTGAATAAATAACAACATACTGTGTTGCCAAAAGCTCATGAACTGTACTTTTCTATAATTACCGCCTGGACCAAGTAGGTGTTAATTTTCGCATAGACTAATGCAATATTTAGTGCGTCTAAGTGTTTGTGAATCATGCGTTAGTGTTATTTTGGTGTGCAAATTAACGCATGCATTAAAATTAAAGCATGTGTTTGTGCGCAAATTGACGCATGCGGTAATACTGTAGTGAATCGCGCATTAATTTTCGCGTCTATTTTAATGCAAAAAAGCATGCAATAAAAATTAACGCACTTCAGTGAATCAGCCCTCATATCACTTATTATCATACATAACCAATACTTCTACTGACCTAAAAAGGAGGCTTTGTTGTAACTTGTGTACATTGATATATTATTTCCTCTTTTGTGTTAGACTTGCTTTTTAATATTGTGCACTAGAACCTGGGGCTGCAGGCAAGGGATTAAAAACACACAATGTGAATGTGAGATTTATATTTTGCAGAAGAATAAGAAGCCTTGGCTATTGTTATTTTATTGTTGTTATGTTATTATTGGTCCGCAGGTATTGCTTGCAAGTAGTAGGTGTGGCATTTGTTCTGTTGACAGGATTTATTAATTTCTTTCCAGCAGTTACTTTCTTGTATAGTAAAACCATTTGTTGGCAGAAAGTAAACCTTGCAATGTTAGATTTAAAATACAGGAACACAAGACAGAGAAAGAACTGGAAAATATTTATTTCAGATTTGGGTTTGTATCAAAACATTTGTTTCACCACGGTCTTTGACTCAACCCATGACAAATTTAGAAGTGTCAAAAAGGGTACCTGTCATCCATAATAATAAAATAAATAGTTCCTAATCCTTTTATATCATGTTAGTTGAGCAAAATAAACTTTGCTTGCACTATATAATTTATACAATAATAGCAAGCAGGCAGGCACCATTTTGTGTATACTGTTATTGAGGCAAGTTTTCTATCACCACAAAATCTTGTGTATGAACCAGAATTGGGATCTAATGTCCATGGCTACTCAGTTTTGGATGGTGAGGAGGGAGGGGGTATAAGGGGAGTGCAGTGACATTTAGAAAGTGCTGAATGGAAAGTGAAAGTAATTGACTGAGGCATAGAGATGGAACAGGCAATATATGATGGACAGCTCCGATTATTAATTACATTTATATTTATGTATAAAGGCAATACATGTCAAAGGCAGTATGGTTCCACAGCCACATGATACTATTTAACTCATTGTTCCATTGAACTGTGGGAAAAAACTTCTTTGGAACTTTTATTAACATTTGAAATAATAAAGACGGCCAAATACCATATTGGATGTCTAATACAATAATAACCTCTTTATGGACAAATTTTAGCCAATTTAGATTACAGCACTTATGCACATCTTTTTTACTTTGGACATTTTTTATATTTTGCCCAGTCAATATAATTAGTAACTATCATATATGTATGCTATAATTTGGGGCATGTTATTTTGTTAGAATTATATGTTATACATGTTTACTGATGTGCCATAAGATGATGTGCATATTACCAGACTATTACTATATGCATATTACTATGCATATTCCTATTTAAATTCAGGTTCAAGTATATTAGTAATTGGACAACCTGTCTTTGGGATATATCTGGTTTATTTGGTATGTCCATCACCCAATAGTAACATAGTAACATAGTAAGTTAGGTTGAAAAAAAGACATACGTCCATCATGTTCAACCATAATGCCTATATATAACCTGCCTAACTTCTAGTTGATCCAGAGGAAGGAAAAAAAACCTCATCTGAAGCTTCAGAGGGGAAAAAAATCCTTCCTGACTCCAAGATGGCAATCGGACCAGTCCCTGGATCAACTTGTACTAAGAGCTACCTCCCATAACCCTTTTTGTTAAAAAGCCATCCAGCCCCTTCTTAAAGCTATATAATGTATCAGCCGGTACGACTGATTCGGGGAGGGAATTTCACAACTTCACAGCTCTCACAGTAAATAATCCTTTCTGAATATTTAAACGGAACCTCCTTTCTTCTAAACGGAGTGGGTGCCCTCATGTCCGTTGGAAGGACCTACTGGTAAATAAAGCATTAGAGAGGTTATTATATGATCCCCTTATATATTTATTCATAGTTATCATGTCACCTCTTAAGCTCCTCTTCTCCAGTGTAAACAAACCCAACTTGGCCAGTCTTTCTTCATAACTGAGACTTTCCATACCCTTTACCAGGTTCGTTGCCCTTCAATAATGTCCCGTTTGGGCACTGGATAACAAAACTGAACAGCATATTCTAGATGGGGCCTTACCAGCGCTCTCTAAGGGGGAAGAATAACCCCCTCCTTCCATGAATCTATGCCCCTTTTAATATAGCATTAAACCTTGTTTGCCCCTGCAGCTGCTGCCTGGCATTGCTTGCTACAGCCAAGTTTATTATCTACAAGGACTCCAAGGTCCTCCATTATGGATTTGCCTAGTGCAGTCCCATTAAGGGTATAAGTGGCTTGCATATTTTTACATCCCATGACCTTACATATATCCACATTAAATCTCATCTGCCACTTAGCTGCCCAGGTTGGCAGTTTGTCAAGATCTTGCTGCAAGGATGCCACATCCTGGTCCCAGGTCCCCAACTATTCTGGATAACTGATTCCCATACCTGTACTGTATTGTGACAAAGCCAACACACACTGCCAATTTTGTTTGATAAATGCCCAAATAGTAATTTAACTCTAGAAAACTATATATTTATGGTATATATTTTTTATACATACAAAATGGGTTAAAGGAGAAGGAAAGTTATAATCGCTGGAGGGTGCCAAATGTTAGGCAACCCCCAGTGTTTGTTGTAATCACTTACATGATACCCCAGGCTGGTGCTCCTGTTAGCCAAAATCTGCAATGGCCCGGGGTTCATGCAACCAAGTGATCCTCTTCCTTCCCTCGTCTAACTTAGGAATCCTGGGACCAGCGCATGTGCAGTAGAGTGAAAAAGCCAACTTTCTTAACTTTTCTTAAGTTCAGCTTTTCACTCTACTGCCCATGCGCAAGCTGCATGAAGTCAAAAGAAGGATGAGGATCACCTGATCGAGGGTACCCCAGGTCAGTGTGGTTTTTCTGCTAACTAGAGCACTGGCCATGGGGATCAGGTAAGTGATTGCAAGACCTTATCTTCTCCTTTAATATGTTTCTGTATCATACTAAACAATTTTGCTAAAATTTACTTTGATTAGCCATAAATCAAGTTCAAGTATTCTAACACACACTAATACTAACTGTAGATGTTAGTATCACAATAGCCTTAGATACTATGATTGTTCAAGAACTTATTCAGACCCCTCATAAAGGCATTAACAGAATCTGCCATTACAGCATCACTAGGAAGAGCATTCCCCAACCTCACTGCCCTCACCTTGAAAAACCACCTACGCTGCTTCAAATGGAAGCTCCGTTCCTCTAATCTAAAGGGGTGGCCTCTGGTGCGCTCATGCGCTCATTAATATCCTTCTTAAGGACTGGAGCCCAAAACTGCATTGCATACTCAGGGTGAGGCCTTACCAGGGACCTATAAAATTATGTTCTCATCCCTTGAGTCAATGCCCTTATTTGCTTTAGTAGCCACAGAATGACACTGCCTCAAATTAGACAACTTGTTATCTACAAAAACCCCTAGATCCTTCCCCATTAAGGATACCCCCAACAAACTGCCATTCAGTAGATAGCTCGCGTTTATATTATTTCTACCAAAATGCATAACTTTGCACTTATCAACATTGAACCTCATTTTCCAGTTTGCTGCCCAGTTTTCCAATTTTGTCAAATCGCTCTGCAAAGCGGCAGCATCCTGCATGGAACTTATAGTTTTGCACAATTTTGTGTCATCAGCAAAAATAGAAACAGTACTCTCTATGCTCACTTCCAGGTAAATAAAAGTTAAAAAGCAAAGGACCAAGCACTGACCCCTGCGGTACTCCACTAACCACACTGGCCCAGATTTCCATTTACCACCACTCTTTGTAATCTATTCTTCAGCCATTTCTTCATCCAATTACAAATATTATGTTCTAGGCCAATATTCCTCAATTTTATCATTAACTTTCTATGAGGTACTGTATGAAATGCTTTAGCAAAGTGTAAGTAGATGGCATCAACTGCCATTCTGCAATGTGTTAATTATCCTTTAAATTATCCTTTAAGTTGTTAGGGAGGGCTTAGGAGGGCTATGATCCCAGTGGTTAATCTGAAAAGCAAGGGGTGCATAATAATCTGCATTCTTTCTGGAGCAACAGCGTGTTTACTTTTACAGCATGGTGAAATTCTAGAGTGAAGTCACAATTACTGGAATGGTGCTCAGCAAGAAGTACCCTAGGTTGGTGCAGGATTTGTTTAAAGGAGGAGCACCAGAGGGAAGCAACAGGTTAGTCACTAGAATCACTAGGAGGTTCCACAACAGGTTAGTGACTAGAATCACTAGGAGGTTCCACAACAGGTTAGTGACTAGAATCACTAGGAGGTTCCACAACAGGTTAGTGACTAGAATCACTAGGAGGTTCCACAACAGGTTAGTGACTAGAATCACTAGGGGGTTCCCCCTGTGATTTTACCTTTCCTTTTACTTTAAACATATATTGAAAATATGATCTTGGATATGTTGCAGTGAGATTAGGTCTATAGCAATATTCCCAGATAGTTGCAGACATATATATTGAGCTATTGAGCTATTCCTCTCAGCACCATGGCATGATGCATTATGCTGAGACGAATAAAACGTTTTCTCTTATTGCAGCATATTATTGCCTGGAGACTAAAACAATTATTACATTCCACATGTACTGAGTCATTGGACTCTACTTGAGCCTGCCTTTTGTGAATTTGCCAAGTCAACATTCATTGTGTTTGGCCTGTTACAGTTTTAAAACAGCTTAGAACTTAATTAGAAATTATCCAGTGTTATTATTTTGTTTAATTATTTAGCCTTAAAGGACAAGGAAAGTCAAAACCTATTAAGCACACTTTTAAATAGTACTACTATTGCTGTGTAGAAATGCAATATTTCTGGCTTGCCTAATGAAAGATTTACAGAGATACACATACTAGAACCTACATACTTGTTTCAGTGAACGGCGCCGCCATCTTGTCCAGCATGTCTGGACAAGCCAGCCCCCCCTCCAATCCCCGCTCCTGCATTTTGTAGAGATCAGCTAAAACTATAATGTGGTGTAAAATGTGTATTTATCCTATCAGATTACAAAGAATCAAACAGAGGGTCTAAACATTTGCTTAACTGGTGTCAGAAATTGGAAAATTATTGTAGTGGGCGATTGGTAAACAATGCCAATTTGGCAATGCCACAATACAACTGACTAATAGAGTGGTATACAGTGTTGTAAAATGTTACTGTCTTGAATTTTACTGGACTTTACAAATGGGGCAGCTTTAGTACATGCAACTTGGTCTCCTTGGATTACAGTCTATAGGAGTTGTGCAATCTTAAACAGATTATATGAACTGATACACTACCCTACTGGATTCACCCACAATAGATACATATACAGTTTAAGGGTTTTATCATGTTTGTGATCCCTTGGCTCTGCATATTGTTTTTAGATAATTGAGAGGAATGCCCCTCTGTGATGTTTGCAATGCATGTTGTGCAATAACAAGGGCAAGGAGTTTTGCAGTAAGAAATTTAGGGCAATAAATTATATCCATTTTTTTTTGCTTATTTGGAATAAGCATGCCCTATCTGTATCCGCTTTATTTAGCTTCTGTGTGGTACTGTATCAAATGCAGAGGGGATGTGCAAAGGTGATATCCATATCTGCCTTTGGAGACAATTTGGAGCAACACCATTTGTGCAAAGAAGCTTGGCCAGTCAGTTCTTTAGAACTGTGGATCAAAGAAAGGAGCCCTGAACCTAGAGCTCCAGGGGGACAGTTGTGAAAAATATATGGATTGTAGGAAAGGATCCATATCTCCTTGATATAGTGTTAACTATATAAGGCCAAAAGATTCTGTAGCTCATACCTTTAAAATAAAATTTCCACTGGGGGTATGTCCCAGGTTTTTAACTCTTGCCTCAGGACACAAAGGGAATTCCTAACTTGGTAACAAACATAGGGTTTCTCTGTGTTGTATTTCCATTTATTTTATTTACTATTTGTAATTGTATATCTCTTCTTTGTAACATCTTCTTTGTATCTGTAAATGCACGGTTTATTTTGCAATATTAAAAATAACATTTAATAAGTTGTATCCCTTGTTATAGGCAGCAGGGGAATACACATATTAGGTTTCTATTGCCTTTTAATGATAGATGGTGGCAACAACTGAATTTTCTGGGTGTTGGTAAGTTTTGGGGTGTGTAATGTTAGTCTAACCTGTTTGTAAGATGACTGAGTGTAACCCCCTTGAAGCCACATCCCAGAGTCGCGTGGGGCTGAGAGTACTGTTTTTGTGACAAGATGTTACTAAAAAAAAAGGGCTAGGGGTAGATAAATAGAGATGAAAGAAAGACAAATAAAATAAAAGACCAGAAACAAAGCATAATAAAAAATAAATGTAAATGGGAGAAAACTTGCCAAAACACATAACAAAAGAAAGAACAGAATTAGAATTCTGCATAACATTACTTTGCTGTTATCTTACATATGGAGATCATTATGTCATTTTATTACAATGTAATGTAGACAATGATTTAGTGAGATTTTGCATGTAGCTGCAATAAAAGGTTTTATTTCAGTTTAAGTATATAACTGTACCGTCTCTATCTGAATATTTAGATTAAGTAGGGGCCAGGTTATGATAAAGGTTCATAATGGCAAACACTGGGCAGTAGTTTTGGGGGACTGCATGAGCTGGACACAGAGCAGTAGTTGCAAGTGCTGGTCAGACAAGAGAAGACTGCAGAGTATAATGAAGCAAGGAGCTGATCCAGAGAAACGCCATAAGAAATCATTAACTGCACATGATATAATTAGTTATCTTTGTTTAAATAATCAAATATATTTCTCTTGGCCTACATTGCCTAAAGCAGAACTGTTTCCCAAGAAATACGATGCAAACATTTATTCTTACACTCTGCTTTAAAAACACATGCTTTCAAAATAATACGTTGAAGTATTCTGGGAGCTTAGCTATAATATTTAGATCCCATTTACCAAATAGCTTCTGTTATGACTTCCGGAACCCTAAATGGCAAGAGTCCAACAAGATTTTTATATGTTATTATTGTAAAAGGAGAACCTAAAAGCCTCCCCGCCTCATGCCCAACCCTGTTGCTAGGTTGCTATCTGATTTAGATCAGGCCTCTTGCTACAGACATGACTAAGCAAAATAGCAGTAGCATAAAGAGAAGTGGTGAATTTCAAGCAGGGCAGAGTTAAACAAAGTTATATGTACAGATACTTAAAGTGAAGATATACCCCCCACCTTTTTCACATGTGATTATTCAGTTGGGCTTATGTAGAAAAGGTGCATAAGTATTATCTGAACTTCCAGACATACCTGATTCTACAGACTGAAGAAAACATTGATAGCCTGTCTGTGTGTCTGCCAGTTTTCCACCCTTGACACACAGTAATGCAATGCCTCCATCACCTTAGTCCATTGTGATGTGTTCTTGGGCTTGAAGTCCCTCTACTTTCTATAGCTTTTAGTACAAGTTGATCCAGGGACTGGTCTGATTGCCATCTTGGAGTCGGGAATTTTTTCCCCTCTGTGGCAAATTAGAGAGGCTTCAGGTTTTCCTCTGGATCAACTAGAAGTTAGGTAGGTTATATATAGGCATTATGGTTGAACGTGATGGACGTATGTCTTTTTTCAACCCAACTTACTATGTTACTATGTTTCAAAATCTGCACACTGCATACTATGGAAAGCAGAGGGACTTCAAGTCCAGTTAGAAGTTGGCCTACAATGTGTAAAGGTGAGGTCATCTTCCAACAATTTGGGTTGGTTAAAGGCATAAATGAGATGACACCCAACTAGTGGTAACTGTGCTAAGGTGGTTAGTGTTTAAGAGGCTCTTGCCCTGTCTACTTGAGCAGTTACAGTAAAGTATGTTTCTGCTGATTCATTCTGTTTTTGCAATCCCAGTGTGACATTATATGTTGTAACTTTTTTTTTTATTTAGTCCCCAAATAGATTATTGCTTTTGGGAGTTGGGCTGGCTATACTGTGAGTATGCAGCTGAAATACTGATGCACTAGTCATACCCCGATTCAATCTATGTGTTAACATTGCCCTAAATGACCATGCACTCAACTTCTTGTTACCCACCCTGTATATGATTCATGAGCTAGTGCTGCAGCAGTTTGAGTTTCAGCCATACAGATGCAAAAGATTTTTTGTAATATAAATTGATTTCTAAACAGACATGAAATTAAATGAAATCATAATGAAAAGAAGATGCTTGGGATTCAATGCTATTCTTGAATCCAAAAACCCACAATGTAAAATTATATTATACCATTAAATATTAGTTAATTAGAAGTCATCCTGTGAACAGTCCTGTGCAAAGGCAAAGGCTGTAGACTGAGTGCTTTTTAAAGGTCACAGAACTCAAAGGTTATTTCTAATAGTCTTATTTTAAAAAAAGGCAGTGTTATCTTTCATCATACAAATGATGAGTAGAAGGCATAGGAACTAGAAGGGATCCACACAATAGCTCCCCAGTAAATGACTAGCTTAGATGATGGTACTAATATTGCTTGATGGCTGGAATGAGGAAAGGGACAGATATTGGGCACTGACCAACAGTAATTAGAAGAGGTGATGGGCCAAAGCTGTAGCCTTTCTTGCATTTAGTGTACAGATTATTTCAAAACTGTAAATTTTTTTTGTATTGTATGTAAATATTGCACAATTTAGACCCTCCTAATAAATATGTATTGTAATATTCCATAATCTATTTATTATCTTTTATATAGTCCCATAACTGTTTCCTTCTAATCTACTTAATATAAAGCTACATCATTTATATTTCCAAATTTTACCAACCCATAAAAATGATTACTTATCTTTTTTCAAGCCTCAGGATCTGATCTACACATTAAAGATATAGAAATATGAATTAATGGAGGGCACACTAATTACCAGTATTACAATATAAGTATAGGAATTGGGTGCACAAAAAGAACCACCCCCATATAGGGTAACTGAATCAATACTTTTTATATAGATATGGGCTTGCGCACAAATAACACAGTGGTATAAAATGATTTTCTTTTATGTAGCAATTCCCAAAGAATTACATAGCCAAATTGAATCAATACATATTAAATCATATAACATGGTTTAACATGGTCATACAATACATACTGCCAAATTTGTGCACAAAAGGAAAAGAAAGAATCACAAAGCATTGAATGCGCTTGTCAAATGATAATTCTCATTTTAGGCAAGTGGTAGCTGAATCTGTATGGTTTATCAGTTTAAATGAAGCATGACTGCTGAAAACATATTCATCTTTCACCTTGTGTTTAAAATGTTAAACATCTGATCTGATTTAAATAGAAATACTTTAAAAATGTGCAATGCACACCAGAAGCGTGAATGACACTAGCTCATTCCATAATTTTTTACCTTTATAAAAATGGAGCTCCATAGAAAGCAATACATTACTATATTTGGTATGTCATTTTAAGTATCCATTTTTAAAGGAATTGAAAACTGAATAAGAATGTATGCACAAGGTTTGTACTAATATAGTGTTGTCTGAATCCTGCATCTTAATTACTAATTAATCTTCTTTTAAATAGATACTCTAGCAACCCTACATTTTACTATATAAAAAATGCACTGTAAAGGACTATGTTGATATTTATGTAGCCAAATTGCCCTTAATTCTGTTTCTATTTTCTCAATGACTTTATGTACACCCAAAAATATCAACAAACACCATATATCAATCACTTTACAGACGGTGGTTGTCAGTGATACATTCTTTACTAGGAGTAGGGTTCTTAGTGTGGTAATCTGGCCAGCGAAGTGGCAGATAAGATTTAATATTGATAAATATAAGGCTAATATAAATCAGCTGTAGCACACAATGCCAGTCAGCAGCTGTAAGAGCAAACAAGGTTTTGAGTTGTAAGTAAAATGGGCATACAGTAGATTTGCAGGAGGAGGGGGTTATTCTTCCCATTTACAAAGGACTGTTAAGGGTTCATCTAGATTAGAATATGCAGTGCAGTTTGGTACCACTAGGTCCTGGGCAGCCACAAGGATTAGAGGACAGAAGGTTTGAATGTAGTTAGGAAGAAGTTTTATCCACTTTTGAGGCACTACCCTTGCGGGTCCAAATGGTGCAACAAACCTATTGCTTGTGGCAGTATGTACATGTTAGCAAGCGCACAGCAGATTCTGAATCACAATAGATATAGCACTGTATACCAAACTCTTCACCAGTGACTGAACATGTGGAGGCTCCCAACTGAGCATGTAATACAATTCCTAAAACCACATGGTACATTCTTTCAGTTTGTAACTATGTATTTTGGTTTCCTTGACCCATAAGATACATTGTGACAATATGGCTTGTAAAGAAGGAGCCACATACACACCACATACTTACAATCTGTTCGCAAAACCACTCATTGTAAAATAATACGGACAAAAAAACTGTGCTCTGTTGCTTTCACTAAATTGAATTGCCTACTATACTGAGCCCTAAATACAATACTACTATTGGGGTATCAGTCAGTAGTTTAAAAGGAATCTGAGTTGGACCAATAAGAACATCTCTTTCATCTCCATAGAAACTCTCAATTACAACCTACATTTTGTACAAACCTTACAAACTTCACAGTGCCATTCTAATGCCGTTTCTTTAACTGTGGGTTGAGGAAAGTATGTCACGGCCATGTTTGGCTTAAAAGGGAGGGCATATCTTGGTAGCTTAATGTCTCAGTGTCCTATAAATATTGATAATGGTTGAGTGCAGAGGATCTCTTGTCA
Organism: Xenopus tropicalis; assembly: GCF_000004195.4. Classification (NCBI taxonomy): domain Eukaryota; kingdom Metazoa; phylum Chordata; class Amphibia; order Anura; family Pipidae; genus Xenopus; species Xenopus tropicalis. Next base: position 71,886,052 of record NC_030678.2, on the reverse strand, counting down.
TGGTCCATTTGTCCATGGCAACCAAGCAGATTTGCTTACTAGGTTTATGCTGATGAAGTGCCATGCTTTACTGAACTGAGTTTATTCCTGTTACTATAAAATACTATTGTGTTCTTTCTAAAGCTGACCCAGGTGGTGTCTTGTATGCATATGCACACATTCTCTTATAAGGCGTGAATAGTTGCTTAGTTGCCCCAGTGCAGTTACCCACAGCAACCAGATCTTTTAACTTCTAATTGTGATAGTATGTTAAAAACTAATTTTTGATTTGATATTGCTTGTAACTGCAATGATGTACTGTAGCAGCTATGTTAGTAGATGAACACCAGAGTATAACTGTACATATATAATTTATTAGGGATGCACCGAATCCCGGCTTTTTTTGATTTGGTTTTGGCTGAATCCGTGTTCCCGGGCGAACTGAATCCTAATTAGTATAAATTAGCATATGCTAAGTAGCATTCGGAAAGGGTTAAATTGTCAGGTGACCATATGTTAATTATAATTCGGATTTGGTTCGGGATTCGGACGAATACTTCAGAGTGGGTTTGGTGCATCCATATAATGAATACTTCACACCTTTTAAAACATTTATTTACACTGGAAGTGATGGGGGTAACAGAGGGAGCTGAATCCTTATGGGTTGAGCTTCTCACAGACAATAAAGAATCTAACAAAATTGTAGGGGTATGCTATAGACCCCCTAATGTAAGTGAGGAGGAGGAGGCTCAGCTCCTGTTGCAAATAGAAAAGGCTGCTAGTTTGGGGCAAGTGATAATAATGGGGGATTTTAATTACCCTGATATTGACTGGAGCCATAGTACTGCCAGGACAGTAAATGGGAACAAGTTTATAAACTTGCTGCATGACAACTTTATGTCACAGGTTGTTGAGGAGCCAACCAGGAACCATGCTATACTAGATCTAGTGATCTCTAATGACCCAGAACATTTAGCAAATATGCAAGTGGTTGAACCCCTGGGTAATAGTGACCATAATGTTATTTCATTTGATGTTTGGTGCAGGAAACAAATTTACACGGGGGCAACAAAGACACTGAATTTTAGAAAAGCAAATTTTAGCTCCTTAAGGGCAGCGCTTCAGGGCATAGATTGGGGCAGAAATGGTTGTCATTTAAAATGATATTAAATCATTACTGTTCTCAATTTATTCCATTAATAAGAAAAAGTAGAAGTGTTAAGAATCACCCTATGTGGCTTAACTCTGAGGTAAAGAAGTTAATAGGGAAAAAAAGGAAAGCTTTTAAGAAATATAAGTCAGAGGGGACAGTAGCTGCGTTTAATGAATATAAACACTATAACAAGTGTTGTAAAACAGCAATCCGGAAGGAATAGATAGAAAATGAGGAGCGCATCGCGGCCGAGACTAACCCCAAAAAGTTTTTTAAGTATATTAATAGTAACAAGATGCAGGTTGAGGGTGTGGCCCCATTGAGTTATAGTAACAATATGGTTACAGCGGATACAGAAAAGGCAGATGTGCTTAACCAGTTCTTTTCTTCTGTGTATACAGTAGAGGAGCCAGTGGGCCAAGTCCCACCCAATAGCTGCACTGTTGCCTCAGCTCCAACTACACAGTGGTTGACACAGGATATGGTGCTTAAAGGGTTAAACAAGATAAATGTAAACAAGGCACCTGGGCCAGATGGAATACACCCTCGGGTACTGAGAGAGCTAGGGGCAGAATTACAGTGGCCCTTGTTTCTGATATTCTTAGACTCTTTTTCATCAGGTATGGTACCTAGGGATTGGGCGAATGTCATTCCTATATTTAAAAAGGGAGTAAGATCTCAGCCTGGCAATTATAGGCCTGTAAGTTTGACATCTGTGGTGGGCAAGTTATTTGAAGGCTTGTTAAGGGATCACATACAAAATTATGTACTGGAGAATGGCATTATAAGCAGTAATCAGCATGGCCTTATGAAGGACAGGTCATGTCAGACCAATTTAATTGCTTTTTATGATGAGGTAAGTAAGAAGCTGGACAGTGGGGATGCAGTAGATATAATCTATTTGGATTTTACCAAAGCATTTCATACCGTTCCCCACAAACGACTGCTTTCTATCTATTGGTCTTAGTGAAGTTGTTTGCTCATGGATAGAAAACTGGCGACAGGATCGGGTACAGAGGGTGGTTGTTAATGGTACATTCTCTACTTGGAGTAAGGTTCTCAGTGGGGTCCCTCAGGGTTCTGTACTGGATCCACTTTTGATTAACTTGTTCATAAATGACTTAGGGGAGGGTATTATAAGTAATGTATCAGTGTTTGCAGATGACACAAAACTCTGCAGACCAGTCAATTCTATCCAGGATGTGGCATCCTTGCAGCAGGATCTTGACCAACTGGCAATCTGGGCGGCTAAGTGACAGATGAGATTTAATGTGGATAAATGTAAGGTCATGCACCTGGGATGTAAAAATATGCAAGCCACTTATACCCTTAATGGGACTGCACTAGGCAAATCCATAATGGAGAAGGAGCTTGGAGTCCTTGTAGATAATAAACTTGGCTGTAGCAAGCAATGCCAGGCAGCAGCTGCAAGGGCAAACAAGGTTTTGAGCTGTATTAAAATGGGTATAGATTCATGGGAGGAGGGGGTTATTCTTCCCCTTTACAGAGCGCTGGTAAGGCCCCATCTAGAATATGCTGTTCAGTTCTGGTCTCCAGTGCTCAAACGGAACATGATTGAGTTAGAGAGGATTTAGAGAAGGGCAACTAAGCTGGTAAAGGGTATGGAAAGTCTCAGTTATGAAGAAAGACTGGCCAAGTTGGGTCTGTTTACATTAGAGAAGAGGCGGACATGATAACTATGTACAAATATATAAGGGGATCATATAATAACTTTTCTAATGTTTTATTTACCAGTAGGTCCTTCCAATGGACACGAGGGCACACATTCCATTTAGAACATATGTGTCAAGCTGGCGGCCTGCGGGCCACAACCGGCCCGGCATGTAATTGTATCCAGCCCGCTTTGACACATGCGCATAGGGTTGGCGCACGCATTCGCCGTCGCCGTCACGGACAGACAGAGAGAGCTGGTGGGAGAAACCGCCGCGGAGTTCTGGCGCTTGCTTTATATTTTGGCTGACACAGGTACACGGGGCAATATGGCTGCTGGCACAGGTACATGGGGCAATATGATGGCTGCTGGCACAGGTATATGGGGCAATAATATGGCTGCTGGCACAGGTACATGAGGCAATAATATGGCGGCTGGCACAGGTAAATGTGGCAATAATATGGCTGCTGGCACAGGTACATGGGGCAATAATATGGCTGCTGGCACCGGTACATGGGGCAATAATATGGCTGCTGGCACAGGTACATGGGGCAATAATATAGCTGCTGGCACAGGTACATGGGGCAATAATATGGCTGCTGGCACAGGTACATGGGGCAATAATATGGCTGCTGGCACAGGTACATGTTCGGCCCGTGGCCTAAAGTGTGTTTTGAATTTTGGCCCCCTGTGCAATTGAGTTTGACACCCCTGGTTTAGAAGAAGAGAGGTTCCATTTAAATATTCGGAAAGGATTTTTTACTGTGAGAGCTGTGAAGTTGTGGAATTCCCTCCCCGAATCAGTCGTGCTGGCTGATACATTATATAACTTTAAGAAGGGGCTGGATGGATTCTTAGCAAGTGAGGGAATACAGGGTTATGGGAGATAGCTCTTAGTACAAGTTGATCCAGGGACTGGGCCGATTGCCATCTTGGATTCAGGAAGGAATTTTTTCCCCTCTGCGGCAAATTAGAGAGGCTTCAGATGGGGTTTTTTGCCTTCCTCTGGATCAACTAGTAGTTAGGCAGGTTATATAGAGGCATTATGGTTGAACGTGATGGACGTATGTCTTTTTTCAACCCAACTTACTATGTTACTGTTACACTGTCAGGCTTACAATGAGTAAGTTTATAATTCTTAAAAGACAATATGGTTGTATAACAAAGTGTGTTGCTTGAAAAAAAATATTGCTGTACCATAATTTTTTTTAGAAATTCCTACTAAATGTGGATTTCTTTTATCAAGAATTGTTTGTCTCAAAAAATCAATCTTTGAGTCTATAAAAGCTGTAGCCAAATGCCTTTTTTATAAAATATAACTGATTGCATAACCACATATTTGCCATGATTAATAAACCACACTTATAAACCTTAGATCTCTTCGCAACTATTCACAAGTTGGCTGGAAAATAGAGCATTTTTCAACAGGGTTTTTGATTCCTTGAGATAAAATTATCCTGTAACAAAAAGGCATTGATCAATCCCATGGCCTTACCAGTATGTCATTCATAAAGAGAGATTTTTTTTACTAGCTACATGTTTATGATCATAGCATTACAAAGTCACCATACCGAGATAAATGCAAGGTGGGTCTAACTATTTAGCTCAGGTCATATATTTTATAGTACTTGGTTATCTTGGGAAAAGTAAAATCATTAGTATTTTCATTTTACTGGTGGTTTGGACAAATTACTATGGCATGTAAGAATAAATGACATAATTTCATATTACATAATATTTGGAAGATAGAAACTAGCACTCAGCCAGTTATACATGTTTTTCAGGCACAGCTTACAGAGGAATAAGAGGAATACTTTCTTTAATAAAAGACATTATCATACAATATATAATCATAGACAAATCAAGGATGACTTTTTTTTGTATCTCAGAAGATAGGCTTGAACTGCTGGAATAAAAAAATAAAATCCAATTGGTATGGATTAAATGTTACGTTAAAGGCAAGGCTGTATTTAGGTCTGGTGCCATCCTAGGTACTGGACCTAAATGTGCTTCCTAGTTGGCCTTGCGTGATGTCACTTTCTATAACCCCCTTTTTTCCAAAAAGAGAAAATCTATCATATAAGCTGCTGCCCTAGGCACAGGCCCTTGAGTGCCTATATATAAATAAGCCCCTGATACACCAATAAATTTACTAAGACAGGATGGGGGTATTTTACATGAAGTTAGTAATGCATGTTTCCGGCCATGTGTTTTGAGGTTGTTATATGTGGTAGTGGCACTGTGTTTATCCTGCCATGTAATCTGAATGAAAACTGTAATGTATTTATCTTGTTCTGGGGTATTACACATAAAAATGTAATCTCATTTATCCTACAAAGTGTTAGTCAGTATTTCATGTGAGATTTCTATTGCATTTGTAGGAGACTGAAGGCAGTCCCCTAAGGTTTTGGGAGAGCAAAGTGTGGTTATTATTTACAGTTGAGAAGGGTCAATGTTTCCTTTTCTGGGTTAAAGTATTTCTCCTGGCAGTTCAGTAACTAGCAAGGATGGGTCATGGCTCTAGTTTTTAAGTGAGAACTATAGCTCAGCTAAAGAAGTAGGGCAGATATACTGTACAATATTTTCTGGGCTTCTGTGCCAGCTCAAGGCAACTACAGCAGAGAAGATCTGTGAAATCAAATTTGCTCCCAGTAGCTCCAAATCTACTCTTCTGCTAATTCACTGCACATGCTCTGTGCTGCTTTTAGTTACTGAGCTTAGGGGTCCACTCTTAATATACTGTATAATATAAGGCTGATTAGTAATTAATTCAAGAGTATTATTGCATGGTAGCTTTGAAACCTGTACAATTAGCATCAGAGTTTAATAACAAGATCTGTAGCATATATATGTTAAGTCAAACTCATTTGCTGCTCGATATTATGTGACAATCCCTAAGCTTAAAGGAGAATGCAAGTCAAAATTTAAAAAGCATACTGCCCAATAGTCCTCCTATTGTTTAGTAAAAACGCCACACTTTTGGCTCACCTAATCAAATATTTACTCTTACACTTACTTCACATTTTCTAGAACAGGCAGCCATCTCTAAAAAGGTATTCTCCCTTCCTTTCCCTCCTTGCTTCATACTGCACATGTGTTTCATTCCCTCCCCCCCCCCCTCTGCCAGATCCGCTTCTGATTGGCTGGTGGGCATGTGTAGCTCAGAACAGCAGACAGGATCAAGTTACACACATGCTCAGAGAATAGGAAGGCTGCCGCTGCCTACAGGAAGGACAGAGAGATTTTAGTGATGTCACTGTAGTCTTCACACTGCTGTAGGCTGCCAGCACCATATCTCAGAGAAGCAAGCAGGGATCTGGGAATTTAGATATGCAGTAAGTACTTAAAAAGAATGCCTTTAGACTTACTTTTAATTTATATTAACCTTTCATTGTCCTTTAACTTCTGAACAGCTGCTGAGATCACATTAAGTATGTGACATTTCTAACAATCCAGTATAGTGATCCCTTGTGACAACTCAGAAGTCCTGGATCATTACTACTATAGAGATGTTGAACCTTTAGGCTGGTGCAAACAGTTCAGGTAAATAAAATATGGCATTTCTAGCCATATTTAATTTTAGGGTTTAGTTCTCCTTTTAAGGAGAAGCCAACATGTACATTGCCTCTTAAGATCTCATCTGTTGAAGGGGGTACCTCTGGGCAGAGGTAAGGACAGTGTGCTATAGCTTGCTCTATTAGTGAGAGTTAGGATCAACATAGCTAGTGCACAGCCTAATGCTGAAACAAGTAAATAGAAGTACAGGTATGGAATCCCTTATACGTAAACCTGTTATCCAGACAGTTCCAAATTACGGAAAGGCCATCTCTCATAAACTCCATTACACACAAGCAAATAATTCTAATTTTTAAAAATTATTTCCTTTTACTCTGTAATAATAAAATAGTACCGTGTACTTGGTCCCAACTAAGATATAATTAATCGGTTTATTCAATATTTAAATTATTTTTAGCAGACTTAAGTTATGGAGATTCAGATTACGAAAAGATCCCTTATCTGGGAAACCCCAAATCCCGAGCATTCTGGATAACAGGTCCCATACCAGTATTAGTAACCGTGGAGAGTAGAGACTTAAATGTACAGACCTAGGGATAGAAGTATTCCCACAGAGGTTGTACTTGGAAAGCCTGTACTTGGGGTTGGACATTTTTGAATGAGACTAAATCCACAGTCTGTCACTGTTATGATATCAATGTTATGATGCCACTGCATTCATTCTCCACACACTTTTCTGTTTTTGTGCCGTTTTTGTTGTATAAGGCCTATTTATGCATGGTTCACTTGCTTAAGCTAGCTTTTGTTTAAAGATTCTGCTCAGATCTAGTTATTTTGTTCTCACTGATTTTGTCCCGTGCCATTGTTCTACCACTTTTTTATTTTCTTTCTTTTTTTCCCATTTCTCCTGAGCAGTGGTCATTATTACATTATGTTTATAAAATCGATGGCCTTTTAATGCTATAGGGGATCCAAATTTAGTCTTTGGTCAATTTACCCCAGTCCAGCATATTAACAAACCACTGTAGTTGGAGGCTTTCTCCATCTTATGCTGTATAGCCCACCCCTATACTTTTGTAGTTCACTAACTATAGCATTGCAGATTTGCTGTTCTTCTGCCTTCAGAGGAGAAATGAAAATTATAGTAGGTAGTAGGACGTATATCCAGCAAGATTTACTGACTGCTCTTTTATAGATTCAGGCAAATGACTCTACCTATTCTAAAGGATATTAGGAATTTATATTAGAAAGTTTTGCTTTCCATTAAGGGGTAAGCATGTAATGTGTTTTCCTAACGTGTTAATTGTCCTTGGATAACATGAAGTGTTAGTCCTGTGCAGAAACTAACTAAAACTTTGGCTGGTTTTAAAATGTAATCAGTGTGACACAAATTTGTGCTTATTGTCAGAACTGGTATAATAATTATACTTACAAAGCTGCTAATAACAAAAGGTTGGGAATAAATGAAAGTATAATTTAAAACAAACACAAAAGTGCAATATGTGAAATGCGTAGGAAATGTTAAACTGTGACTTTGTTTTCTGCACATCCTTTTCAATTATCTGTAGCTTGGGTGCTGTCTTCTTTCTCACACAGAACAGCGGTGGGGACTGGCTACAAACACTGCAAAGAAAGGTTTGTGTATCCTGGCCAGGGTAAACCATTTAATGATTGTGGTTAGAGAATTGGCTGATTATACTCCGCTAATTTTAAGCTGCACCCAATATCCCCAGTGTTATTTTAAATTTATATTGTGTAAAGTTAGTACTAAATGAATGACCCAACATTAGTTTTACTCCATAATCTTACAAGTCATTTTATGTGGAGTTTACTTCTAATTATTGTCTTTAAAATTTACATTTTTTTAATATATTTTTTTTTTTTTTTTAGTATTTTTAATTTATAATGGATTTTTAGATCTCCAATAAACTTTTGAATTATTTTTGTGTAATTTTGTATCCTTCCATTTTAGGGCTTCCAAATGGTTTTTATTGTAAAAAAAATCTGAAACAAAAAAATCTGTTCATGTTCAACAACTGGAAACTGTGGTGGAAAGGAAGCATGACTGGGTCACATCAGCCAGATATGGCATTACACCAGCAGTAAATAATAGAAGTAACAAAATTGTATATTCAGTCATGATACAAATTGTTCAGTCATGATACAAATTGTATATTTCATATACATTGTATATTTTCACTTTTCCCTGTAAAGAAGGTTTATTGGTAAAGTCATAAGTCTGTTGGATTAAATAAATAATAAATGGAAACATTTTAATGACTGCTAACTCAGTTGCCAAAATCTTTGTAAAAATGATGTGGTAAATGTATGTATTACCTTTGATTAGCAACTTTTCTTACTGTGCAACTACATTTTTAAAGGGTCAGTTTACACTTGTATTCAACATGGGCCCCAAAACTTGCTAACAATACATTTTTTTTTTACAAGTTAACAGCTGAGCTTTTTCTTAAAGAGTGTTCCCTATGGAGGGATTCAGGGATAGAGTTCCAGAGGTAAGGAGCAGCGAGATAGAAAGGTTTAAGACGAGAGAGCGCAGTGGGTGTGGATGGTGTAAAAAGACGGAGACTCTGAGTGGAGCAGAGGAGATGACCAGGAACATGCAGGGAGACCAGTGAAGAAATGTAGTGAGGAGCGGAGGAGTGAAGGGCTTTGAATATTAGCAGAAGGATTTTCATATTCTAATTTGTTAAGCACCAGTGTATATAAACACTAACCCTGGACCTCAGCTAGTGCTCTTCTTTGCTGAAAAATATGGCGGCCCTGGGTATCTTCTAAGGGAGCACCTGTGAGCCATCTTAAAAGTTTCCCAACAGTTACAACAGCAGATGCGCAGTAAAGTGAATTCCACTATATTACTATCCTTTGCATGTGCCCAGACCACCAAAATAGATGCATGGAGCCAAGTGCAGTGTGCATGTCCAAGGAACTACTAGAAAATTGCTCTAAAAAGGCAGTGTGGGCACTCCCAAGCTGGTGTGTTTTTAACAAAAAAGGCACTGACCCCGGGTCCCAGGTAGCAATTATATTTTTCCTTGTTTTTCCGCCTTTCCTGCAACATAGGCAGAAAGAAAGAAGATATTAAACAATCATTATCTTTCTTTAAACCAACTATGTTTTTCATGGTTTTTAACAAAACAATATTTAAGCTGTTAATAGATTTTTCATTTAAAAAATAATTTAAGAAACATTTTCTGTAAAATAGCTGTTTATTAGGCTCATGCTGGCAATTTCCCTTTTGTGTGAATGGTCTCATTAAAGATAATTGGTATGAGATAAGATAACAATATTAAATGCAAGTTGTATTGACCTGGGCCATCGACCCTACAAAGGGCCCTTTGGAAGGAAAATGTCCTTGGTACAAATTACGCAATGCATTTTTAGATTTTGTATAATAATAATAATAGTAATAATAATAATATTTGTTAGGGGTGTACAACATGCAGCTTGTTGGAACTGAAACTAAACTTCAGCTTCTATTAAAAGCTCCTTTTAAAAGCTTTGTTGTATTTAAATATGAACTTGAAGTATGCAGGATGTTTTTTTTATTTACCTTTTTTTCTTTAGGATGTTGGATACAGCTGTCTTCTATTGCTCTGGGACCTGCAGGCTTTATAGGATCCTATTTATTATGCTGTGTAAAATTAAATTCGCCATAAAAATGGTGAAAAAAGCTGTGCTAACAAAATAGAAATTTTTGCTTTCCAGATGCCAGATTTTACATAGCATAATAAATAGGCCCCTCAGTGTTCTCTTTGTGGAACTCTATCAAGTAACCCAGGCAGTGGCTTAACTATCTGATAGTGGGCAATGCCTAGACCTGTTTGGAGTCACACCCCCTGCATACTCAGGTGTTATGCCAGTGACCCAATTTTAATGGCCAATGGTTTAATGTCAAATGTGTCCACTGTGCTAGGGGAGAGAATGGCTAAGAGGCTGGAGGAGTGTTTAAACTAAGCAAGAAGGGTGGGTGAGCTAGAATTTTATGGGAAAACTAATATAGAGGGGGCAGTGGAATTAGCAAAGGATCATGGGGGAGGAGTGAGGGGGGGGCATACAGTTTACCAGCTAAGGAGCTTCCACTGTTAGGGAACAGCCTAATATTATTCTTAGATCTAACGCTCCATTACCTAATGTAGATATCAGAGGGAGAAGTAGTAATTGCCATTGAATGATGGCTAATTCATGGAGCTTGTCAGGTAAATAAGAAGAGCTGGTGGGATGAATCATGCAACTGGGCTATGAATTAAAATGTTTATACACTTTTTAGGAGAGACAATGGGATTAAAAAGGGCAGAGGGGTTTGTCTTTATGTTAAATCAGATTTAAAGCCATGTGCTAAAGAAATTACCAGGGACAACATGGAATCCGTTTGTGTAGAGATTTCAGCAGGGCTAAAGGTTACAAAGAAAATTATCATTGGTGTATGCTATAAACTACCCTGTATAAGTGAGGGGGATGAGACCCACCTACTATTGCAAATGGAGGAGGCTTCACAACTAGGTCAAGTTGTTATTATGGGGGACTTTAATTATCCGGACATTGACTAGAATAACGGGGTGGCCAAGTCAGAAAAAGCTAGTAGGTTTGTAAATATGCTAAATGTCAACTTTTTATTTCAGGTAGTTCAAGAACCTACTAGTAATTATTCTATTTTGGACCTAGTGATATCTAATAATACTGAACTCATCTCTAACATTTATGTGGGTGAGCATTTGGGGAACAGTGATCACAACATGGTCTCCTTTGAGATAATGCTGCAGAGACAGCTCTATAAGGGAGTAACTAAAAAGCTCGATTTTAGACGTGCAGACTTTGCCAGTTTAAGGGCATCTCTGCAATGTGTCAACTGGGAAAGGCTTTTCATAGGGTTAGACACAGAAGGAAAATGGAATATCTTTAAAATGTTGCTTAGCAAGTATACAGATCAGTATATTCCCCTCGTAAGCAAGGAAAGGCATCTCAAAGCAAAACCTTTATGGCTGAATAAAAGTGTCAGTGTCAAGTTTGGTAAGAAAAAATGTGCTTTTAAAGCATTCAAGTTAGCTGGGAAACAAGTTAGCAGCAGAAACTTTCATCAGGTTCAAGGAAGCAAATAAAGCATGCAAAAAAGCTATCAGGCAAGCTAAAATAGAGATGGAAATGGGTATTGCAGCTAGGAGTAAATGTAAATAGTAAAAAAATTAAACAAGAAAGGATTGGGACCCTTATTATCACAGGGAGGTCAGTTGGTTGATGAGAACAGGGAAAAATTTAAAATGTTGAACTTTTATTTTTCATCTGTTTATAGAACTGAGGAGCCAGATAAAGAAGGTTTCCCTTTTAATAGACCCCATTTTAAGTAATATAACTACTGATGCATAGGTCACTTAGGAGGAAATTCAAAAGAGACTGGAACAAAGGTCTAGGACCAGATGGTATTCGTCCCAGGTTATTAAACAAGCTTAGAACTGTGATTGCCAACCTCTCTACTTAATTTTTCAGGATTCATTGAGGTCTGGCATGGTGCCGAGAGACTGGTGAATTGCTAATGTGGTGCCATTATTTAAAAAGGGATCCCATTCTCAGTTATGCACTTTGGTAGAAATAAATGCACTTAGTATACACTAAATAGTAGTGTGTTTGGGGGATCCTTAATTGAAAAGAATCTGTGGATTTTGGTAGATAATAAGTTGTCTAATTCCAGGCAATGTCATTCTGTGGCTACTAAAGCAAATAAAGTACTGTCTTGTATAAAGAAGGGCATTGACTCAAGGGATGAAAACATAATTTTGCCTCTTTATTGGTCCCTGGTAAGGCCTCACCTTGAGTATGCAGTGCAGTTTTGGGCTCCAGTCCTTAAGAAGGATATTAATGGGCTGGAGACGCAGAGATGTGCAACTAAACTGGTAAAGGGGATGGAAGATTTAAACTATGAGATCACGGTTTGGGTTGTTCTGGAAAAAAGGCATTTGCAAGGGGACATGATTACTAAATGTACAACTACATTAGAGGGAATTATAGGCAGATAGAGGATGTTCTTTTTTTCCCATAAAAATGACCAGCGCAACAGAGGCCCCCCCTTTAGATTAGAGGAACAGAAATTGTATTTAAAGCAGCGTAAGTGGTTTTTCAGTGAGAGCAGTGATGTTGTAGAATGTTCTTCCTAGTGATGTTGTAATGGCAGATTCTGTTAATATGTTTAAGAGGGGCCTGGATGAGTTCTTGAACAAGCATAGTATCCAAGGCTATTATGATACTAAAATCTATAGTTAGTATTGATGTTGGTATATATAGTTTATGTATGTGAGTGTATAGATAGGTCAGTATAGGTTTGTATGTGCTGGGTTTACTTGAAAGGGTTGAACTTGATGGACTTTGGTCTTTTTTTCAACCGTATGTAACAATGTAAATCCTTGTAACCATGGGCAAGCCAGTTTACATATTTGGGGGTATATTTATCATGCTGTGTAAAAAGTGGAGTGAAACATTACCAGTGATGTTACCCAGGGCAATCAATCAGCAACCAGATTTCAACAGTTAGAAATCCAAAGCAAAGCATCTGATTGGCTGCTATGAGCAACATCACCACTATTGTTTCACTCCACTTTTTACACAGCATGATAAAAATACCCCTTGGTGTCTATGATGGCTGCCTCATCATTTTGTTAAGAGTCCTATATATGCTGCATAAAAAAACACTACCCACTTTCTTTGCAAAGTCTGCCTTTCAATACAAGATTACGAATACTGGAACTTTATTTTTTTATTTATAAAAAAAATCTATAATCTTTTATTACATTAGTGCTATTAATAAAACATTGCCACTTTAGATAATACACACATTTTATATTTCATATATAATGTTTTACTTTAAATTAGAGGTATGGTATTTAATATCTTGAAACCCATTATTCAGAAAACTCTAAAATATGTGACGGCCATTTCCCATACCTTCTATGGCACACAAACAATTGTTTTTTTTTTTAATTATCTCATTTTCCTGTATAATTAGAGAGCAGCAAAGTATATACAAGGTATATACATGTTAGTGGCAAAAGAATCCTGCAAATATTTTAGACATCTTCTGTAGCAATTCAGGAAAATAACAAACTCTGAAAGGGAACTAAATATCAGCTGCTTCCCTTTTGTCATTTAGACATTATATTATCAAAAGTTCTAAGACAGGAAATGTCCAATCACTGACTATAAATATATCCTGTATTATATTTAGAAATGAAAAGCATTAGGCTATTGTAAGATTTAGAACAGGTTCTGCTATGCAGCTTACTATTCTTAAACAATATGGTGTAAATTAATGTTGCAACAAGGCCAACAGTGTAACTAGGGCACCCCCCATGGACCCCCTCCCGACCCTCTGGATGTGTGCCATTAGTCCTCAGAGATTTTTGCATCAACACATATACAGTTATATGAAAAAGTTTGGGAACCCCTTTTTGTTTTGTTTTTCACTGGCTGACCTTTCAAAGTAGCAACTTCCTTTTAATATATAACATGCCTTATGGAAACAGTAGTATTTCAGCAGTGACACAAATTTTATTGGGTTAACAGAAAATATGCAATATGCATCATAACAAAATTAGACAGGTGCATAAATTTGGGCACCCGAACAGAGAGATTACATCAATACTTAGTTGAGCCTCCTTTTGGCAAAGGTAACAGCCTCTAGACGCCTCCTGTAGCCTTTGATGAGTTTCTGGATTCTGGATAGGGTATTTTATACAAAATCTCTCCAGTTCAGTTAAATTTGATGGCTGCCGAGCATGGACAGCCTGCTTCAAATCATCCCATAGATTTTCGATGATATTCAAGTTGGAGAAATGGGACAGCCATTCCAGAATATTGTACTTCTCCCTCTGCATTAAATGCATTTGTAGTTTTTGAACTGAGTTTAGGGTCATTGTCTTGTTGGAATATCCAACCCCTGCGTAACTTCAACTTTGTGACTGATGCTTGAACATTATCCTCAAGAATTTGTTGATATTGGGTTGAATTTATCTGACCCTCGACTTTTAACAAGGGCCCCAGTCCCTGAACTAGCCACACAGCCCCACAGCATGATGGAACCTCCACCAAATTTGACAGTAGGTAGCATATGTTTTTCTTGGAATGCGGTGTTCTTCTTCTGCCATGCAAAGCACTTTTTGTTATGCCCAAATAACTCAATTTTTCAAGTCCAAAGCACTTTGTTCCAAAATGACTGTGGCTTGTCTTAATAAGCTTTTGCATACAACAAGCAACTCTCTTTTTGGTGTGAGTGCAGAAAGGGCTTCTTTCTCATCACCCTGTCATGCAGATGTTTTGTTGTAAATTGCATTGAATTGTAGAACGATGTACAAATACCCCATCTGCAGCAAGATGTTCTTGTAGGTCTTTGGAGGTGATCTTTCGGTTGCCTTTAACCATTCTCACAATATGTTGCTCCTGTATTTTTCTTGGCCTGCCAGACCTGGGTTTTACAGCAACTGTGCCTGTGGCCTTCCATTTCCTGATTACATTCCTTACAGTTGAAACTGACAAGATAGCTTTTTGTAGCCTTCCCCAACCTTTCTTACTCGTGAGCCACAGTCAAATGTAAAAAGACTTGAAGAGCAACACATCATAAAAAGCATCATAAAAGTTCCCCAAAACTTGCCACCAAGTCAGGAATTCAAAAATAACTACTTGGTTTGGGGGCACTAAGAGCATCTAAGGGGTTGGTGAGCAACATGTTGCTCATGAGCCACTGGTTGGGGGTCAGTGCCCTAAACCATGATACTGAACAATCTTTTCAGATCTTTTAAGAGTTGCTTTGAGGATTCCATGCTGTCATTCTTCAGAGGAGAGTCAAAAAGAAGCACAACTTGCAACTTAAATACCTTTTCTCATGATTAGACACACCTGCCTATGAAGTTCAAGGCTTAACAAGCTAATCCAACCAATTTGGTGTTGCCAGTAATCAGTATTGAGCAGTTACATGCATTCAAATGATCAGAATTACAGGGGTACCCACATTTTTGCACAGCCAGTTTTTAACATTTAATTTAATTTCATACAACTAAATACTGCTTCACTAAAATCTTTGTTCAGAAAACACCCCAGTACTCAGATGTTCCTGGGAAATGAAAGACATATCACTGTTACCTTTTTTGTTGAAAATGGAGTAAATTATTATGCAGGCTGAGAGGGGTTCCCAAACTTTTTCATGTGACTGCACATGATACTGTGTATTTTGTTTCTGATCACTCAAGCAGGAAACAGTTCAGGCAACAAAATGCATAAACTCACCCCATATGCCATTAGGGCAGTGGCACACGGGGAGGAAGGCCTCAGGCATCAGTGACCCAAAAAATGGCATTGAACCACAGAGCATTCATGCCAAGGATGAAAATTTTGTATTATCCTGTCATATTCTGGACCATTAAATGTAAACTTGCCACTGCATTATATTCTATTATGTACTAAGTAAAGAAACATAAAATAATAAGGCTTTACAAAAATATTCACAACAGTTCAGTAATCTGGTTTAAATTTTCCCTGGACTTAACAAAAACAAAGTAAGGCAAAGTACAATACTAGCATCTTATAAATAATAAATATCTGTCTAAGATATATTAGGTAATTCAAAGTGCCTGTTCTTAATTATAAAATAAATAATTACAATAATTATATGGTGTCTGGTGCAATATCAATGTAGTTTGTACAGATGTGAATTAGTTAGTTCTTCAGACAGCTACCTGAGAGCCCAAGCATAGACATAGATGGATTGTTTTTATGTGAAGTAGCAGATATTAAAAAAATCCTAACATATTTTAGTATTTCCAAAAGTAAAGTTGCAGTCCTGGACATAAACTGGCTAGGATACTGCACCGACATCACAGTAGGGATCAATTACATTTTTTTTTTTTTTTTTAGTTTTAAACATATTAACTTTTATTTTGCCAGGGGAGGGGAGCTTGAATCTTCTTTAGGGATCAATTACATTGAACAACACAGTTTGCAGAGTGCAAAGAAAAGGTTGTTATACTGCACAGTTCAGGGATGATTTATCTGTGACCATACAGGTGTTATTGATATTGATTTTATTAGTTGTAGTTCTGCAGCACCAAACTAAAGAGCTTCAGGCTCGATGCCGTGGACATAACTAAATAGTATTAATAAATTACCTAAGAATATTTGTTTCTTGCAGAGGCAACAGCTGTCATTTGGTTCTCCGGTATTGTAATTTTATTCTATATTTTTTTTTTAAACTTTAACAATGTTTCTCTTCTTTTATTATAAACCAATCATACATCCACCCATTGTAGCTAAAAAAAACATTTCTGTGTTTAATAAAGGAAGTCAGGTTACCATTTAACTGGGCTTTCCAAATCTCTTGAGAAAGGGGAATTCCCCATCCCAAATAAGTTCCGTTGTGTGAGCAGATTTTCCCAACTCTCCACCTTCTCAGACAGAATGTCTCGGGTTCATCTGTCCCACCTCAGTACATAAACATTCTAATCAGTCCTTGTGCCTTCTGTGCCAGTCCATCCACATCCTGAGTGACATAGGGGTCAGGAATGCACTCTCACAATTCCGCCATCATTTTGCTGAGTCACACACAGCTGCAAGCTGACAGGGGGCCAGAGTGGGAATGCGAGATAGAAGGGGGCATAGGTAGTGAAAAGTTGGTTTCAGTAGAAAAAAAGAGAAAACGAGGAGGGAAGATAAGGGAATTTTTTGGGGAATTTCCTTTAAAAAAGAAAAAAAAATATGCATCACTGTTACAGTTGGGAAATTCTCAAGATTTAAAACAAGCAATATCACCTTCAGCCAGCGGATGATGTGCATGGTGTCATAAAGCTAATACAATGCAGACATGTGACTATGAATTCATTATGAAACATTAATATATTAAGTTTGCTCTTTCTACATAAATAGAAGATGATGATGATGATAATGCGGTGTGCTTAAGTGCAGTAAACTCGAAAGAAAGGTGAAGGAAGCATATTTTTCTTACAGCCAACTCCAAATTAGATTAAGTCATTTTAAGAAAACTTTATATCTTTCTCTGTATGCCAGCCTGCCAGCACTGTGAAGAGTTGGAGCAAAAGATGGATGTCCTCAGGCATGCCCCCAGCTGCACAGCATAGAATGATCGAGAAAGCAAGGCACCAAGGGACTCTTCAGTGATGAAATTACCAAGGAAGCAGATCCCACACCAGTGGGCCAGTGGGGGGGGGGGGGGTGTTGTTGCTACAGGACAAGCAGTTTATGGCTGACCTCCGCACACAAAAACTTTTGTGACACAATGGTTATATATATATATATATATATATATATATATATATATATATATATATATATATATATATATATATATATATATATATATATATAGATAACCATAGAAAACACAGGCCGCTCCACACAGGACTTATAGCAAACAGAAAAATTTATTAATGCAAAAAAATGGAGACTCCACCCAGGCAACTGATACCTTTATTTTTCGTGAGTGCCTACCTGTATATATATATATCATCTATAAAAACAAAATTATGACTTAATTCCCCTTTTTTTTAATGTAAAATTTAAATAGATAGGTTGTACCAAACAAAAATTTTTTTCTATAATGTTAATCTATAAAAGCTATAGTAAACGGATGTCTATCACAATAGCCAGAACACTACTTCCTCCTTTGCATCCACCTATCCTGTTAGTTGTGACTTGAAGGGGGCCACATGGGACATAACTGTTAAGTTTGTTTGCTTTTGTAGAGAACTCCTTTAAATGTTCAGTTATACTTACAGCTTATAGTTTACCCTCATTTTTAATGGGTACTTTCACCAGTGTCTTTATTGTCAGAGAAATTAACTATTTTAAATACAAACAAGATACAAATCTTTTATTGGGTCCTGCTGTAAATTGTTTATATCAGCTAGTTTGTACCTTGTGTGGCCAGAAAAAAAATAACTTATTTCAGTAGACTGTGCATCTCTCATGCATCATGGTAGAAATTTGCTGGCTGAGAAAATGCCAATAATCCACCCACACCCCTGTAAACAGTGACATGAATGATATCTCCATGTCACTACAGACATGGGGCCCTCAAACATGATGTCTTGTCCATAATTTGCCCTGTGTTTTAGAGACAGCAGATCAAGAAATATATAAGTCCCACTGCTTCCTATTACTGAAATAGGCTCTAGGAAGCCCTGAAGCTATAAACGCAGGGGCTGCATGACAAGGAATCCGAATGACCAGCAGCCAGATTACACTGGTTTATGTTTAAAGATTGGAAAAATCAGATGCAGCTGTGATTAGGTGAGAAGCAATAAGTTAAGGAGGGGGAAAGCTGGGCTGGGGGTGGAGAAGGATAGGGATGTGATGTCACAAGAGAAGGAGTTCACTTCCTATCTTCTGAACAGGTAGAAATATCCCACCCACCCTCCCCTCTTTTTTGCATATTTTGTAAAATGCCAGGATATTTTCTTCTTTATGCTCTCATATTATCTATTAATAACAGAATGTGAATGTTTTCCTATATGCACTGTTATATTGTGGTTTCGGTAACACTATACAGTATGAATGTGAGAGTCTGCATGGTATTATTTATGTTAAATGAAAGTCAAATCCTTGATCCAGGGAATTTTCCGATCGCCAGGTGGGGTCAGGAAGGAATTTTTTCCCTCTTGAGGCATAATTGGCACAGGCTTCAGGCTGGGTTTTTTGCCTTCCTCTGGATCAAAACAGTGGATATATGTTAATGTATTTTAAGTTGTATCTGTCACAGCAGCGGTAGGACCTTGCCAGAGTACTGCACAGGAAATTTTAGAAGAGGGAGAAAGGAGCTTCTCTCCTTTGACTGCACGGTGGGTTGATTATACAGACGCTACTACTGCTTGTGCTAGGTGACAGCCTACTTGGATTTCCTATCATCGAGGCACTGCAGATTCAGGACTGGCAGCGGACATTCTTTTTAAGTACTTACTGCCTATCTAAATTCCCAGATCCCTGCTTGCTTCTCTGAGATATGGTGCTGGCAGCCTACAACAGTGTGAAAAACCGCAACAATCACTACACAACTTAATTACGCTTTAGAAGCGTAAAATTATGTTGAATTTCCCGCTATTGAAAAATTAAATAAGTGAAAGGTGGCTAATATGTTCGCGAAAATATAGAAACGAACAGCCGATCTGGTTAGTTATAATAAGCGCTACCTGGCCACTAAAAGAAATTTAATAAATAACGTGTATATAAGTAAGTAAATAAATACCAAACAATTGGTTCGACTCGGGTGTAGAAACCCCGAGTCAATCGCTTGGGGTCTGGATAATCAACCAGTGACACAAGAGGCAGAGAAATCAACGAATGCTCACCAAACTTTTGTAGTGGTCCGGGTGCTTGTAGCCCCGAACCCGCAGCTGTAAGGAGATTTCTTCAAATTTTTCAAAAGGACAACAAGCATTCCGGACTCGAAGGGATCTTGTAAAAAACTTAAACTTTATTCCATCATGGTTAAAAACAAAGGCCTGACGCGTTTCGTGCGCTCAGGGCACTTAATCATAGGCTAATCTTAACAAAAGTTAGAAAGTTTAAATAATGGAAGCATAATGACGTAGGAGTCACATGGGAAGTGAAAACCACGCCTCCTCCCTTATGTTAAAAATCACTGACATGCGGAATAAGCAATGGAAAATACAATTCATTAGATCCCTTTTTAAGCATATAATTAAACAATAAATCAAAGTCATAAGACTATATATTATATGAACAAACATACAGTTATTCCATATATTTACAATTAATATTGCTCCATTGATTTTACCTAGTTGGTAAACATAGAAATGTCAATGTAAAAATCTTAGAATAAATAAATAAATAAATGAATACATGATTGAGGTGAATAATAATTTAGTACTATAAATTTTATCAATGGCTAAAGTAATGCAAATACTTATATGGCTAATCAGAATGTGCTGGATTTAGACATAGCAGCTAATGTCAAATACCGAATTTAGACCATTTGGATATCGAGTGTTGAGGACAAAAATCCATTTTATTTCCAAGCGCAACAGTTTAGAGAGCCTATCTGAGTCCCTTTCATCTGGTAAGGCCCTATCTATTACTTGTATCTGCAACTTGGAAACATCAGAAACGCAACATTGTATAAAATGTCTTGCAATCGGACTACTTTCATTTTTGGAGACTATATGTCTGATATGTTCTCGCATCCTGTTCTTAAGAGGACGAATTGTACAACCAACATATTGAAGATAACAATTTGAACAGGTTAAAAGGTATACCACAAATTTTGTGTTACAATTGGCATAAAAGGGCATCTCAAAGATTTTACCAGTAACTGTACTTTGAAAATTAGTAGATTGTTTAATATAGACACAGGTAATACATTTTCTCGCTCCGCAAGTATAGGTACCTTTTACTCTTAACCATGTCATTTTGTCTTTTTTAGGTTGTGAACTCCACAACGTTGGGGAGAGAATATTCCCCAAAGTTGGGGCCTTTCGTGCTACTACTCTACATCCACCATGCAACAATGTAGCTAAATCTGGGTCATTATATAGTACGGGAATAAGAGTGTTAACAATATGTTTGATCTTATAAAATTGACTACTGAAGCTGGTGACAAAAGTTGGAATAATTTTTTCTATTCCAGTAACATTCAGATTTATTCGATCATTATTATTAAAATTATCATGTTTCATCTTAATAAAATCCTTATTGTTAACTGACTTCTTTGTGTCCTTACTGTTCATGATTTTATCTCTCACCTTGTTGGTATTAGTGAGTAGATCTGTTCTTTCAGTACGCAGAGCTTTTATAAAGGCTAGTAATAAGGAATGATGGGTATAGCCTCTTTCCAAAAATCTATCCCGCAATGATAGGGATTGTTCCAAGAAAGCTTTATCGGTATTACAATTTCTCCGGAGACGGATAAATTGTCCCAAAGGGATACCTTTAAATAAATGGTTCGGATGGCATGAGTCCGCCCTCAAAAGGGAATTCCCAGAGCAGGTTTTTCTAAAAATGGAGGTGTCTATTCTAGTGTTCCTAATGGTTAAAGATAAATCTAAAAACGAAATAGTTTGTTTGTGAAACTCATAAGTGAATTTTAAATTAAGATCATTAATGTTTATCTTATCTACAAAGTGAGTGAATTCCCCTTCTGTCCCACACCAAATTAATAAGAGATCGTCAACATATCTTTTATATAAGACGATCTTATGTGCATAACCTGAAGTGTCTCCATAGATGTGGGACTCCTCCCACCAACCCATATATAGGTTGGCGTAGGTGGGTGCAAATTTTGCACCCATCGACGTCCCACATTTCTGGAGATAAAACGTGCCATCAAATTTAAAGAAATTGTGCGTAAGTAAAAAGTCTATTGCATTTAAAATAAAGTTCTGTGTGGCGACATCGTATGTACTGTATCTCTCAAGATGATAGGAGACAGCAATTAATCCCCTATCATGAGGGATGCAGGAATAAAGTGACGCAACGTCAATAGTGGCCCAAGCAAAAGTGTCGTCCCATTCAATCAAGTCTACGATCTGTAAAACATGTTTGGTGTCTTGTACAAATGAAGTCAGACGTTGAACGAGGGGTTGAAGATACAGGTCAATAAGTTCTGAAAGCCTCTCATTCAGCGAGCCTATCCCTGAAACTATTGGTCTCCCTATGGGAGGGCGTTCTTTTTTATGTACCTTCGGTAAATGGTGAAAAATAGGTATCCTAGGATGTTTCGGTAACAGATAATCCCTAATTTGTGCTGAAAAAATACCTCTGGTAAATCCCAGGTCTATAAGACCCACTAGAATCTCCTTATATGCTTGTGAAGGGTTATTGGATAAGGGCTGGTATGTGGAAACGTCAAGAAGTTGTCGCATAGCCTCTGTTTTATAGGTCGCACTGTCTAAGACCACCACCATACCCCCTTTATCGGCATTCTTTATCACTAGTGAGTGATCATCACGTAGAGATCGTAAAGCATCGCGTTCTTTAGCAGTTAGATTGGAACGAGGATATTTACCTTTTGTTTCTGCTTGCAGCACCAACAATTTGTTCTCAACTAACTCTTGGAATCTATCAATCACTTCACCCCTGCAGTGTATAGGATAGAAGTCAGAAGTGAATCGCAATTTTTCTTTAAGTGTGGTAGGACTGATCCCAACCCGACCGCAGTCGGAGCCGGATTCAAACTGTAGGGAAATTAAATTTTGCAAGCATTGCTCATCCTTGAATAAGAGATTTGTATCTGTAGTATTTAGTTTACTAATTTCAGATGTCTCAAGGGAACCAGTATTGCTTTTCTCAATTATATGGACGGATTGTGAAGCTTGCAACTCTATATCACCTTCATTATGATTGATAATTTCATTCTTGAAATACTTTTTTAGGGTGAGCTTCCGTACAAATCTATTTATGTCTATTAATGTTTCCAAGACATCAAAATTTCTGGTAGGAGAAAATGACAAACCTTTTGCTAATAATGAAGATTGTGCTGCTGTCAGAGATTTACTAGACAAGTTCAGAACATAGGTCTCTTGTCCCTTTTCCGTTCCCTTAGACGATATATCGGATGATCGTCTCTTCCTAAAAAAGATTGCTGTTCATAGTCATCCAAAGTGTCTCTCCGTTCCATGTGCTGATTAGTCGCTCCTTGGCGCTTGGAGCGTGCTGACCTACGCACATCATTGTTAAAATCGGAAGGGGGAGTTTGCTTTGCTCTGCGGTCATTGGATCTTAAAGGGAACTTGCGACTTGGCTCCACGGCATTGAATGTCTCAATAGCCCTTCTCTCCCGATCGCGCTGTGAAGAAAAAGAGGAAGAGGCAGAAAGCGGGGAACACACAGAGGCACTATCGTTTGTGACATAGGATTCATCTTCCGTACTAGAAAATCTGACTGATTTATTTAACTGTGGTTTTTTCAAGATAGTTTTTGTTTTTGTTTTTATTTTCTTTTCATGATGCGCATAAGGTCGAGAGTTATCAGATTTTTGGCCTCTCATCTCTTTCGAGATTGGTAAGTACACCCGCCCTTCATCATAATCAGTTTTATCCCTGTTTAGTTTCTTAATTTTGCGCAACAAAATCATATCCTCCGCTCTCTTGACTTTTAATTTTAAGTCATTACATAAATCTTTGTATTCATCTGCCGAGTGGAATTTGGTGAGAGCTTTTTGGAGCTCCGATAGCTGATTTTGAATTTGTAACAACTGGCTCATTCCATCCGAACCATTTATTTAAAGGTATCCCTTTGGGACAATTTATCCGTCTCCGGAGAAATTGTAATACCGATAAAGCTTTCTTGGAACAATCCCTATCATTGCGGGATAGATTTTTGGAAAGAGGCTATACCCATCATTCCTTATTACTAGCCTTTATAAAAGCTCTGCGTACTGAAAGAACAGATCTACTCACTAATACCAACAAGGTGAGAGATAAAATCATGAACAGTAAGGACACAAAGAAGTCAGTTAACAATAAGGATTTTATTAAGATGAAACATGATAATTTTAATAATAATGATCGAATAAATCTGAATGTTACTGGAATAGAAAAAATTATTCCAACTTTTGTCACCAGCTTCAGTAGTCAATTTTATAAGATCAAACATATTGTTAACACTCTTATTCCCGTACTATATAATGACCCAGATTTAGCTACATTGTTGCATGGTGGATGTAGAGTAGTAGCACGAAAGGCCCCAACTTTGGGGAATATTCTCTCCCCAACGTTGTGGAGTTCACAACCTAAAAAAGACAAAATGACATGGTTAAGAGTAAAAGGTACCTATACTTGCGGAGCGAGAAAATGTATTACCTGTGTCTATATTAAACAATCTACTAATTTTCAAAGTACAGTTACTGGTAAAATCTTTGAGATGCCCTTTTATGCCAATTGTAACACAAAATTTGTGGTATACCTTTTAACCTGTTCAAATTGTTATCTTCAATATGTTGGTTGTACAATTCGTCCTCTTAAGAACAGGATGCGAGAACATATCAGACATATAGTCTCCAAAAATGAAAGTAGTCCGATTGCAAGACATTTTATACAATGTTGCGTTTCTGATGTTTCCAAGTTGCAGATACAAGTAATAGATAGGGCCTTACCAGATGAAAGGGACTCAGATAGGCTCTCTAAACTGTTGCGCTTGGAAATAAAATGGATTTTTGTCCTCAACACTCGATATCCAAATGGTCTAAATTCGGTATTTGACATTAGCTGCTATGTCTAAATCCAGCACATTCTGATTAGCCATATAAGTATTTGCATTACTTTAGCCATTGATAAAATTTATAGTACTAAATTATTATTCACCTCAATCATGTATTCATTTATTTATTTATTTATTCTAAGATTTTTACATTGACATTTCTATGTTTACCAACTAGGTAAAATCAATGGAGCAATATTAATTGTAAATATATGGAATAACTGTATGTTTGTTCATATAATATATAGTCTTATGACTTTGATTTATTGTTTAATTATATGCTTAAAAAGGGATCTAATGAATTGTATTTTCCATTGCTTATTCCGCATGTCAGTGATTTTTAACATAAGGGAGGAGGCGTGGTTTTCACTTCCCATGTGACTCCTACGTCATTATGCTTCCATTATTTAAACTTTCTAACTTTTGTTAAGATTAGCCTATGATTAAGTGCCCTGAGCGCACGAAACGCGTCAGGCCTTTGTTTTTAACCATGATGGAATAAAGTTTAAGTTTTTTACAAGATCCCTTCGAGTCCGGAATGCTTGTTGTCCTTTTGAAAAATTACAACAGTGTGAAGACTACAGTGACATCACTGAAATCTCTCTTCCCTTCCTGTAGGCTGCCAGCGGCAGCCTTCCTATTCTCTGAGCATGTGTGTAACTTGATCCTGTCTCCTGTTCTGAGCTACACATGCCCACCAGCCAATCAGAAGCGGATCTGGCAGAGGGGGGGGAGGGAATGAAACACATGTGCAGTATGAAGCAAGGAGGGAAAGGAAGGGAGAATACCTTTTTAGAGATGGCTGCCTGTTCTAGAAAATGTGAAGTAAGTGTGACTGAGTAAATATTTGATTAGGTGAGCCAAAAGTGTGGCGTTTTTACTAAACAATAGGAGGACTATTGGGCAGTATGCTTTTTAAATTTTGACTTGCATTCTCCTTTAAAGCACACTGCCTACTTCTCTGGAAAATGTATGTGACTTTTTTAAAAATAAACACAGCAGCTGACAAAGCAGCACTGGCTCATCATGTATATGAATAATAAGCTTATCATGAGGTAATGATGAGAAACTCTGTAACTGTTGGAAACCAAATAAATGTTCATATTTAACCTTTCATACATATTTACACCCTTGACCATTTTTTTAAAAATTTTACTGGATATTATATCACACACTGACATTTTGTTGTATGTGCTACTTTTAATAACTGACGCTAAATATAATATATTTTTTTATGAAAGCATTAAAAAATGAAACATGCTGTTTAAATGTTTATTTAATCCCCAAACTTTGGGGCTGCTGTTCGGTACCACAGACAGTGGCTGTTTGGGCCTCTGTGTACTTGAAATGCCAGGGCTGATTTTAAATAAATAAATCTATTTGTCTTGCTATTTTACAAAGACGCCCAGTCACTGCTGAGGAAAAGCAGCCCCAAAAGAGTGTTTCCTTAAGCATGTATCACTAAATTTAGGTCTTTTCAAAAGCTTTGCATAAAGCATTAAACTAACAATATAACATTTAAATGTCAGTGTTAACATGTCAGTGTAGGATTAGTTAACTGATAAAATCTGATCATTTGTGAAGGGTCTAAACAAGCACTAAACAAGGAAAGAATTTCAGAGGCCCAGTTCCCCCTGCGCACTTTTTTTGGACCCCATGAAATCACTTTGTATGGGTCCTGATATATATATATTTATTTATATATATACTGGAACAAGGACAGCACTCCTAGGATTTAAAGAATTGTGAGCAAAATATAAATGCAAAAATAGAAAGGTTTATTACTCAACGTTTCGGTCTCACACAGAAACTCCAGATGAAGGTTTCTGTGTGAGACCGAAACGTTGAGTAATAAACCTTTCTATTTTTGCATTTATATTTTGCTCACAATTCTTTAAATCCTAGGAGTGCTGTCCTTGTTCCAGTGCATTTTTTGTACTAGCACCCAGGTTTTGTTGCTGCAAATGGTGTGCACCCTATGGACTATTTTATTTATATATATATATATACCTATAAACAGGACCAGCACACCATTTCACAACAACTCTTCTATTTATTCATTCACCGTGCTTTCCAATGTTTCGGTCCCTCATCAAGAACACACGGTGAATGAATATCTGTTACCCAGAGCTTAGCAAATCTTTGCAAATGTACGTGACAGGAACCAAGCGTGCATATGGAGACTGCAATGAATTTTTTCCAACACTGTGTCAGAACCCCATCAGATGACTACTTTTTTTTTGTTTTCAACCAAACATCATTTCCAGGTTAAACCACAAATTTCATTACAAAAAGGTCAAGTCTATGTGAACATATTAATATGTGTTGCAAATCTTTCCTGAGTTTTGCATGCTATTACATCAGATTCCTCTCTAGCCTAGTTACAAGACTGAACTCAATTAATGTCTTAAGTACATTATAAGAGTTTTCTCCTTGATCTAGGCAATATCAGGCTGATCTGATCTTTTGGCCCTCAATCTATATTTGTCCAATTTTTGATCAGATATTTATCGTTCAGGCACCATACATAGGCTAATAAGCTGCCAACTCTGTCCTTCTGCTTTTATTGGCCTGTGTATGGCCACCTTTACATCAAGCAAATCAGTTTTAAAATGTTTCATTCCACTTATATCTTTTTGTATACACTTCTTATAAAAACATGCACAACATAACTACAGAGAGCCATTATGAAAAGACAATGTTAAACTGCTGGACTCCAAACATTCTGTGGATACAGGTCACACTGATTCTGATTTGAAATATATAGTTTTAGAATTTGCCCCTCCACTTAGATGTAGGGTAACATTTAACTTGAGAATAGAGAGGGTGCCTTTTTTCCCTCAGGTTGTGGCATGGATGACTTATCTACAAAAATTAGTAAGTGGTTAATGTTTTGTAGTAACTGATGATATCCTGTATGTTCCTTTCTATATTGCGTTTTTAAAAACATGTATTATTGCGAACTGAATTGTACCCAAGGCTTTAGAATGGAGTCAGAGATGTTGACAGTTGATATTTAGTGGGCTATGCTATTCTTTTAATATATGTATTTTGAACATATATTTATTTACTATGTGAAACAATTTTTAGGTGCAGGGTTTTGACTACAATTAGGACTGATGTTTCTTAAGTTGAACCTGGCTGTAATACCATGATGACTCAGGATGAATCACTAGACTGACTACAAGAAAATATTAGTATAGTATACTATAGTAAACTAATAGTATCATTTTTAAAGAGTAAAAATAAGTTATGGTTGGAAAAGACAATTCTGATAGAAGGAAATATATGGATGGTTGTTGTAAATGAATGAATCATGTCCTAACAGACCACAGAAAATAAAAATATCGTGCAGACCACATGACCACAGAACAGTAGCACTGGCACTACAGAAACCCCCTGAGCCAAAATGGCTCATAAAGGTTCTTAGCATGAATATTTATGGCTAATTTGACAAAAGATATGAAATACATGCTTTGAATGGCACAGAATTTCTTTCAGCCTCCTAGTGTAGTTTGTTTGTATATTGTTTCGATTCTCTTTTATCCATATGTAGAAAAAGCTTTGGATTAGCTACATCTTTTTTATAGAGTGTAGAGCTCCTAGAGTCTTAACTTCAGTGAATCAATATATTTTACCTAGTATTGTATTTACAATAGAATAGAACCCTTATCCCACTTACTCCACAGTAGTTGTATGCATGATATTAAAGATGGTATTTTCCTTAGATATCCATGACTGACAGATTTCCTTCATCTACATGCATCCAAAATAAACCCCTACTGGTAGTAATAGCCACAGGAGACTACAAGGAATCAATTATCAGTTACGATGGTGGGTATGCAGGATGTAGTTAGCCAGATCTCAACTTGCCGTGTTTTCGGCTTATGTAGTGGCAGCTTACATACAATGATCATCATACAGGCACTCCAGACTCCTGTAAATAAATGGAGGCGGTACTTCCTAACGTCTTAGTATCCATCTATGACAGTCAACTGGTCTATGCCTGGTGGTGGTTAAATCTTACCCAAGTAATCAAGCGTGGTCCTTGAAGCAGGTGTAATCTTCTTAATCATCTGAGGCCTTGCCCAGTATTTTACATAGAGGCTGTTCTTAAATAAACACTAAGGGGCAGATTTACTAATCCACAAATCCGAATCCCGAAAGGGAAAAAAACGTATTGGAAATGAAAATTTTGCGATTTTTTCGTCGCCGTCGTGATTTTTCATATTTGTAGCGACTTTTTTGTATTTTGTGCAACTTTTTCGGCGACGTCGCGATTTTTTTGTATTGAGCAATAGTAAACGGCGGAAAAACCAATCCGATTTTTTCGCGGCGGCGACGAAAAAGTCGCAGAAAATATACGAAAAAGTTGTGACGGCGCCGAAAAAATCGCGGGACATACGAAAAAGTCGCAATGGCGATGAAAAAGTCACAAAAAATACCAATCATTACGAAAAAACACATTCGGACGCCTTCGGACCATTCGTGGATTACTAAATCTCCCCCTATGACTCCTTGTATAAAAATCGTGACTCTGGTCTTTCAAAGGGCTGTGAAGTGTCTTTAATTCAAGACTACTAGGCAGTCCAAGTGGGCACCATTGTAAGGCAATCATGTATTTCATCACTTCAGGTCCCTGCCACATGCAGGGCCCTGGGCTACAGCTTGCTTAATATGGGTGATCTGATGTGGCTTGTGGAGTTCAAGCTTGCAAAAGGAATTTGGACTGCAAAATGAATGCTGTTGAGATACCTTAAGTTATGACAGGTATTCTATATCCAGTTCTCTAAGGGTGCACCAATCATTACTAAAACCCTACGTAACAGCTATCTGATATTGCAAAACTTGTCTAGACCTTTTTAGTTTCACTCCGCTCAAACATTTCCACCAGAAATAATTAAACAACTTTTAGTTCTGGTAACTAGTTGGAATAAGACACTAGCATTTCTATTACAGCCTCACAATGTTTTTATGGGTATCTGCATTGTTTGGTGCAGATTGGTGCAATTTCAGGGTTAGAAGGGGTGGGTTCAGTAGCAAAAGGTAAACTTTCCAGGAAGGATGCAAAGAAACAAAATCTTATCCTAATTTAGCAATAGCAGAGTAGACGACACAAGGAAATCTGATGTGAATCTTATCAGAAAGGCAGAGGAAGCTGGGGCTAAAGTATTGCTGGATAAGGAATATTATAGAAAGAGTTATTGGATAGCTTAATGACAAATTCTAAAGGTAGTTACAAGGTGCAACTTGTAGAAAAAGGATATATAGCAGGTTGACTATATACTAATATAATAGATTTCCCTGGCACAGTGTCTTTTGAAAGGTGGCTTTTTTGATACTATGCTAAAAATATGTCAACGACCCAACTCCAAAGCCAATTATCCTCTTTTTCCCCAATAGAGGAAAATTCCATTTTGCTATTTTATCACATAATTATAATAACATTTGCAACACAGTAATTGTACAAATAAATAATTTTTAAAGAATTAATTGCATCCATTAAGTTGGGTATGGAGTTTCTTTATTCACATGGCACCAATATACTATATACAAAGAAATAGGCTAGAAATTTTTCACATTATTTTTTGAAAATAGACCAATGGGTCCATGGTCCTTTAGCAGGGAAGATCTGTGCTTCTTGAGATGCCCCTCCATACCTACATGCCTCCCCCTGCCTGACTCTCTTTGAGTGCTGCCTAACACAGGGCACATACAAGTCAAAGCACAGTCCCCACGAAGTGGGAAAAGTGCAAAAAAGTGGTCAGTTGTGGCCCTTCTTGTGTACTTTGTCCACTGCATGGAGCATGGTGTCTTAAATCTTTTATAAATTTAACTGCTTCCTCTGGGAACTTTCTCAGTTCAATTTTCTTTTCCACCTCTGTATATAATACAAATAATGTAAAATACTTAAGTGGGGGTCTTGACCCAATTCTTTATTTGTTTTCAAATTTATAATGAACCATAGAATAAAAAGCATAATTATATTTTACATACACTAAAGGGGAGATTTACTAATCCACGAACAGTCCGAATGCGTTTTTTCGTAATGATTGGTATTTTTGTGACTTTTTCGTCACTGTCGCGACTTTTTTCGTATGTCCCGCGACTTTTTCGCATATTTTCCGTTACTTTTTCTTGGCTGTTGCGAAAAAATCGCACCGGCGACGAAAAAGTCGTGTAAAATACGATAAAGTCGTGACTGCGACAAAAAAGTTGCGACAAATACGAAAAATCTGCTCCGAAAACATTGCAAAATTTTCGTTTCCAATACGATTTTTTCCCTTTCGGGATTCGGATTCGTGGATTAGTAAATCTGCCCCTAAGTGTCCAAAAGGGGTTACATATTTAAGGATTAAAATATAGGATTTTTAGGGGACACAGTATTATTTGTCACAATATGCCAGTGCAAGGACCTTTGGCTGGTATTGGGTAAGTAAATCAATTACATAACCCAGCCTGTACTATATAAAAACCATCTAATAGCATGTTCCCTGCGCCAACAAGCATCAAGCATGAAACTGTATCAATGCATTGTTGTACTGTACTGTATCAATGCATGTTTTTATGTCTAAAATTATGTCATATATTTTTCTGCTTACTTCTAAGTGTTTCCTTGTTACTGTATCCAGTGCTCTACCATGTACCTGTCTACTTCACAAACCCATTCCTAGATACTAAGGACTAAGGCTATATACTTGAATTCAAGTGATGCCATTAAAATGGGGTAAACCAAAATATTACACCCACAGGTTCATTAACACTGCAACAGCCCTGGTGAATTCAATACTGTGGTTGCAAATACATAAATAAAATGCCTTGTAATAATATTATAATAAGGCATGTAGTTACAAGTTAATCAGTGGGTTAATGAGAAGCATTTGTTTGAGTGACAATCCCTGGTAATGTGCATGGAAAAAGAATGTTTCTCCACCGAATCAGAGAGTGGTCATCTGTCCTAGGGCTGAGGAATGCTGACTATTTCCAGCTCAGGACCCAAGGGACCTACAAAAGATTCCTGCTTCTGCTGAGTTATGGACAGATCATTGTTAATGCATCCTAAGCATCAGTGAAAAATAATTTCTTTAATAATCCTTTGTCTATTATTATTTATTTTACTTAATATCATTCACATAATTCCCTTCCTCAGAAGCGCATATAGACATGTAAAGGTTCCTTACATGCACATACATAGACCATGATCAATATCATTAACAGCCAGTTAACCTGACCCTGGATATTTTTTGAGTGTTAGAGGAAACAAAAGTATTAGGAGGAAGCCTATGCAAGAAATGTGTGTTATTATTATCAACAGCTTCATTCATTTTTCCAGGAAAATTATATTTAGTGATTATTATTAATCAGTGAGTGACAGGTGGGTAGCTATATATACATCTTACTCACTGACTGGTCCCATAACTAAAATATTTTTACTAAAGGTGGAAGATAAACAAATATATTCAGCTCATAAATTTACATAACAAAGCATACTATTATCTATATAATATGCAAATCAAATATAACATTTCCTTTGGTCACAAACTATAAATACACCATCAAGTGGAAATGGTGTCTAGTTACACAAGCAAGTCAAAAGAAGATAAATTTTTACATTTATAATAAAAAAAATAGTTAATGCGCCTACTAAACTTACAGTACAGGGGCAGTACACCCCCTTGTTAAACATGAGCTCAATGAATAGGGCTTATGCTGTACATCCGCCTATTGTTTTAATTGCAAAAACCATATGTGTTTTTTCTTTACATGAGAGTAAGATAATAAAAAGCAGTTAAATATTGTTTCTTAAACTTTCACCTCTTAATGACCCTGAGACAACAACATACTGTATATCATATAAAATATATATAAAAAAATCAAAAACACACAACTTGCAATGGCTACATAAGCCCTAATGTAATTTTTTTAAAATATTGTTACATTGTTCTTGCATTTTTTTTGTCTATGCAACAACTACCAGATACTGTTCTACATTGGTTCCAGTGCCAGACCCTGAAACAGCTGGGGGAAGTTTCTAAGGGAAAATATTTTATTCCTAAGAAATCCCTAAATGTTTTTGCTGTGGGGGCAAAGCATCTTCTATTTAAGCCACTTAGTAACTTGAATGGTATATGAAGATTAAAGGAAAAAGAAAGGTAAAAACTAAGTAAGCTTTATCAGAAAGGTCTATGTATATACAGCCATACAGCACTCACAGAAATGCTGCACTGAGGTCTCTGTCAAAAGATTCTTTGTGTCTGTAATTCCTGTGCCAGAGACACACAGCTCTCTGCTCTCTGCTGCTCTCTGCTGCTCCCCCCTCCCTCAAGGGTACGAACTCACTCCCCCCCCCCCTTAGGAATGTGAATCTGAGCCAATCAGCAGGAAGCTGACTCATAGTCTAACTAACTGAGCATGTACACTTGGTCTCTGTCTTGGTGCAGGAGTGAGGCATTATTGGTACTTTCTTTACACAGCTCAGTGTTTTTTCTTCCTGTTTGGCTTCTGATCATCCGAACAGGTGAAATATGGGGAGACTTAAGGGCACTATTGAGAGAACTAAAGGTATGCCTGCAGCTTGAGATTAACTCTTTATTAGCCTTTCCTTCTCCTTTAAAGAATGCATTTAGAAAACTTTGTGTATGAGCCACAAATCACTACTGCTTTTGATTAATGCGGTTGTGCTTACAGAGACACAAATAAATCCAGATTTTCTGTTTTATGATTTGGCAGGAAATACCTTAAAGGAACAGTAACACCAAAAAATCAAAGTGTATAAAAGTAACTAAAATATAATGTACTGTTGCCCTGCACTGGTAAAAGTTGTGTGTTTACTTCAGAAAGTCTACTATAGTTTATATAAATAAGCTGCTATGTAGCCATGGAGGCAGCCATTCAAAGGAGAAAAGGCACAGGCACATAGCAGATAACAGATAAAACACTATTGTATTCTACAGAACTTATCTGTTATCTGCTATGTAACCTGTGCCTTTTCTCCTTTTTTCCAGCTTGAATGGCTGCCCCCGTGGCTACACAGCAGCTTATTATATAAATTATAGTAGTGTTACTGTAGCAAACACACCAGTTTTACCAGTGCAGGGCATCAGTGCATTATATTTTTATTACTTTAAAGCTCTTTCATTTTTTGGTGTTACTGTTCCTTTAATGAGGGAGTTTCAGGGGGAGTAACTGATCATGCAATGCACAGAATGGGTGTATGAATTTTCAGTATGTCTATAGGTGGGATTCAAGAGATTATTTTGTTGGCTCACCTCAATTTTGTCTGATTTCCAGGCATTTATATTCCTTTTTCTATTTACTTTCGTATGTGGACAGACCACAGTCTTAGGTATATTCAACTCATTGTGGTTGACCCTACTGACGTGAAACCCCTGCTGACCCTGGTCCTCAAAAACTGCGGTGGAGAAGAGGTAAAACTTTAACAAAAACAACAACATTGTAGAATGTGGTCGTTATTGTGTCAGAGATACATCTGTTGTGAATCAGGGTAGGATTGGTCAGGAAAAAATGTAGGAACAAAGCCACAAAAGACAAATAAGCCCAGAATGAATACAACAGTTCAGGTTACATATTTATATCCTAAAGGGGAATTACTAACCACTAATTATCTTTTTTTATTTTAACCCACTTAATACAGGGGCAAAAGCCTGATACAAAGTACAAAAAGGGTCAAGACAAGAATACACAGGTTAAAGATTAGTACAAAAAGGCTATACAAATATTTTTTTTCTAATGAAATAAACTTGTTAATATACTGTACATATACTGTAGCATATGTTTAGTAAATCTGTTTCCATAGTCATTATTGTTTTTAATTTTAATTCATGATTTGTGGTATCCTTGACTTAACTATTGTTTTGCTACTTCAGATACTGTAATTCGCTCAAGATGTGAGATGGAATTTTTATGTTCTAACAATTTATTTGCTTCCAGCGTGTTTCTGTGACTTGGAGCTGCCATGCAGAAGGTGTTATTTGCAGCAAGAAACAACATTTTAGGAGCACATAATTAGGCCATTTACACCTTAAAATAAAAATACTTTCTTTCCTTTTTAAAAAAAAATTCAGTTTGGTCACATGTTTATATTTATGGCAATTCCTCTGTAAATAAAGACCATGCAGGAAGCAACTATCTGATACACATATATATAACCAATTCAGTCACACTCATCTCTCCACTCACAGCCCACAAGAAAATAGAGGAAACACTGACTTTGGCATTGCAAATGGAAAATATTAATCATGTGATGCCCTTTTTGACACATTAGTTGTTAGGCTGTAAGGGGATATACTGTATATATTGGTAGATAGGATGGTGAAAAGAAATATACAATAATATAATATATAATATATATAATATATAATATAATATATATAGTTATATAGAAGTCTTTAATCCAATTTCACCCTGCTGATTCAAGCATTTTTTGGTGCTTTCACAAAACTATTTCTTCCCTAACCTCAATATCTTACTCCCCTCTCTCCCTGTACTTCATAGGCTTACTCCCATGTTTAGCCAAAAAGATATTACATCAGCTGTTAAAAGGAACTGTGGGACACTCTTATATACATGTTTTGTGCTTCTCTTCCATTAAATCTCATACGGAAAGATTTAACTTGAAAGAGATGATTAAGATGCATTTGGACATAAAACCGAATAAGTTCCCAGGCTAACAGGAAAAACAATGTTTCTTTTACATGGAGTGAACAGGAAGGACATTGAACCAGAGAACAGAATATAATACTTTGTTAATTATGAGTATAAACAGCTTTAAGTCTTCTTGAGAAAAGAAAAGCAAAAGTCTGAGGCACTAAACTTTTTGTTTCTTTTATTTAAAAATATTATACAATGTACAATGAAAAGAAAGATATTCAGGTAGATCTTATACAGGTACTTTTGCTCTGTCAATGTCATTCTCTAGGCCAGTTTGTTCTAGCCACACATGTTAAAATATACATGGCCATTAAGTAATAAGCTCTTGTGCACGGTAATATTTATAAATATTAAATCACGTGAGCTACTTGTCTTTCAAGTCAGCAAAGAGCAGATTTGCTAAAAGTCAGCTAAAACTTTCAGCTTTCACCTAGGAAACTGGGACCATGTGCTTTTCTCATCATTGTACTTTAGATTCAGAAGTCTGTATTCTAGGTGCTCATGCTCAGAATTTCAGATGAATGAACTGTGCAAGTGCTTGGTCTGACTTGGAGCACTGGCAGCTAGATGTGATGTCAGTCAAGTCTGATCTCCATGATGCTGTTTGGTGAGTAACATGGTGCTAAGCCATTTTACAGCATTTTGTGCTGGCAATACCCTTTTAAGAGTTGTCTATAATTTACTGCATTTATATATTGGCTCCTGTAACTGCACCTAAGCATTGTCCACTGCACAAAGTTCATTGGCCCTCGGTGATACCAGGAAAACTCCCAATTGGCCCAGGTTTCTGGGAGGGCCTCCTGCAATTGATCATTTGGCCTATTTTACGGTATTTCTGTATGGCAACATAGAGGTTGAATAGATGTAAGAATAGAGTATAGTATGCTAAGAAAAGAGACTAGTATCATAAAATTAAAACCAATAGAATTGTTTTTCTTCCAATAAGGATTTAAAGAATTGTCTGCCGCTGCAAAAAAATAACATGTGTTACAATATACATAAAATACATAATATACATATTTTTCAGATCAGTTGTTTTTTCATGCAAAAAATAAAATATGTTTATGTTTTTATATTTGGAAAATAGCTTCTTTCATATTTAGAAGCCTTTATTGTTTTACAGAAGTGTAATTACACAAAATTTCTTTCACATTTTGAAAGTTCAGGGTGCCCCGAAAAAGTGAAAGAGAACAAAATGTTGAAAAACTGGTAATACAAGTACCAAAAGAGCAAAAGAGGCACTGAAAGGATTAAATAACAAATTATATATTTTTTCCCTCTGCACTCTATTTCATAAGAAAGTTGAAGTAAATTAATGTTGTCAGTTTAAAGCCATCTCACTCATTTTTATTTTTACTCCAGCAGAATGGAGTAAATAACTCCAAAAAACGTCAAATTCCTCAATCTAATTTCAAAGTGTACAAAACCCATCATAATTACAAAAAGGAGTAAGGCTTTTGTGAATTTGACTTCTTTTAACCCTTTAAGTGCCTGCAGAATTTCACATTACGGTCCCCCTCAGTGCCAGATGTTTTGTAAACATTCTGTGCTCTCTCATTTTATGGGCATTTACTGGGGGGGGTGTTCAAGTTTAGGTAGGCAAACTATATATTGTATTTTTCAGGAGAACCTGAGCTTTCCAAGTCCGAGTTTTTGTGTATTTTCACTTCTGGAACACTGCCGAATCCGAAATGGGTAACTATGTCTTCCAACTCCTAAGTACCAAACAGCAATGCTTTCCTGAATTTAGCAGTTTCTATAAACAATTATCAAAATTCAAAAAAACCGCCTCAAAGCTTCCACTTTCAAGCATCATATCTCCCACATAGCATTAGGTACCAAGAAAACACATCCTAAATATGAAATCCAAGGGTCCACTGAACAGTTTGTGCATAAAATTACTAAAGTATATGGACCCCAAAAGGAAGTTAGTACATACAAATTGCCCCAGAGGTCTCTTTAGCCACTGAAAATTCAACATATTTACTGCATTTTCTGTGGGGTAAAAACACAAAAAAAACACATTGATCCCCCAAAACCATATATTTTTGGAAAGTACACATTCGGGTGAATTCAAAATGGTTATCCATGTCTTTCTACTCCAAACTACAGAGTCACAATACTTTCCCAAAATTGGCGGTTTTGATAATATACCTGAAAATCGCATCAAACCTTCCACTTTCAAGTACCTTATCGCCCACTTAACATTAGGTACCAAGAAAACACATCTTAGATATGAAAGCCAAGGGTCCGCTGAACAGTTTGATGCTCATTGTGCATAGGATCAGCACTGTATCTAGCATTTAGAGACCCCAAAAGGAAGTTAGTGCATGCAAATTGCCCCCAAGATCTCTTTAGCTACTGAAAATTCAACACATTTACTGCATTTTTGTGGGGTAAAAACACAAAAAAATACATTGACCCCCAAAACCATATATTTTTGGAAAGTACACATTTGGGTGAATTCAAAATGGGTACCCATGTCATTTTACTCTAAACTAGAGAGTCGCAATGCTTTCCCAAAATTTCCGGTTTTGATGAAATACCTGAAAATCGCATCAAACCTTCCATTTTCAAGCGCCTTATCTTCCACTTAACATTAGGTGCCAAGAAAACACATTCTAAATATGAAAGCCCAGGGTCCACCAAACAGTTTGATGCCCATTGTGCATAGGATTACTAAAGTTTCTGGCATTTAGAGACCCCAAAAGGAAGTTAGTGCATACAAAGTGTATACGCTGCAATATAAACTACTGGTATGTGTATTATGTACCATAAGACCCCCTAACAGTATGGAGACCCTAGAAAACCATACATTTTCCGAAAGTACACATTCTGACAAAACAAAAATGGGTAAATACATCTTTCTACTGCAAACTACAAAGCTATGCTAAACAGAAAAGTTTTTATGACATTCCTGAAAATTGTCACAAAGCTTGCATTTTGCCCCATTATGTACCCCCACATTTCGTAACGTATCAACATAAAACATTCTAAATAAGAATGCCAGGGGTCTGAACAGTTTGATGCCCAATATGCATAGATTTACCAAACTATGTGGTGTACACAGGAAGCCAAATTGAAATACAGCAGATAAAATTTCCATGTGCAAAGACAAGTAACAAAGAATAAAATCAATGTTTTTTTTCTAGTGATATCTGCAGTCAGAACCTCAGTTTGGCCTCAGTATTTTGGCTTGGGCAAATTAGTCTTACAGTCTTAAAAGCTGCTCCTCCGCTCCCAAACCCGGAAGTGCTGCAGGAAGTAGAATCTATGTCCTGTGGCACTTAGTGAGGGAATGCAGGGTTATGGGAGATAGCTCTTAGTATAACTTGATCCAGGGACTGGTCCGGTTGCCATCTTGGAGTCAGGAAGGAATTTTTCCCCTCTGATCCAAAATAAATTGGATCTTGGTAAATTAAAAAATCATATACTAAACAATAGACAAAGTAATTTCAGAAAATATGGACCCCCTGGGTTCAATACGCCACTCCAACTGGGCAATTCCAAACCCTCTTCTCTACATAATAGTGCTTGAATATCAGAGGGCTGGAGACAAATCAGAAGTAAGAGAATGCAAAAAGGTTTAAATCCAGGCTGGTAAATAGCCACCAGGGATTGCCTATAGGAAACTGGTAACAATTACAACTGCCTTTTATTCAGACTGATAAGTACTCACTTTATCTGGTACAAGAGTGAGGGCTGGGGGGAGCAAAGGGGCACCGCAAGATATCTTTCTTTTTTCATTCAGTTAAATATTTTGTTGTTTTTCTGTATTACTTTTAAGCAAACAAAGGCATACTTTCTATAACTATAGAATATAATCAGCAGAGGTCTGAGAACATAAAAAATATTTGTCCCCAGACACTATGACATGGAGCTTACTCATTGCAAGGCTTAAGGGTTTATTTAAATCTAAATGGATCTACAGAACTTGAAGATGTATTTGTAAGATCTGGAAGATTAATCTTTATTGTAGATAAAGTAAGAAGTAAGATATTGTAGATTGTAAGAAATACATT
The DNA here is from genome assembly GCF_000004195.4 of Xenopus tropicalis. Classification (NCBI taxonomy): domain Eukaryota; kingdom Metazoa; phylum Chordata; class Amphibia; order Anura; family Pipidae; genus Xenopus; species Xenopus tropicalis. Next base: position 71,846,817 of record NC_030678.2, on the reverse strand, counting down.
TGGAATTATTTCTTAGGGTTCCCTAAGGTCCCCTTTAAAAATTCTTTATGCCTCCAGCAGCCAAGACAGATAAGATATGATTGTATCAAAGATACTTTTTTTATCACTTAAGATGAACTAATTTCTCAGTTCCTTTTTCACTGCCTACATTAATTACACATTCCACTTCACTGTTGCCTTATTTGTATTTCCTTTGTATTATTCAGACTTTCCTCTAAGAGAAAATATGCATATTGGTGAGTTCATGAATGGGACCTTCTGCCTACAGAAGGAAAGTCAGAAGGGATATAAAAAATGTTAAGAACTACTAAGGAATTAAAGCCAAGATAGCTTAATACACATCATTTGTACAACGTGTGCCAGTTTCTGTAGAAATTTCCTGCAGATGATTTCCCAGAACAAGAGCTTTAGGACTGCTAGATTTAGCATCACTGCCCCCTACAGTCCATGTTCAAGTCTTTTGGTGGGCGACATTGTACTCATATGATATGCAGAATCAAAACTATACATACAGTAGAACCCACATTTTAAGTTTTTCAGCGAACCAGAAAAAAAAGATCTAAAATCAGGGAAAATTTAAAATCAGGAAAGTTTATTATGTGTTATAAATTATTGGGACCACAAAACAATGGTGTAAAATGCAGGAAAACTTAAAATCAGGGGATTTAAAAAAGGATTTGAGATAGTGAAGAAAATAAAGATGTAAAGAAAGTTTGCCAAAAGAAAAAATGGTATTAACAGAATTGAAAAAGAAGCAGGTGGAACAGTGATAAAAGGTAGAATACAAGGTCAAAAGTAGGAGGAGAAAGAGTGAACTTCTTGTTTATGTACTGAAGAATCTCACTCCAAAATATTTGAATTACCGGGCAAGACAAGGAAACATGAAACAAAGAACCTATGTCGTCCCTGCATTTAGGGTATTGATCAGACACATTTTCATAAATTTTTGCTAAATGACAGGGCATTAGATACAGGGACAGTTCTTGGATCAGTTTGAGAGCATTGTTCCGCATCATCTCATCTTGCTCTGGGATAACTCTTTGCCATTTAATCCTGATTTTTTCTAAGGGAGTAGGGCGCGATGTAGACAGGATAATGTATAGTCAGGGCAGAGATTTAGTCAGGTCATGTCTATATAGGTAGGTCTCAAGTGTTGTTGAGGAGCCCCGGACTAACTTCGAAGATTTTGGGAAGGCTTTTATAACCCTGGTCATAAATGGAGTAGTGGCATAGTGAGGGGAACTCCTCAGCCGGGTAGTTTGGTGAGGGCTTCAAGAGCCTACTGCAGCAACTTTAAGGACCACTGCTAGTTTATTTGGATTGGGGGTCAGCCACCAGTGGGCATATACAAGCTGAGCAGCAAGAAAGTATTGTCTAAGACTGATCCAGACCGCCTCCATCTTTACAGTGAAAATGTGAATGCTCCCCTGCCCAGAGAATACCCCTAATTATTTTCTCTCTTCCAGTAAACTACTGTGCCTGGGGGGGGGGGAGTAACAGAGGAGTTTTGGAGAACATATGCAAACTTAAGAATTTTTTTTTTTATTTATTATATGATAATTATCATTATTTTATTAATGCACTTGCACTACAGGGTTTAGATTTAAATGTTCGTACCTGGTGCTGCAAGATAATGTCAGGTGTACCCATGCAGATGGGCTCTATAGGAAAGCTGACTGACTTAGACTGATTAATTTTAAGCCCTGAATATTGGCCAAATTCAGAGACCCCCTTCAGGAGGTTGTCCAGGGCCTGATGTTGATTTGCTAAGTACAACATGTCATCGGCATAAAGTTATATTTTTCATTTACATTCCTGTATCATAAGCCCTATATTTCCGGATTCATCCTAACCTGAATGGTCAGAGGGTTGATGGTCAAAACAAAAATTGGGCAGAGGGTGCAACATTGACGAGTACCTCCCTCCATAGATGTGCTTGCGGACAGCCTACCATTTACCAGGATCTTAACCCATGAATGGGCATCAGTCTGTGGGTAGCACCTGTATCCAGGCTTTAAATTTAGGGATAGTAATGAGCAAATCTGTCCAGTTTTGCCAAAAAAAAACAAAAAAAAAACTGCTGAAAAAATTTCAAAATGGTGACAAATTTGTAAAATGTGGCTACCGCATGACTTATTTTGACACAAACACAACTTTTTTTTACTTGACTGCAATTTATTTGATGCAGCCACAATTGACGCTACCGCAACTTTTTCCTAACGTGGTGAAATTTGGTTGTGCCAAATTATTACAGAAGTTTCAAGAAAACAATGGCAAATGCAGAATTTCACGGCGAATCTATGTATGGCGAAAGCTGACATAAATATCATGTCTATTAAATAAAGTTACCAATCTTATATCAGCTCTGCTAAGACACAGATCTATATGCGACATTGCGGGGGAGGCTAATATATAGTTTGAGTATTGTTTATGATGAGGATAAGATATCAAAGAGTCCTGTGGCATCTACCCAATCCCAGTCCTACTCATCCTCATCTTAAACAATGCTCAAACTATATAGTAGCCTCTTCAGCAATGTTGCATATAGATCTGTGTCAGACCTCAGGCTCCCTGGTGTCATTCACTTGTTCCTCCTTTCAGCCAAAGATAAAGGAGTTCTCTGCTCTTTCCCTTATGAAGCCTCTCCTTGGGACTTTCCCTACCCAACAGCGCCACCTTATGAAAAATCTAGAAATAATAACATTTACATAAAACAATCTATAGTACGTCTTACAAGCAGGTCACAAAATATATAAAAGCATTGCTGTTATGAGACCTGTTATCTTAAATTCTCAGACACTGAGAAACTTTTCAGGAATCATCCTTTTATTTACAAGGAAGAGAATAAGTACGGTTGCTGTGGGCAGTTGTTTCAGATCCCAGCGCATGATACCTCTGGAGAAAGTGGCTGCACTAAATAAAAGAAAAGAGTTACTATTAACATCATAAATTAACCTTTTAACTGCAGACATTCAAAGACTGCCTCAGAGGATTATTACCATCATACCACATACAGTACACTGTTGGGATGCTAAACACTACAAATTGCAATTGCTGCTTCTTTTGATTAATTATTGCTTGGGCTTACAACTGCGGCTAATTCTGATTAATTGCTAGTTTGATTAGAAAACTGTTGCGGCATGGACTAAAAAGCTGCTATTTCTTATAAGTTGTAACTCTTCTACTATTTGTGATCAACTGCTATGAAATATAACTTGATATATGTATTAAATGATGTATTAAATTATTCTTCGCTATCCCCTTTTCAGACTCTTTCTCTCTTCTTCTCTCTCATGCAGAAGTTGGGGTCAAATTTTGATTGAAAGGTCTAATACATTTTTAGGGGGCTTAGTTTCCTGGCAAATGTATTAGAGCTACTGTATCTCAGATAACCACTTCCAGCACATACAAAACTAAACAACTGACATACATCCTGCACATAGAGAGACAAGATGGTTATTTTCAAAGAGTGCAACCTTCTAGGCAAACGGTGCAACCCATACCTAAAGAACATATTAGGCCTGTCCATCAAAAATTTGACTCTGACTCCTGCTTAAGAGAGAATAAGATGAAGCCTATATTATATTTTAATTTTCAAGACAGTTCCCCGATCTGAACTCCAGCCTGCTATGCGTTTAACTCAAAATCACACACCTCCTAACTTACCAATCTGATTGGCATTATGGTAAAGGGAGTAGGAGTTTTCAATAGTACTGGGCTAGGTCATGCAAGCTATATGCTTTCAAACTTGATCAATTTACCAATTCTGAGTGAAGGACCACCCAACTATGCAACCAATGACATGGCAACATTCCATAGCAGCAGAGAACTTCTCTGTAGCACAAATATTTTGCAAGGCAGAATGCATTTTTTAGCAAATTATCCCATTAATTTAAAGATTTTCCTGGCAATACCAGGTACAGAACTAGTGTATGTGGACTGTCATGGTTCAATTTACATAATTATGACAGGGCTGATGATGATGCAGTTATTATGCATCAGCACTGCTGAAAGTTCAAAGGTTATGCAGATTATCAAAGTTAAGTATCTTTTGGAACATGATAGCTATTACGCTTAATGATTTACTGAGTTGGCAAGAAACTGGATCATACCTGATAAGTTTCTAACCCTTTAATAACAAGTACATTTTAGATGAGCTACCTTTGCCAGTGTAAGGGCATCTCTGCAATATATTAACTGGGAAAGGCTTTTCACAGGGTTAAACACAGAAAGATAAATAACAGCTCTGGAGTGCCCTCTTCTGCTTTAGACTTGTTGGAAATAGGTCTTATGGGGAAAAAGAAAGGAAAAAAAAAGACAACAGCATAATACAGCAAACAACTTGTGCTATTATATCCTCTAGTGTGTATTTAACATTATTTAGTGACCACCATTTAGTGACATACTATATGCTAAATGCAGTGTCTACAAATGTAGACAAGTGTAGAAAATTAAGTAACCGTATCCTTTTCCAAATATCCTTCTTGGAGCATATTGCAAGGTTTCTCTTGCGGAACTATAACTCTTCACTTCTTGACTTCTTACTTATTATTTCCAGCACCGGATCCTTCCTTGCTTATCTGCCCTTTTTGCGGTCTGCAGCTTTGTCTGACTCGCAGGGCTTGTCCAGGTGCACTATCCTTCGGCGTCTCTCCTCACCGGTAATGGGTTTCACCAATGCTGGCTTCCTCTGAGTGATCAACACAGAAATTTTCTTTCCTTTTATCTTTTGTTGCTTAAAAATTATACATGTCAGAATATTCCCATTGTAAGTAAGGAAAGACATTGCAAAACTTTGTTGGTGTCGAGGTTGGTAAGAAAAAAATGTGCTTTTAAAGCATTAAAATTAGCTGGGACAGCAAAAACTTTCATCAGGTACAAGCATAGGCGGAGGGTGACTTTTTTGTTTGGGGAGGCTAAATAAATAGACTGACCTAAAGCTAATGTGAGACTTAGTGGATTTGCTGCTGGTGTAAAAAATTAACCTCCCAACTACCTCTTGCCGTTCCCACTGCTTTTTTTTTTACCCTAAAATGCTTAGGATGTAAAAGTATTCATACGTGCACTTCTGTGAGGGGATCTGCAAACATTTGTGTTTGTGATCAGTTAGCTTAAAGGGGTAGTTCACCTTTAAAATCAGTTTTATTTTTAATGGTTTTTCAGTTATTTAGCTTTTTGTTCAGCAGCTCTCCGTTTGGTAATTTTATCTGGTTAGTAGGGTCTTATTTACCCTAGCAACCAGGTAGTGGTTTAAACAAGAGATGGGAATATGAATAGTTAAGGGGCCTACATGGAAAAATAAGTAATAAAAAATGATTATTATAATAAAATTGTAGCCTCGAAGAGCAATAATTTTTGGCCCCCATTTGAAATCTGGAAAGAGGCAGAAGAGAAAGACAAATTATTCAAGAACTATAAAAGAAATGAATTAGGAAGACCAATTGCAAAGTTGCTAGAAATAAGCCATTTTATAACATACTAAAAGTTAACTTAAAAGTGAACCACCCCTTTAGATGTGTTCACGTTAGTTTTATAGCAAGAAAGGCAGTGGATACTGACACCCCAGGCACATTATATACAGTGAGACGCAGTCTGTATTTATAAAACCAGCACATTATATACAGTGAGATGCAATCTGTAGTTACAAAACCAGCACGTTATATACAGTGGGACGCAGTCTGTATTTACAAAACCAGCACATTATATACAGTGAGACGCAGTCTGTATTTACAAAACCAGCACATTATATACAGTGAGACGCAGTCTGTATTTACAAAACCAGAACATTATATACAGTGAGAAGCAGTGGGTACTGATGGCAGATATTCAGGCCCTGGCACTATAACACCGGCACTGATACACAACATTGGCTCCACTGTAACTAACTAGAAATAAACAAAACTATGACAAAAAAAAAATAGTAAGTGCAAAAAACAACAACAAATATATAAAAGCACAATGAGCTTTTTCAGGTGGAAAGAGTTAACTTACCATCCATCTGTTAGGGTAGGGGATAGATTATAAATTATTACAGATGTCAGGTCAGGCAAAAAACAATTTAATGTCAGCTAGTGATTCAGCCTTTAGAACTGTATTGTACCTTCAGTTTGTAATATCTCCCGAGCCCTGACTGCATCTGTGCTTTGATTGGTCAATTTTACTGTCTGTCAAAAAAGCTGTGCTCTGATTGGAGAATCCACAAGAAGTAAGATCCAATCAGAGCACAGCTGAACCGGAGCTTGCAGGAAAAGAAGATTTCCAGGACAGTGCAGAAACGGAGTGAGGTTTTTTGTTTTTTTTTTAATGTGCCAAGCAGGTTTGGGCACATTGGGGTCTGCCTATGGGTAAAAGGAAGCAAATAAAGCATGCAAAAGAGCTTTCAGACAAGCTAAATTAGGGATGGAAAAAGGTATTGCAGCTAGGAGTAAAAGGAATCCAAAATGATTTTTGAAATATGTAAATAGTAAAAAAATTAAGCAAGAAGGGGTGGGACCCTTATTATTACAGGGGGGTCAGTTGGTTGATGAGAACAGGGAAAAAGCAGAAATTCTAGTTTCTCTATTTAAATGTCTGTTGGTGTATCTGTTAAATTCAATAGAAAGTGAATTTGAAAAGAAAAAAATATTTAAACTATGAGGTTAGACTGTAAAGTTTGGGGTTGTTTTCTCTGGAAAAAAGGCGCAGGCGAGGGAACGTAAATACGCTGTAGAGGGGATTATAGACAGATAGTTAGTTTATTTTCCCATAAAAAGGATCAGCGCACCAGAAGCCATCCCTTTAGATTGAAGGAACAGAACTTTCATTTGAAGCAACGTAAGTGGATTTTCACAGTGAGGGCAGTGAGGTTGTGGAATGCCTTTCCTTGTGATATTGTGATGGCAGATTCTGTTAATGCCTTTAAGAAAGCCTTGTATGATTCCTTGGAAAAGAATAATATCAGAGGTTATTGTGATACTGAAATCCACAATTAGTATTGATGTTGGTATATATAGTTTATTTATGCGAGTGTATAGATAGGTTGGTATAGGTCTATATGATCCCTGAATATGTTAAAGTCTAAAAAGTCAATATTGTCAAAGTAGTTCAACGACAATTTAATGGGGCTGTTTAGGCTATATATATAAGTATTTATTATTATTTATTTATTATTTAATAAATGTTTACATTTAGAGACTTATTAGGATTGAAGAAGCAGTACTACACACATACACACATGCAAGCAGATTTCACATGACATGAGTAACGTCGGATCTTGACCCGCCCTTCTCCTAACCAACACCCCCCTTTTACCTCTTTACTTACCATCCCCAATAAACACACAGACACCAATTCTTGGGATAAAAATGGCCGCAGAAAATTTATTAACAACAATCAAAGTTTTAATTTAAAACATAACATAAATAACAAATGTGAAACAACATCTCAACATAACACAAATGTTTGTATAACAAACAAACCAACTTTTAAATAACCAAACACTGTAACAATCCAATAACTGCGCAGCGCAACTGGCGCTGCCAGCTGCCCTTCTAGCCCGGAACCAACTACCCAACAAAACTCACCTCCTAATCCACTTTCTTACCCCTGAGGTTCCAAGCATGCCAGCCCCAATTAACTATAAAACTCCCCTCCTAACCCAACCATTGTTTTCCTCCAACTTAATGACCCCGCCAACGACACTCCGCTACCTCCACTTCTATAGGGAGGGAGGGTGGGCGTTTTACTATGCTGACTAAAATGGATTGAGAAGCGGGAACAGTTACCAGCATTTTATACCCCTTACGAATTAACCAATCACCTGCAACTGGGAGTGGCTAAGTCTGTCCAACGTATCTGTCATGCCCCTGCTTCCCTACGTTTTACTACGGGTCATTGGGCTACTTTACCCCCCAACTGAAGCAGAGCCATATTCTAACACAGCCTCTCTCACGCACACACACACATCATCATGTGACCAGGCTGCAGCTCAGAGAAGATACAATATAACAAGTTTCAGGCTGCAGCTGCCGCCAGAGATATGCAGTATTATCAGGAAAGACTCACAATCAGCAGAAGCTGAGATCTAAACACCATTATGGGGACCTGGGACTAGGGTTGCCACCTGTCCGGTTTTGACCCGGACAGCCTGGGTCCAAACCTCCTGCCCAGTTTCCCTAATTAGGAAAACCAGGCAGGACTCAGTAACACTGACCCCCCCATGATACCACACCCCCGCCCCACTACATCACGGCCATGCCTCCTCCCCACCCCCATGACGTTGCCCCTGCCCAGCTTTCTTAGCTGGCAGAGGTGGCAACCCTACCTGGGACGCATGTTCTTACCCTGTTTGAGTGGAAAACTCCAGGAGGGGACAAGTGCCCCATCTTGTCCCTTACTGTAGATGCCTATATTTTCCAATAAAATATATAAAAAAAAACATGTGCATTAAAAGATGATGTGTGTTTTGCCTTTGGGATATGGTTGATATGGGGTATGGGATTTTACTTAATAAACAGCCAGACAGAATCCCTAAAGTATTCTATGATGAATGAATGATGAACAAATATTATCAGTTCAACTAAAGGAATATCATCTTAAAATGGTTGCACTGGATAACCAAAGGGGTGGCCTCTTATCTTATCAATAAAGTTGTATAGAAAAAATGATGTACACCCTGTTGTAAAATGTCATAAGTGAACATGGCATTCCATGAAATGTCATTGTCATGTAACTTCTCATTATTCATATCTTTATATTTTATAACAGGGTTAAATTATTTCCTATTTAATGCATAATAATGTATTATAAATGAGTTATGTTCCTGTTATAATTGGTAGTGGTGTTGAGTGTGTGTCACATATATTGCTGAATGGTATGCATTATTAAAAATAATTATGTCATGTCAGATTTTTATGACCAAAGAACTCAAGGCCATCTCTCTAATTTATAATGTGACTAGTTTACACTTTAACCTTAAATGATATATATGTATGTACTTACGTATGTATTTGTTTAAATAGCACCAATACACAAAAAGGCTACACCATTCGGGACTGCTATTCATGTGCTTCCTCCAATGTGGTGTACATGATCAATACCAAAGCGTGCGATACACCAGTGGGACAACACTTCTGCAATCAAAACCAGAGGCTTCAGGACATGAAGGTGTTAATTCTAAAAGGGAACTTTGAAACTGAACAAGAAAGAAAGATCTATGAATTCAAATGTATGGAGTTATTCAACACATTACGACAGGGCCTTAATTTGGGGTCAGGTTTCATGTCACAATATCTGACCTGACTGAATCCAGACCCCTTGACTATGCAGGGGCGCCTCTGCCATTAGGCGAGTTGAGAAACTCGCCTCAGGCGGCAGAAGCGCCCCAGTTACCAGGGGCGGCAAAAAGCCGCTCCTGGTAACTTTAAGAGCCGAATTTCCGGTTTTTAAACCGGAAATTCGGCTCTTCTAGTGCAGAGAGCGCAATTGCGCTCTCTGCACTAGCGATCTCACCACCCCCGGACCCGCTCCTGCGCTCAGAAGGTAAGCGCTGGGGAGCGCGGGGGGGGCGGCATCCAGGAGCCGCCTCAGGCGGCGATATGTCCAGAATCGCCCCTGTGACTATGTACAGCCTATCCTAATTCACATTAATTACTTTTCTTCACAAGTTATCTCTATCTATCTGCAACTTCCTAATTTATATATTAATTTGTATTTTTCCTGACGAAGGGGCCTTAGAGCTCCGAAAGCTTGCAATGTATTTTTATTGTTAGCCAATATAGGTATGATTTTTACAATACTCTTGTATTTGTGTTTTTTTATTATTTTTAAATAGCACCACAATTGTATGCAGTGCTTTACAAGGTGTGAACTCAAATAGGGTTATAGTTATTTTAAGTTATACAGTAACAATGCATAGATCAGTGCTTATGAGTTAAGAGCTTTCAATACATAGTTTGGATGAGCTTACAATCTATGAGGAAGAGGAGAACAAACAGAAAAAAGGTGGTGGGGTATAAGAGCATAGGATAAGGGTATGCTGCAGGGGAAGGCTTGTGAAGTGCTTTATCTAGTTTTAAGGAGCTTAGAGAAAAGTGTTAGTGTGGGAGCTTTCATAATGCAACATAATTCAGCAGATAGACAGATTTTAATATTGAGGTGGAGGGGAGAGATTTAGATGCAGGTGAGACCATGCAGGCAGCAGCCATGAGGACTGAATTCTGTTGGTGGAGATGTGATTCAGGGAGACCAGCTAGAAATATGTTACAGATTTCTATTCTGGAGAGTATAGGCCTGGACCAGTGTTTTAGTAGAGGAGGGGCAGAGGAAGGGCTGTATTTTTGCATGTTCTGGTGAGGGATGTGATATGTGCAAAAGGTGTGTGTATTTTTATGCTTTATAGTTTGCTTGAGATGTGTAAATATGGAGGAGTAGGCAACTTGCACTTTTCCCCACAGTCAGCTATGTGTAAAACCACTTTCATTAAAGATACTTGCATCAAAATGCTCTCTTTGCTCCTCCTTATAACTGCATTTGGCACCACTCAGTCCTTCCTGCTTTCTGCTACATATTGGGTTCTGCTGTGCTGATTGATGTTGCGGAACCCAGTTGCTATCGCCACCTTTAGACTAATCAATAGCTCCTGTTTAGTCGAACCTAAAGAATAGGGCGAACATATACTTCGCACACCGAACACTGGAAATGACAGCTACAAACAAAGTTGTGTCCATTTTAGTGAATCTGACACAATTACAGTAGGCACAGTGCAATTGGGTCAAGAGAATTGTCCATTTGTGTCGGCAGTGAAACTGTAATTCTGGGAGAAAATGCTACATTGTGGGAAAAAACATGGTGCTTGCACTATAAATGGCAATTGCAGGCGTAAATGAGACATAAACTCTTTAGTAAATTATTTGCCTATTTAAATTAGTGTTTAGCTAGATAAGGATAAGAACATATTAACACTTTTTTAAGTCTGTCACTTAAAAGGGGTTAACAGAACACTCCCCCAACAGTGAATTAGTATGGTCATAGAACCCTAAGACTCCATTGGTACATTAATAAGATAAATAGGATCAGAATGGGGAAGAAAGACCTGCGCTTCTCCCATGACTATACCACTGCCAGTTTACATTTTAAATGGGATGTAAAGAAATATCAATCAACAGTATTCTACTCACCCCCATCAAAAACAAAGCATCCTAATTTTAATCCTAACATGCTCTTACTGAAATTACTGCTATGGCAGTTCCAAGAACATATCACTAGAGGGAACGATTTGATTATTCTATAACGTATCTCAATGCCAAGTGCGCATGCACATGTACACGATATTTCAATGCACTTTGGAGCATTTTTTTTTTCATCTGATTTGATTAAGGGTACTACAGTACTAGCTACATAATATATGAACATTAATCACCCTTGTAATATAAAGATGTGATTAATTTACTATGTGAATAAATATACAATTACCAAAAGCTTTTTGGATGCATTGGCTCTTTTATAAGATGAATTATTTGACTTTAAGGTAATTAAATGCTAAACATTATTAGAAATCATCTCCAAACCTTTTGATGGTTGCAGTACCAGGCATAAGGTTGCAGGCACCCAAGGCAATCCCCTACAATAGTTGCCCCCACCCCCACCCTCCCGCTCATCTCCTTATTTTCTACTACCATAGTCTGAAAAAACCCATAGATTTTTCCCTTTTGACTCTTCCTGAAGTAAGGGGGGGACATTGTGGAGGTTAAGAGAGGGAGAAGCTCAAATTCCAAAGGTAAAAGATGGAGAGAAGGGACTGTAAGTGAGGATAACATAGTGAAAAACTAGCTTCTGTTTTAGAACACTTTTACAAACTCTGTACAAAAGTAAAGAGGAGAATTGTAAAAGTAAAGTAAAGAAAAGTTAGAGAATTGGGTAGAGTCGCGTAATAGGTTGGCAAGAGGAACCTTCAAAGTCTCTCAAGATGGGAGACAAATTAAAGTTTCCAAGGAGGGTGCACTTCAATTGCTCATCACTGGGAAAGTTATCAATGGGGGGGTCATGGTGTGGTGCCTAAATAAATGGCCTGCCCATTTCCCCGCCAATGAATTGTATAATAAACTGCCTTCGTCAGAGGATATGAGGTAATCTTTTAAAGTTAGATCATTTAACATTTTCTTTTTAGAAAGGTACCTTTTTTGGCATTAATCTCTATTACTTTAACCTTAATAACATAGACCGCAAATTAACTTTGTAACTGTATTTGAGAGGTGGCTCTGAGGTAAAAAAGTTAATCTCTGAGGTAAAAAAGTTCATAGGGAAAAAAAGGAAAACTTTTAAGAAATATAAGTCAGAGGGGACAGTAGCTGTGTTTAATGAATATAAACACTATAACAAGTGTTGTAAAACAGCAATCCGGAAGGCTAAGATAGAAAATGAGGAGCGCATTGTGGCAGAGGCCAAGGCTAACCCCAAAAAGTTTTTTAAGTATATTAATAGTAAAAAGATGCAGGTTGAGGGTGTGGCCCCATTGAGTTATAGTAACAATATGGTTACAGCGGATACAGAAATGCAGATGTGCTTAACCAGTTCTTTTCTTCTGTGTATACAGTAGAGGAGCCAGAGTGCCAAGTCCCACCCAATAGCTGCACTCAGTTGCCTCAGCTCCAACTACACAGTGGTTGACACAGGATATGGTGCTTAAAGGGTTAAACAAGATAAATTTAAACAAGGCACCTGGGCCAGATGGAATACACCCTTGGGTACTGAGAGAGCTAGGGTCAGATTTACACGTATGGTACCTAGGGATTGGAAGAAGGCGAATGTCATTCCTATATTTAAAAAGGGAGTAAGATCTCAGCCTGGCAATTATAGGCCTGTAAGTTTGACATCCGTGGTGGCAAGCTATTTGAAGGCCTGCTAAGGGATCACATACAAAATTATGTACTTGAGAATGGCATTATGAGCAGTAATTAGTATTGCTTTATGAAGGACAGGTCATGTCAGACCAATTTAATTGCTTTTTATGATGAGGTAAGTAAGAAGCTGGACAGTGGGGATGCAGTAGATATAATCTATTTGGATTTTGCCAAAGCATTTTATACTGTTCCCCACAAACGACTGCTTTCTAAACTAAGGTCTATTGGTGAAGTCATTTGCACATGGATAGAAAACTGGCTACAGGATCGGGTACAGAGGGTGGTTGTTAATGGCACATTCTCTACTTGGAATAAGGTTCTCAGTGGGGTCCCTCAGGGTTCTGTACTGGGTCCATTTTGTTTAACTTGTTCATAAATGACTTGGGGGAGGGTATTATAAGTAATGTATCAGTGTTTGCAGATGACACAAAACTCTGCAGCCCAGTCAATTCTATCCAGAATGTGACATCCTTGCAGCAGGATCTTGACCAACTGGCAATCTGGGCGGCTAAGTGGTAGATGAGATTTTATGTGGATAAATGTAAGGTCATGCACCTGGGATGTAAAAATATGCAAGCCACTTATACCCTTCTGTAGCAAGCAATGCCAGGCAGCAGCTGCAAGGGCAAACAAGGTTTTGAGCTGTATTAAAAGGGGTATAGATTCACGGGAGGAGGGGGTTATTCTTCCACTTTACAGAGCACTGGTAAGGCCCCATCTAGAATATGCTGTTCAGTTTTGGTCTCCAGTGCTTAAACGGGACATTATTGAATTAGAGAGGGTCCAGAGAAGGGCAACTAAGTTGGTAAAGGGTATGGAAAGTCTCAGTTTTGAAGAAAGACTGGCCAAGTTGGGTGTGTTTACACTGGATAAGAGGCGCTTAAGAGGTGACATGATAACTATGTATAAATATATAAGGGGATCATATAATAACCTCTCTAATGCTTTATTTACCAGTAGATCCTTCCAACAGACACGAGGGCACCCACTCCGTTTAGAAGAAGGGAGGTTCCGTTTAAATATTCGGAAAGGATTTTTTACAGTGAGAGCTGTGAAGTTGTGGAATTCCCTCCCTGAATCAGTCGTGCTGGCTGATACATTATATAGCTTTAAGAAGGGGTTGGATGGCTTCTTAGCAAGTGAGGGAATACAGGGTTATGGGAGGTAGCTCTTAGTACAAGTTGATCCAGGGACTGGTCCGATTGCCATCTTGGAGTCAGGAAGGAACTTTTTCCCCTAGTAGTTAGGCAGGTTATATATAGTCATTATGGTTGAACGTGATGGACGTATGTCTTTTTACTAGTTACTATGTTACTATGTTGCTTTACAAGTTTCTCTTCGCTGGGTTGGAGGCTTTACTTTCAGTTTTCAGTTCTTGGGTGCAATATGTTCATTTGGTTCGGATCTTATAGGTGTTCTCTCTGGGGGGGTGTTGGGTTCACCCTGGAGATAGCTCATTGCATCCTCGATGTCATTTGGGTATATGACCGTGAAGGTAAGTCCTTTTTATTGATAGATGAGTTTAAATGGGAAACCCCATCTGTATGGTATGTTCTTTTGGCAAAGGACATCTGTTAGTGATTTGAGATCTCTTCACTTTTGCAAGGTGGAGGAGGCTAGGTCTGCATATATTTTCGGGGTGATCTCCTCTTGTTCCAGTTGGGCTGTTCTGGATGCCTTTAGTATGGCTTCCTTGATGTGGTAATAGTGGAATCTCACTATGTCTCTAGTGGGTAGATTTGGTTTTGGTCAAGCTCAAACCCTGTGGGCTCTGTTTAGTAGTAGAAGTTGCTCCCCGACATCAGGTAGTAGCGTTTTAAAGTATTTGGGCTGTTTCAGGTATGTCCCGGTCAGAGATTGTTTCTTCTGGTGCAGTTTGCCAGGTCTTCTTTTAATTCTCTAAGTTGCACCTGTAGGTCCTGAATTTTTATTTCCATATTTAGTTCTTGTATGTCTTTTCTTGTACATGGGGCATCTGAGTCCTGTTTCGTAGGTGATGAAGTTTGTTTTGTGGCTTTGTTGGTTGATGTTCTGCTTTTAAAGAAGTCTGTTGCTCCTTCAGATGTGGTGTTTGTTTGTTTCTGTCCCCCTTCAGTCATTTTGCATGGCGTTGGAGTGGTGTATTGGGATCTGTACTGGCTATCCAGGTCGAGCTTGCTTGGATTTGGGGGGGGGTGCTCTGTGGGTAGCGGGAGTGGTATATAATTGTGGGTAGTTGTTTTGGGGCAGGATTGGTACAGGTCTAGGTACAGTAGTTTTGCAGAGATTCTTTTTTTTGGGAGAGAAAAGAGGGAAAAAAGGCAGGAGCAGGTAAGGAAGGGGTTGATTAGTTATTAGTTGTCTCTTGTTTGTTGGGGGGGAGCTTATAGTCTGTGCATTGTGCTTTTTTGTTTATAGTTTCCTTAAAATCTGAAGCAGCAGCTTTATTTATGTGCAAAGTGTGCCCCCTGTGGTTAGCCACACACTGGGCTTTCTTGCATTGTATTGCGGTTGTTGGATATGATTCCCACCGCAGTGCGTCACAGTGCTGGTGGGCATGCAGTTGGGGTCTGGATCCTGCGGGCCGCGGTCAATGTTCATGGTTTTTGGCTGCCCTGGGTACCTGAGAGGATACGTGCTGGGCCCAGCCTGAGTAGGGGCCAATGCTCTTGCAGTGCAGCGCACAGTCTTTCCTGGATCGGGTCTCTGCAGCTGGGCCTAAGGTGCTCCAGCACTTCCAGTCACGCTTATCTGCACGAGGGGTGCCCCGTTTGGCTAGCGAGTCTGGGGTTGCTTTTTGTTGCTTTTGCACTGAGGTAAGTCACTGCGTGGTCAGGTGTGTGGTTGAGGTGTGAGACCTGAAGGCTGCAGTCAGTGTGCATGGTCTGTGGCCACCTGAGGATCAGAAATCATGCTGCCGCTGGTTCCCCACTGTTATTAGGTGTTGAGGGATGTGTTGTGAGGTGTTGGTGACCGATTGTAGGCTAATGGTGGGTTAGAACAGAGAAGTGATTCAGTTAAGCAGCCTTCTTTGACAGCATCCAGAACACACCCCCCATTTTTCATATTTTCATAATTTTCCAACATGTTCTGCATCTTCTTCCTCCACTGAATTTTGTTGCTTAGCTGGTTTTCCCTTGGCTTATAGCTAACATAACACCACATCATATTCTTCTTTATGGGAACATTGGTACTACTCTTATGAACCAGTCTATATGCTAGAAACTGGTTCATTATTTGGATCTCAAAACATTTTGGGTGAAAATTTTGCTTGTCAGCATAAGGGCCAATGGCACATAGGGAGCTTTGTCTTCCACAAGAAGCCCTTCCTGCATACAACAAAGCGATTAAATATATCTTTATATCACGGCACAGAAAAAAAAGCAAGTAAAATGGAAAAATCAGATCAATTGTGAACATCCCCATCAGGCTGGTAGCCACGCCCCCCTGCTTTAATCTTTCTGAGCCATCAGATTTTGGCAGGGTGTCCACCATTAGACTTTCATCTGGTATAACTTATTATTTAAACCTTATTTTGTGATAAGCAATGCTGCATATAACACTGCCTACTTACCTTACCAATGGGATTGTGGCATTCATTAGCACTGGAGAACTACTTATCCATTAGTGATGATGAGCGAATTTTGTCGCCAAACATAGATTTGTAACGAATGTCTGCATTTTACAATTGGTGAATTGTTTTGTGAAGCTTCAGCGAAAATTCGCTCAATAGCCGCTTTCGCAAATTTTTCAGTAGTTTTGAGAATTTTTCATCCAAGTGAAACGGGACAGATTCGATCATCAACAACTTACCGTCATACAAGTTTTACAGTACAGAAATACAGACTAATGTATTGGCTGGGGAGCAGTCAATATTTCTTGATGATAGGAATCTATTAGTATTTAGTGTTTCTGAATAATATGATTTGTGGGATTTCTGTTACTGCTCTAGCTAGCTCTATTTGCTCACACAGTATGGTGCATTTTTCAGAAGGTTTTTTTATATGATTTTTGGCTTGAACTGTTAAAAATATCAGTGTATTATGAAGTGAGCTTGGATGCACTGCAACTGGAGAAAATACCTGTCTCTAATGAAATGGAAAGTAACTATATAAATTAATACAATGGTAGAATAGTGTAGCACAGTAGTTCATCATTATTATCTACAAATGTAAACATTTGCAGTAAGTTCTATAACCCTGTATTGTTCAAACAACAGCATCATTATAGCTGTTCAGTGTAAATAGCAGAGTCATGCATCATAGAATTCCTCAGTTGCATTATTAAATGACATCTCAGCTGTATTAACATAAATAACAATGTATTAAACAGAACTATGCACAAGAGTAACAGACGGCAGATGAGCAGGGACACAGCCTCTATGGGGAAGGAGAATGAGGAATGAAATTGGCACAGTACATTAGCCTGGTGTGGTAGTTAGGGGTGGGGTAGCTAATTTGCCTGGGCAAAGGACAGAGGGAGTGTCTTATGGAAGATACTCAGACCAGTTGGTGCTCACTAACAAACAGTGCCTGAATTCAAAGACAGCTGCCTTGGCTTTACAATTATTGCCCTAATTTATATATTAAACATTTCTGACATTAGGTAAAGTGGATGGACTTCTGGCATTCAAGGACGTAATTTTTAGACCAAGTAAGAAGGTAAGAAACATCTATTTTATGGCATGTACTATATTTTATAGTATAATATTTCTCTTTAAGGGGAGGCTATATTTATAGAGGAAGCTTGAGACACTTTAAAGAATATTGTAAATAAGTATTCATATTTCCTTGATGCAGACTTCACAATATTTAGCATTTTCCAAATTACAGTTTGACTTAATTACATACTGCATATTTTGACCAATTATTTATTTATTTATTTTTAAATGACCTCATTCAGTCAGGCTTATGTAGAAAAGGTGCATAAACACTATCTGAACTTTCAAAACAAAATATTTATGCTCTTTTTTACAAAGACATACCTCATTCCACAGGCAGAAAGGAAGCCTACTACTCTTAAAGGAACAGTAACACTAAAAATGTATAAGCAAAAAATCCAATCTACCCTCCCCCAATAACACTTCTATCCTGGACAAGTTCATTATGTTTAATGTTTTATACTTAAATAATGCCATAAAAACTTCTGGTTTTAAAAAGAAAGTCAGCTAGCAGGAGATTGGAGTGCGTATATAAGTGCATATCGCCACATTGCCTTTTTTAATACACAGTACACAACCAGAAGAGGGATTTTATGGCATTATATATGTATAAAACATTAAAGATAATGAACTTTGTCCTGGGTAGAAGTGTTATTGGGGGAGGGTAGAATGGATTTATGACTGTTCCTTTAGGAACCATTTCCCAACCCCCATAGACTAAAAGTGTGATGCAACCCCTCCTTTACCTTGTTGCATTGTAAAGTAATGGATTCAGGGACTTGAAGTCATTCTGTTTTCCATAATGGGTGTTGTATACTTTCTTTGGAAAGAACAGGAAGGTACAAGGTGAGGGAGGGAACCCAAGGTAATTGAGGAACTGGTCACTGCAGCCCAGGCAGATTAGCTGGTTTTCTCCTGGCTTATACATAACATAATTGAGTAAGAACACCACATCATATTCTTCTCTAAGGGAACATTGGTACTACTCTTATGACCCAGTCTATATGCTCAGTCCTCAGGTGAAACTAGTTCATGATTGGGATCTTGAAACATTTTTGGGGAAAATTTTGCTTGTCAGGATAAGGGCCAATGGCACATTTGGAGCTTTGGCTTCCACAAGAAGCCCCTCCTTGTGACAACAAAGCAATTAAAAATACCTGAATATTAAGTATTTTCAGGTGATATGTTGTCTGCAAAAAGCATGATTTCCCTGTGGGCAATAGAATGCCCAAGTGGATGGCAGCAGATAGGCACTGTGCCACATGTCTGATTAACCTAAGATAACTATATAGTGTGAGCGAGATCAGACATACAGACAGTTCTTTTGCGTAAGTAAAGTCTGTTTATTACGTACAGTATTAGACTCTGTTTTTAGACAGGAGCATAAACAAAATACCGTATATACTTGAGTATAAGCCGATCCGTATATAAGCCGAGGTACCTAATTTTACCTAAGAAAACTGGAAAAACATATTGACTCAAGCATAAGCCTAGGGTGGGAAATGCAGCAGCTACTGCTAAGTTTTAATAATCAAAATAAATACCAATAAAATTACATTAATTGAGGCATCAGTGGGGTATATGTTATTCAATATTTATTTCAAAGAAAAATGGTAAACTAGCTCTGTAAGCGGAGAAGAGGGTCAACAAAAACAATATGAGTACTACCCCACGCTCATTGCACATTGGCAAACTGGCAGCAGACCCAGTCCTGGAGGAGATGTAAGGGGAAATAAGTATTGCTAGTGGGAGCCTAGGCCAGGGCACTGGAGGGTCTGGTTGCAGGTGGCTTAATTTGCACACAAAGGAGAGAGGGTGCTAGTCTAGAGGGACCCATGGCACCTGACTCGAGTATAAGCCGAGGGTGACTTTTTTCAGCACATTTTGGGTGCTGAAAAACTAGGCTTATACTCGAGTATATACAGTAAAACAAAACAAAACCCTTGCCACACTTGGGCTCTAACTAATACACAAGGTGCTTTCCCTCTCAGTACCTTCAGAGAGTCCTTTTTGTTGGGGAAAAAAACAGCAGCACTCCAGGTTATCCAGCACCGGATTTCTTATCCAGGTGCCCTGAAGCCACCCCCATTCAGCAATTCCCCCCCCCCCCCGTGTGCGTATTCACGAACACCATATGCACATACGCATACGCACAAGCGGATTCTCTTGCGTTTTTATGCGGATATCGGCTTCATGCGCCTGCACCCGCGGGTATTCCATTCATTTGGGTGCAGGCACAGATAGGCAGCGTATGCCGATATTTTCAGCAAGCGTTTTTCAGCTTTCGAAAATATACGCCATACGCCTGGTCTGACATTAGCCTTAAACTCACAATTTGTGCTGCCCTAAGCCTGGGCCTTTGCGGCCTTGCCACAAATTCAGGCCTGAGGTTATCCTACACAGGCACAAACCCTCCCTCCCAAGTCTAAGGCTGATGCCACACCAGGCGTAGGGCTGATTTTTTCGGCAAGCGGAAAAACGCTTGCCGAAAATTCAGCCCTACGCCTGCTACTTGTGCCTGCGCCCGAATGAATGGGATACGCTCGGGTGCAGGCACATGTAGCCGATATACGCATGAAAACGCGAGACTTTGCATTCTCTCGCGTTTTCGTGCGTATATCGGCTACATGTGCCTGCACCCGAGCGTATCCCATTCATTCGGGCGCAGGCACAAGTAGCAGGCGTAGGGCTGAATTTTCGGCAAGCGTTTTTCCGCTTGCCGAAAAAATCAGCCCTACGCCTGGTGTGGCATCAGCCTTAGTCAGTCTGAGCCCCTCACTCTCTCTGGCTGCTAGAACATCCAGCTTGCTAATTACGCCCCAGGTGAGACTTCCTTGGGGAATTAACCCACTCAGGACCGCTACACATAAGGGAGAAGGAGATGAACACAGGGGAAATATATCTCCCGTTTCACAATAGGTATACCTGTCTCGATCTAGGCATAGATACCTATATAAGTATCTTAATAGGTATCTATATGTATGCTGTAGTATTCAATGTACGGCAGTCATGATTAATACTCTGAGAATCCCTATTTTTTATTCCTGTAGCAGTGGTACACAAAAGGTAAAAAAAATGTATGCATGTTATAGGGACCATAGATTGTAAGGTGCACTGCATCAGGCACTGATATGAATGATGTATAACCTTTGTAAAGCACTGTATAAATGTGGCAGCACTATATAAATATACTAATAGTAATAATTATAATGTGTTCTAAGTTCTCAGCTGGTGATTAGAAGTTGTCAAAATCACAGTTTCGCCCATGATTGTTTATTCATTTATTTATTTTCTGGCATAGCTATTTTTCAGATGTGACATTATGGTAGACCAGAACACATGGGATTCAAAGCACTTAGCAAAATAAAAAGGAAGAATTCAGGATTTATTAAAACATTTTTTAAGACAAACAAGACAGCATAATATAGTAAATGCTTCTAAAAACTTGGTTGAACAGTAAATTTGTTGTATACTGCAAGGAAAGAACAAGCTAAGGACTAAGCTGGGATTTTGTACAAATTCACAGTGGCACGGTTCGAATTCAGTTCTAGTCAGATTGACAGACTGGGCAGTATAGTGATGTAAGCAAATGAGGGGGATATTGTGATAGTTGGGGGTGGGGGAGTTGTGTGTGGCTAGGCTTGCAGGGTACTGTAATAAGTGGTATTGCCTTTGGCATAAATACTACTCTGCTTTGTAATCATTTTATTACAGTGATTGTCCTTTATTTGTTTCTCTAAACATGTTTGGAAACCTTATTTACTTTAAAGCTATAGCAATAGAGTTTTTACTTTATATTTAACAGTTTAGACAGTTTGGTGTCCTGGCTAAAGTATGTTCGGTATAGGCATTTAGTGTAGGAATGAAATGCCACTTATAACTGATATGTGCTACAGAGAAGCAATTTTTGGACCTAATTCTTTTTTTTCTTAGTTAAGGAAATATATAAATAAACCCTTAAATATGGCAAAGTCTACATGTACCTCAGGCTGAAAAATTACAGATTTTTTCTTTATACAGTTTAATACTGGTTATGTAGTATAAGTGATTTATTTGGTTAGTAAAGGGTTACCTGTTCACATTGCTTAATTTAAGTTAATGGGGGGAACGTAATAAGGCTGTAATGGAAAAAACATTTACAATGACAAAATGTATGCCTCTGCATGAACAAATTTGCCTTTATGTGAATTTAGGCTAATGCCCCACTATGCATATGGCGTATATTTTCGGCAAGCTAAAAAACACTTGCCAAGAATATGCGCCATTTGCTTCTACCTGTGCCTGCACTAGAATTTATGGTTATTATAAATGGGTGACATTTAGAACTCACAATTTGATAAAAAAAAAAAAGCTTCTAAAAATATAACATGGGTATTAAGCTCTAAACTCACATTTTGATAAATCTGCCCCTATGTGTGTAACCTGTTGAGTCACAGAAGGGAATTCACATATTTTGATGCTTTAATTTAACTGACATAAATAAAGATTACATCCCGCTGTTGGGTTTCCTTTAAGCCAGTGAAAATGTATCTAGCTTTCTGTTTATCTTTATAGCTCATATAATAAATGTAAATGACTCACAAAGCTCAAAGTTCAGTGCCACCAGTCAGGAAGAAATCTGAAGAATTTCTATAGGGAAGTTAGAGATATTCTACAGATGTAAAATATAACCTTTAGGGGCAGATTCACTAAAGGTCGTTAATGCTTATCGCATAGTTTTTTGCATTAAAAAGCATGCGATAAATAAGTACCGCTTCATCAACGTAATTTTGCATGCATTAAAAATCGCATTATCGCAATGCGTTATTTACATCTTATTGTGGTAATTATCAAATAGAAATAATACTAACGCATGATTCACAAACACATATGAAGCCTTAAAAGCATAAAATATGGTGATAATTACTGTGAAACTTAACCCTCCCAGGAGTAGGCGTTACTAAGCAAAATTGCAGCTGGTGATTGTGGTGACAAGATGGAGTTTGCAGTCGGATTTTTTCAAGTATGTGATCTTCCTAGAGTGATGCATCCTCCAGTTTTCAGGGAAATGGTAATTTTCATAACTTAATAGCGTGCGCTAATATCACGTGCTATGAAATGACGCATAAATATATTGCATGATTTAAAATAACGCTTAAAAATATGTAATCGCCAGATAAATAACGACAAGAACATCACTTCTTAATTCAGACAAGTGTCCTTTTAGTGAATCGATCGCAAAAAATAATAAGTGATAATATTTTTAATGCATGCTATAAATAGCACTTGTTTTTTCGGACTTAAGTGAATCGGCCCCTTAGTATCTAATAAAACTAGAATAATATTTGGTAATAATGTTAAAATATTTGGTAATCTATATTTTATATATATCTTTTGTATGAAGGCATACAAAAATACCAATCGCTATCTGAAAATTATCTTCAAATTGGTTCAAAAATGTCAGCAATAATCTAATAAATAATTTGTGGTATTCAAGTTTTTTATCCAAACAAGTTTTCTTGATTGATAAATAAGCGGGCATTTGATATGCGCATTTATTTGATTTAGACAAATTCAAATTGATAAATAAGCCCATGACAGATGAACACTAAACTATTTATACCTCTATATCTACTGTTTCCACAAACGTCCTCCTTACCCCTGACTAGGTATAGCAAAACACATATAGGCTGCTTTCACAGCATTGCACATAATCTCAGCTTCACTTTTTCTACACTGCTGCTACTGGATTTAGATGGTAGTAGAATCTCTGCCTTCACTGTAATCACTTTCTCAGCTCATACTACACCAAATATGATGTTCATATCAGTGTCATCTGTGCTAGATGGGTGGGAGAACTAATGCAGTGGCATCCGCCATAATTAAAAATGTTATGAATGCAGAAGCAGAAGATCAGTAAAAGCTCCAAAGGTTACTTGGCACAAACTATGCCCCTGTCATTATATTACTATAGCTCCTGTATATCTGACCCAAGAAAGCCATAATGATCAAAATGAAAAATGATAATTATTATACATAAGCATTTTCAGGCCCGGATTTGTGGAGAGGCCACAAAGGCCCAGGCCTAGGGCGGCAAAAGTTTAGGGGCGGCATGACGCCCCGCCGCAATTAAATTTTTTAATTTTGCTCCTATACGGAGCAATGGGGACCTCTCCCCACTGCTCCGTATGGGAGATGAAATGTTTGCGCATGCGCAGCTGACGCGGAGGGAGTGTTCGCGCATGCGCTCGCTGTGTGGGGGGGGGCGGGGTTGGCGATTCACGCATGCGCACAGGGGGAGGCCGGAGGGGGTGGCCTCGGGGCGCCCGCGTCACAAATCCGGCGCTGAGCATTTTCTATACATAAGACTTTTCTAGAGCCTAATTAATATTAATGGTAAAAATTCCCTGGCTATAACAGTAAACCCATTGTTCTGGTTACAGCATCTTTTTGTATACCATGTCATTCTGCACTGACCTCTGCAATTGTTTACTAGTCTGAGAAGTTTATTGCTTCAGTGATTAGTAAAGAAATGTACTTTAGTCCAGAGAAGGCTTGTGTTTTATTTCCTGGATCTCCAGGTTTATTATTAACTTCAGCTGCTTTTAAATACTGAAGAATTCTTTCATGTATTATGAAAACACATGTATATAACTACTACTAATATGAGTTATGAAATAAAGAATGTTTCACTTTTTAATGTAGGAAATGTAATTAAACATTGTGTTTAATGGGTACTTATTACTGGATAACAAAATGCTGGAGGATGAAATGTACAGCACTGTGTATATAGTAGCTTTTAATAAATAAATAAATATATACAGTATATCAAGTGACTTGGTGATGTTACAACCACTGACACTGTTATATTATGTAACACTATTTAATGGATAGTCTAATCTATGGTATCTATCTTGTTCTTACCCAATACAGATGTGGTCAGTTGCAGCACCCAGTACAACACACAGTGTCGGACTGGCCCACCAGGATACCAGGAAAACTCCCGGTGGGCCCAGGTGTCAGTGGGCCCTCCTGCTCCTGACCATTTGGCCTATTTCATGGTCATTCCCTATTTCTGAATGGGAGCAAAGAGGAGAAATAGATGGAAGAATAGATGCTAGCATGTAAATAAACATAGGTTGGGCGAGGAAAGGAGGAAAAATAGTTCGGAGAGTGGGCCTATGGTCTAAGGTTTTCTGGTGGGCCCCTGAGGTCCCAGTCCGACACTGACAACACATGTTATATGGGACTCTTTTCTTTCAGAAACTGATCTATCCAAAAACTTGTGTGTTAGTGGTTCTTAAAAAAAATTAAACTCTATTTGCTGGATGTTACACAGTCTCTTAGGTGGCACAATTCACATGGTTACTTCAGACACTTTCATTCCATGGTATTTTCAGACGGTCATAATATTCTCATACCCCATAGCTAGTACTAGTGCTCATTATGGTGCCTTAAAGGAACAGTAACACCAAAAAATGAAAGTGTATAAAAGTAACTAAAATATAATGTGCTGCTGCCCTGCACTGGTAAAAGTTGTGTGTTTACTTTAGAAAGTCTACTATAATTTATATAAATAAGCTGCTATGTAGCCATGGAGGCAGCCATTTAAAGGATAAAAGGCACAGGCACATAGCAGATAACAGATAAAACACTATTGTATTCTACAGAACTTATCTGTTATCTGCTATGTAACCTGTGCCTTTTCTCCTTTTCTCCAGCTTCAATGGCTGCCCCCATGGCTACACAGCAGCTTATTATTTAAATTATAGTAGTGTTACTGTAGCAAACACACCAGTTTTACCAGTGCAGGGCAACAGTGCATTATATTTGTATTACTTTAAAGCTCTTTCATTTTTTGGTGTTACTGTTCCTTTAATCCAGGAATCTCCTACTATAAGCATTTTTTGCAGCAACTTTTTTCCATAAAAACTGTTTATCGCAGTACCTTTTTCAGTCCAAAATTTTGTTCAACACGCAACAAACTTATTTGTTGCTAAACAAACAAGATAGCAGCCCTTAATAATTGTGAAAGCAAAGCCTTAATTAGTAACACATCAGCAGTTACAGTTGGACTTTGGCTTGGATATGTAGCAACCACTTAAATTTAACTGAAGCTGAGATGACAGTAATTGCTTGACTGAACTGGGATTATTGTATAGTGAAATGATAAAACTGATTTTGCCTTCAAAATTCTTTGCATTCATATGAAAAATAATTAGAATTTAAAGGAGAAAGAAAGGTAAAAACTAAGTAAGCTTTATCAGAAAGCTCAATGTAAATACAGCCATAAGCACTCACAGAAACGCTACACTGACTTCTCTTTCAAAAGATACAGGATTTCTTGTCTGTTTGTTTTCCTCTGCCAGAGACACGCAGCTCTCCCCTCTCCTGCTCCCCCCCACAAGAATGCTAAGAACTCCCTGCCCCCCATTAGGAATGTGTGATCTGAGCCAATCAGCAGGAAGCTTCCTTATAGTCTTACAAACTGAGCATGTACACCGGTCTTGGTCTTGGTGCAGGAGTGATGGAGTGCAGGCTTTATGGGAACTTTCTTTACAGAGCTCAGCGTTTTTTTCCTATTAGGCTTCTGATTATCTGAACGGGAGAAATATGGGGAGACTTAAGGGCACTATTGAGACAACTGAAGGTATGCCTGCAGCTTGAGATTAACTCTTTATTAGCCTTTCCTTCTCCTTTAAGAGATTTAAGAGTCACTACACCCTCAAAAAATTGGGGTCTATAGGTGTTTTGTTTTTTGAAGTAACATTTTCCCTGGTCTCTGGCTGTTTTACTAAATACTTTGATGCTGCTTTTCACTCCTAGAGCAAGTATTGCAGAAACTGCCCTCACAATCTCTTCTTCTACTGCGGTCTACCTCCACCTTAGGCTCTTTTGGTACCAACAACCCCCTCCATTAAGTGTGGGACCACAAAAAAGGCACAGCACATGATTACTTTCCTTTTTTAATCGACTAGAGAATTCTTACACCCCCATGCCAAACACTGAGCTGCCAGGGAAATTATTTGACCTTGAAATAGGAAACAATTCCTAACTATAAACAGGAACAGCTCTCAGCTGTCCAAACCTTATGTGCACTGCCTGAAGTTTCCCCTTACCCTCCTACAATTACAACAGTTCTTTTCAGAGTGTAGGTTTATTTTCATCCCATAGACAAGGAAACTGCTTCCCAGAATGCAATAAATTCCAATAATCAATATGAATTCCAGGAAATTAGGGGCCTTATTGATGATGCGAGTGCATAGTACAAGATGCAATACCCATGTTTTTTGTTTGCCCACAATGCATCATTCCCCCTGTCCCCCGAATTCCAGTGTGGCTGCGGACACCACAACTTATGTATGATGCCCCAATAAGAATGAAAGTAAGGTAAGGAAGTACAAAGAATACAACACATTTATTTTATATTAGTGTAATATCAGTTATGAAGAAAGACTGGCCAAGTTGGGTCTGTTTACACTGGAGAAGAGGTGCTTAAGAGGTGACATGATAACTATGTATAAATATATAAGGAGATCATATAATAACCTCTCTAATGTTTTATTTACCAGTAGGTCCTTCCAACGGACACGAGGGCACCCACTCCGTTTAGAAGAAGGGAGGTTCCATTTAAATATTCGGAAAGGTTTCTTTACAGTGAGAGCTGTGAAGTTGTGGAATTCCCTCCCCAAATTAGTCATACTGGCTGATACATTATAAAGCTTTAAGAAGGGGCTGGATGGCTTCTTAGCAAGTGAGGGAATACAGGGTTATGGGAGATAGCTCTTAGTGCAAGTTGATCCAGGGACTGGTCCGATTGCCATCTTGGAGTCAGGAAGGATTTTTTCCCTCTGTGGTAAATTAGAGAGGCTTCAGATGGGGTTTTTTTGCCTTCCTCTGGATCAACTAGAAGTTAGGAAGGTTATATATGTAGGCATTATGGTTGAACGTGATGGACATACAGCTTTTTTCAACCTAACTTACTATGTAATATGTTTTGGGACTTTTTTTAGGTGAGTTATCTAAGTAAAACTGCATGCTGTTTGCATCAAAAACTAGGTATGGGGGTGTTCTCCAAAAATTACCATAATTCAAAGTCTGTGCCAAATTTCCCAGTTAGACAGGGTACAATAAAAGATGAACCCCTATCAGACCAATAATCAGAGCAGCAGATAGTCATATCAATGACAGTCACTAGCAGTGTGTTTAATGTGGTAGGTGGGAGGCTGTGTCATCATCAGAGCTTATAAGAGCAGCTTCAAGTTCTCCACCTTTATGTTATAACTATGGAAAAACAGGACCTGTCCATACTGCTGTGCAATATTAAAACACAATTAATGTAACCATAACACCATATATCAATTCCTTTTACTACATGAAACTTAGCAGATTTAAATATATTCTGCATGGCAAGTCTGGTAGAACCTTAGAGGCAGGACAAATGTATTTGTTGCTAAACAAGATGGCAGCCCTTAATAATTGTGACAAGCAAAGCCTTAATTAGTAACAAATCAGCAGTTACAAGAGCCACTACACCCTGAAATAATTGTGTATAGTACAGGGGAATATTCACATCCAGTACATTGCTTTAGCTTATGCAATCTCTCTGTACAGTCTATGATAAAACCTAGAGTGTTGTCGCCAGGGCCCTGGCCCTTGTGGCCCCACATCCCCAGGCCCACTACCTACCCAGGGGACAGGGGGAGGGGGGATCAGTTTATGTTAGATTTAAAAGGAGGTATGCAGTTGGAGGGTGGTATGGGATTTACGATGGGAGTGAGTGCTTCCACAGCTGGGGTGGTGGGCGCTTGGGTGACAGCCCTAGGTGAGCTCCAAACACTGCAGTCCAATACTGGATAACCAGCATATAATTTATATTCTAAGGGCAAAGACAAACTGGGCAATTAGTAGCCACAACTCTTAAAAGTTGCAGTGACTAATCGGCACACTGCAAACTATGCGCAATTAGTCGTGGCAACTTATGGTGATTTAACTGCCATAGATTAATATCTATGGCAGTTAAATCACCACGATTAGCCACCGCCACTAGTTTTTTAAGTTGCGGCAACTACTCACCCTGTGTATCTACGCCCCTTAGAGCTAAACTCCACAGAAGCTTTTGTAGGATGGTGTCAAATTTTCTGACTTACAGAAAAGTTAACGCCCATAGACTCAATTTTAAGGAAATAATTTACATTTTTAAAAAATATTTCCTTTTTCTCTGTAATAATAAAACAGTACCTTGTACTTGATTCTAACTCAAATATAATTAATCTTTATTTAGCAGACTTAAGGTATGGAGATCCAAATTATGGAAAGATCCCTTATCCAGAAAACCCCAGGTCCCAAGCATTTTGAAAAACAGGTCTCATACCTGTACTGTGATTTGTGTTTAAAGTGTAAATATTTAGCTTCACAATATGGTGATTCAAATATGAAAATAACCCTTATATAGAAAATCCCAGGTCCCAACATCTGCAGAACTGCAAAACAAAGCATGTTGGGCTAACCTACTCCACCCCTACTTAAATAAAGGAGTACAGGTATAGTATCTGTTATCCAAAACCAATTATCCAGAAAGCTCCAAATTACAGAATGGCCATTTCTCATAAACTTCATTTTAATCAAATAATCCTTTTTCTCTATAATAATAAACCAGTACCTTGTACTTGATCCCAACTAAGATATGATTAATCCTTATTTGAGGCAAAACAAATTTACTTGCATTTTATGAGGAGGTGAGCAGAAACCTAGACAAGAGGGTGTGATCTGTTTATATTTTGCTAAAGCATTTGATACAGTACCACATAGAAGGTAACTGATTAAGGAATATTGCCCTGGAATATAATAACTGTACTTAGAGAACTGGCTGAAGAAAAGGTTACAAAGGTTGGTGGTAAATGGAACATTTTATAATTGGATTATGACCGTGTGATAAAAATAAATTGTGTCAACTGGAATTATTTATGCCACCAGAAAAACTTGGGAGGAGATTGAAAAGGAGGCACCACTTTGTTAAGTTTGTAAGTTTGTTATGCTCTATAAGGTATGAGCTGTTTTATATTTGTTACACTTTTAGAAGAAATTTGTACCACCTTATGGGAAGATTTCTAGTGATTCAAATGCATAATTTAATAACCAATGCTTACTGATGTTACTGAACTTAATATTTTCTACTTTACATACTGAAAAGTAAGAAGAAACCGAATAGGCCTGGAATCCAAAAAGGAAAGATTCCAGCCTACTCTTAAATACCTCATCAATTAAGAGATGCAAGACACAAAATTTGTTACCAAACACCAGTTAATTTTACAAAACCATGCTGTTAAATATTTTTTTCAACAAACCTGTATCTCTGTATATATTGTGAAATCTTCAAAAAAAGGTTTAAAACGGGAAAAAAAATAAAAAAAAGTACAGTTCAAGGTAAAATTAAAACTGGGTAAATAGGCATTTTTTTTCTAATATAGTTAGTTATGCAAAACTGTAATCTTTAAAGGCTGGAATGAGTGGCTGTCTAACATAATATCCAGAAACGACTTCCTGCTTTCAGCTCTCTAACCTTTTAGTTAGTCAGAGCCTTGGACGGGGGGGGGGGGGGGCACATGGGACATCACTGCTGTGTAAAATGAAATTTGCCAAAGGTATAAAAAGATGTGTAAAATAAATGTCGAAATTTGCCGTTCAAACGCCAGATTCTACAATAATATTTGCGGCGGAAGAAAAAAAATGAGCAAAAAAATTACGCTGTTTTTTACGCAGCGAAGCCTGGCGATGTGTGTCAAATTTTGTCAGTGTTTTTTACACAGCATAATAAATTGGCCCCTTAGTGTGCTTTTGATACTGAGCACACAGATCACATATCCGTACACATTCAAAACCAGTTATATCCCATACGCAGTGTAGGTGGTTTTTCACAGTGAGGGCAGTAAGGTTGTGCAATGCCCTTCTAAGTGATGATGTAATGGCAGATTCTGTTAATGCCTTTAAGAGGGGCCTGAATGAGTTCTTGAACAAACAAAGTACCCAAGGCTATTGTGATACTAATATGTACAGTTAGTATTGATGTTGGTATATATGGTTGGTTACTGACTAGTAACAGTTTAGAAAGCTGTAAAGGAGGAATCACTGTTCTGGGTATCGTGTTAAACATTGGCTCACTCCAGATTTTATAGTTTGAATTTATGCCTAACTAACTATATTGAAAATATTTTTTATTTTGTGCAGTCTATCGATTTACACAGTTTAATATTCACTCTGAAGAGTTCCTTTAACTTAAAAGATGAAACCATAATTTTGCCTCTTTATAGATCCTTGGTAAGGCCCAAACATGAGTATGCAGTGCAGTTTTGGGTTCCAGTCCTTAAGAAGGATATTAATGAGCTGGAGAGAGTGCAGAGATGTGCAACTAAACTGGTAAAGGGGATGGAAAATTAACTTTGAGGAAAGAATGTCAAGTTTGGGGCTGTTTTCTTTGGAAAAAAGGTTCTTGTGAGGGGACATGATTACTTTTTTAAAAGTACAGGCAATATGGACAGATTGAGACTTTGGTGCAAAAATATGCAACTCTTTCCCTTTTTCAGTTTAGACTTTTTAGTAGTTTTAGTTTTTTCTTGCCTTCAGAGTCACATAAACTCAACATGGTATAAATTTCAATTAAACTCAATCATTGTTGTATTTATTAAATGCCACAATAATGCTATTGGTTGTGCAAAATTTTCGAGTTTATGTTCGAAAATCATGAATTTTTCGAGCTGAAAGTATTGTTAAAACTCGAAAAATTTGAGTTTATATGGACACTTGTTTCTATGAATCCTCTTTATTTTTCCAAAACAGGAATGGCTCCAGCAGCCATTTTAGGAGCATTGGCACTCATTCTTTGAAAACAATAATGTGTTTAAGTTTCACTTGAAACTGGGGGAAATAGAAAACAATGATTGGATTAACTTCCCCTTAAAAATATGTAAAATAAAAAACAGTGATAATTAATTCCCCTTGAAACAAAGTGTGCAAACAATTATGGGATTAACTTCCCCTTCAAATTGTGTGACATAGAAAACAATAATGGGATTAATTTCCCCTTGAAACTGTGTGAAATAGAAAGCAATTATGGGATTAACTTCCCCTTGAAAATGTGTCAAGGACAGACTGTCACTAAACATTCTATTCCTCTACTATTCTAAGCCTTCATAGGACTCAATGGTACTCGACAGACCAAACGTGATGATTTTTTTTTGCCTATGTTAATGTTAATAAATCATGTATTATGTGTTACTATTTTTCAGGGAAAATTTCCGGAAAAAAAACTATTTTATCTCAAAATAGCTTAGTAAATCTGCCTGTCATGTCAGCAGCATTGCCCTGGCATTGTAAAGGGTTAAACTTTGGCTTTGTGTCCACAAGACACCATTAATTAATTCAATACACAACAAGGGACTGTGGAAGGTCAAACTTATCAGACAATTCGGACCCAGGCTATTTGGGGCAGGAACTGGGGCCATTGGCTTCTTTGATCTGTTGATCACAGCAAGGCAACTGTGGACCTAAAGATTAGCAGGAGGGAACAGCTATACAGGAAATATGGAGATAGGGAAAGGAATCCATATCTCCTTTGCTTTAAGGTTTACATCCTCATAAATCATATATTGGTTATGAGGAGGTCCCATGCTTCCCAATGATACCAAACAGGGACTTCCTATACCCACCAGTTAGGAGGGATAGTTTCTGGGGGACTGGAACAGGAGACACCCCTCATGTTTGGTATCATTATGATCGCCCACATATGGGTTAACGCAAGCCCATATTTTCATAATAATATTGGATACTGGCAAGTAGCAATAGTATATGACTAGAATCTGGCATGAGAAGTGCAGCCCTCTACTGGGGGTCTAGAAGGGACAAGTTCCTGGACACTCCCTCCTCATGCATACAGTAATGATTGAGGGTCCCCGCTGGTAATAAAAAGGCAACAGACCCAGGTATTCTTGAGCTCATTTTTGAGGTCCCAATCTGTTGGGGGGTGGGCTCAGGATTTCCATACTCTTTCAGGAGGACACAAAAGATAACTTGGTAACGTACATAGGGTTTCTCTGTGTTTTATTCCCTTTTATTTTATTTACTGTTTGTATGTATATGTCTCTTTCTGTAAAAAACTTTTTAAATGCACTGTTTACCCTTGTAATATTAAATATAAAATTTAATAAGTTCTGTCCTTTGGCTCTAAAGACTCACGTACCTTGTTTACAAGTGATATATTAACGGCTTGGCTGTGTGTGTATTGAGTAGGGGAGCAAGTTCTGCGTAAATGCCCATTAATTAGTTGACTACTAGCAGGAGAGTGTGTTTGTAATTTAACCCTTTGGCTGCTAGAGTGCTGTTGACTTAGTGGAAACTAACCC
The DNA here is from genome assembly GCF_000004195.4 of Xenopus tropicalis. NCBI lineage: Eukaryota > Metazoa > Chordata > Amphibia > Anura > Pipidae > Xenopus > Xenopus tropicalis. The sequence continues at coordinate 71,813,923 of NC_030678.2, read as the reverse complement.
TAACTACAGTAAGAAAGCTTGTGTGATATATTTGTGTATTAGGTTTCTATTGCCTGTTAATGATAAATGGTGGCAGCAAATAGTTATTTGGGGCGGTGGCGTGTTTGGGGGTGCCTGATGTTAGTCTAACCTGTGTGAAAGGAGTGGAACCCCTTGTTGCCCCATCCCAGTGTCATGTGCGTCTGAGAGTGGCGTGTTGCTGACACTGCCCCTTAGAGTTTTAGTAAATCTGCCCTGTGGTTACTTTCTCATGTAAAGTATGTCTAATTATATTTCTCTTTTCAAATTTCAGCATTTTTCATATTGAAGATGGATAATTACATGGATGGAATTGAGTAAGTTTTTATTACCTTTCAGCATAAGCTGATTTTAATGCAGATATAGAATATATGTTTTTAGTAAGGTATTTTGTAAGGGCCAAACATACCTAATCTCACTTTGATTGCAGTAAAGAACCAATTTGTGCATTATTCTAAAGTAGTCATCTGCAGTTTGTGACATGGCCAGTGTTTTCTAAGCTCAACCAGTAAATTGTTGCCAATAGTCTTTATAGTGAAGAAAGACATTGGAAGGATGGTATTTTTTTCAGTGTTGTTTAATATTAAATCTAGTGGCTTTATCAGTCTTCAGCAGTTTGTGGTTATAGTGTAAAAACATCAAGAGAAGTGTGAGCAAAAATACAAAGTGGATGGATTATCAGCTCTCTCCTTTTACAGTGGTGTACTGGCACAGCGTGAAGGCTTGACCAGATCCAGAAGCATAAGTAGACCAACTGCCAAGAATATCTACCGTAAGGACCTTATCTATTCCAATTCAGCACATAGCACACATGTTTCAAATGATCTAATACTGCCTCTGTAGACCTTCTAAGGTCAGTTACACTACATATATCTTAGGGCATTTTCCTACTTGTTATCATGTTAACATGGAAAATCTTAACTGTAGTTTGGAGATAAAACTCTAAAAATGGGCTTAATGAACATAGCATGGGGAGACCCCAATAACAAATACAATACACAGAAGAAAAAGATAACAAGCAGCTAACACAGTAATTTAAATCTTCGGTGGAGGTTTAATAACTTACTGTTATACAGTATCATCAAGTAAAATTCTAGGAAACATATAGGTAATACTACCTTTTGCAAAGTACCTTTCCCTTAAAGATCTGTCTCTTTCATCAATAATCATATGGGTCAGTACCTTGGATTCAGGAAGTTTAGCAGTTAGTTGCTCTGTCCCCCTGACCTGGAATAAAACTTCAGGCCACAGGCACCCAACTACAGCCAATTAAAATGATCCTCAGCTGGTGATGCTTCTCAATAATATTGGTGAAATGGCCCAACAGTGAACTATTTTAAGAGTCTCAAAAAAGTTCATATGATCACAACATAGACCATGAAGAATGTAAAAACAAGTATGAGTTCATTACGTTAAAGGAACAGTAACACCAAAAAATTAAAGTGTATAAAAATAATTAATATATAATATACTATTGCTCTGCACTGGTAAAAGTTGTGTGTTTTCTTCATAAATATCCTGCTGTGTAGCCATGGGGGCAGCCATTTAAATTGAAAAAAGGAGAAAAGGCACAGGTTACTAAGCAGATAACAGATAAGTAGCATAGATTCCCATTGTATTCTACACAGTTTATCTGGTATCTTCTTATGTAACCTGTGCCTTTTCTCCTTTTTTCAATTTAAATGGCTGCCCCCATGGCTACACAGCAGCTATTTCTATTAACTATAGTAGTTTTTCTGAAGCAAACACGCAACTTTTACCAGTGCAGGGCAACAGTACATTGTATTTTAATTATTTTAAAACATTTTTATTTTTTAGTGTTACTGTTCCTTTAAGTCTATTCTCAATTAGCTTTTGCAGCTTCAAGGTAAAACATTTATATTATATTATGCCAAGGTTAGTAATTAGAAAAAAACATTGGGTTGCACATTTGTTTGGACAATAAGGGCATACATTTTATCCATCACTGAATTTAATCACTAAACATATTCCACAGTATATCTTGCACTGTGCATACTCAAATAGCATAGGTACTGGAGAAGGTAAAGCTTCTGATACTTTTGTAAAATCATGTAAATGTTCCCTTGCGGCTTACTCTTAGGGGCTGATTTACTAAGACACGATTTCGAATCCGAATTGGAAAAATTCCGATTGGAAACGAACATTTTGCGACTTTTTCGTATTTTTTGCGACTTTTCCGGCGTCTTTATGATTTTTGCGTAAAAACGCAAGTTTTTCGGCGTCTTTACGATTTTTTCGTAAAAACGCGAGTTTTTCGGCATCTTTACGAAAGTTGCGCAAAGTCGCGATTTTTTCGTAGCGTTAACACTTGTGCGCAAAGTCGCGCCTTTTTCGTAGCGTTAAAACTTAAAAGGCGCGACGTTTCGCGCAAGTTTTAACGCTACGAAAAAATTGCGACTTTGCGCAACTTTCGTAATGACGCCGAAAAACTCGCGTTTTTACGCAAAAATCGTAAAGACGCCGAAAAACTCGCGTTTTTACGCAAAAATCGTAAAGACACCGAAAAAAACGCAAAATTACCGATCATTACGAAAAAAACGCAATCGGACGCATTCGGCCCATTCGTGGGTTAGTAAATGTGCCCCTTAGAGAACAAACTTTGGACCCCTAACATTGATAGTCTGATATTTTGTCACACTAAGGGGCAGATTTATCAAAATGTGAGTTTAGAGCGTAATACATAAAAACTCACACACATTCTATTCATTCCTAAGGGATTTTTGGATGTGAAATTATCAAATGATGAGTTCACTCATTGATAAACACACTTCTAAAAATCCCATAGGAATGAATAGAACATGTGTGAGTTTTTATGTATTAAAGGAGAAGGAAAGGTAAAAACTAAGTAAGCTTTATCAGAAAGGTCTATGTAAATACAGCCATAAGCACTCACAGAACTGCTGCACTAACTACTCTGTAAAAAGATTAGCTGTGTCTGTGTTCCTCTGCCAGAGACACACAGCTTTCAGCTTCCTGCTCCCCCCTTCCTCAAGAATGCTAAGAGCTCACTCTCCCCCCCCTTAGGAATGTGGATCTGAGCCAATCAGCAGGAAGCTGACTCATAGTCTAACTAACTGAGCATGTTCTCTTGGTCCGGGTGTCTGTGCAGGAGTGAGGCATTATGGGAACTTTCTTTACACAGCTCAGCGTTTTTTCTTCCTGTTTGGCTTCAGATCTTCCGAACAGGTGAAATATGGGGAGACTTAAGGGCACTATTGAGACAACTGAAGGTATGCCTGCAGCTTTAGATTAACTCTTTATTAGCCTTTCCTTCTCCTTTAAGCTCTAAACTCACATTTTGATAAATCTGCCCCTAATTCTGATATCCCTATTGGGGTTGCTCCATTGTTTTTTAATCTCTCTTTCAGGGTGAAATACTTGTCTGAGTAGTTTCCTTCTCTTATAGTGGACAGCAGTGTAGTAGTACAGCATGCAACTTTTATTGCCCATGTCAACACAATACATTTATGACAATTTTGAAATTAAAAGTGTAAGATCTGAGTTTTCTTGTAATTATGTTTTTTCTAATCTTGTGCAGAACAAAGGAAACAGTACGCCCAATCATTATCTACAGCGGTCACCAACTTTCAGCACAGAGTAGAGGTATAAAATATGTTGAATATAAATTAATAAATGAATGAAACAGTAGTTATCCAAGGGAATAAAAAAGAAGGTGTCTTTTGATAATTTTATGTACTGATATGGTAAATCTGTATAAAGCATTTTTGTCTTAAAGAAATAGTTCAGTGTAAAAATGAAACTGCGTAAAATAGGTAGACGGCGCAAAATAAGAAATGTTTTCAATATAGTTAGTAAGGCAAAAATGCAATCTATAAAGGCTAGAGTGAGCAGATATCTAACATAATGGCCAAAGCACTACTTCCTGCTTTCAGATCTCTAAGCTGTTAGCAGTCAGTAACCAATCAGTGACTTGAGGCGGGCCCATATGGGACATAACTTCAGTTAGTTTGCATTTGATTCTGCCCTGCGTGCTCACAAACTAACTAACATTTATGTCCCATGTCGTCCCCCCTAAAGTCACCAACAAACTAAGAGGATAGAGAGCTGAAAGCAGCAGTCTATCCATTTTAACCAGTTTCATTTTTACACTGAACAGTTCCTTTAAGTGCTGCCATACATTGATCTATACATTATAATTTGTTTGTCTAATTAATATATTAAAAGTTAAATGCACAAATATTTTGCTGCTTCCTATCTTATACAAATGTACTCTCGGCTCAGTTGCTCGCTTTAGTCTTAAACTACCTAAACTACCATCATCTTATGCTGCCTGGTCACGACCTTGATAATCACCACCCACAGTCTCTTATATTATAATCCTGTAAATAACAAACAAGTAGTGGGTAGAGTTTTATAGCCAAGGGAATATGATTTTTAAAAGGGACACAAACAGTTGAACAGGGTCATAAACTGTACAATCTAAAGAACATCACTGATTTTCTCATATTCTGTACAGACCAAAAACATAAAGCTGGACCAGACCAGGTACTTTCCTGTATGAAGCAAAGTACAACAAGAACAATTTAGTTGCGGTTCTTGAATCACATACTGTGGTGTTATAGAGCCTGGGTGCAGTCCATAAGTGTATAGGCCATATTCATTCATTTTCCTGTTTTTTTTTTTGTTTCCCCAAATCATACTTTTTAGTGCTAAAAATTGTGTTTAACTAATTACTTGGAAAAACAAATGTTTTCTTATTTATTAAGTGTAAAAATCACATAAAACACTAATATAGAATTACACCATCTAGAAGCTAGCAAGGTCATGTTTCACTGGGTCCCCAGCCTTTGTCAAAGTGAATATTCATACACATACAAAGCCCTAAAAACATCTTAGGTCTATTTTCTCTCTTGTGTTTTTTTAGGGCATTGTATGTGTTGGGGACGCAGCTGAACAATAGTCTCCCAAATAAATGTACATTCAAAATCTTAAAGTCCCCTTGAAAGTATAGATTTTTTTGTGCAATGTGGGTATCTATCATCTATCTCTGGTTTATATTATATACTTCCTGATACCAGTGATAGCCTCTTGGGAAATGATTTAAACCGAGTAATCCCTATAGGTGTATTGTAGTACAAGATCAACAGACAAAAGGAAAAGGAACTGATAATAACAAAATACTGTCCATGTATAAAGCAGTAGTTAGCACACAACACAAAGTTACAAAACCATATGGGTGACTACGTTATAGTCATAGCTTAGTTTAAAAAAGCAGATGTTTCAGAGATAAATTTGTTAGGACAATAAAGAAATGCTACATATTTGGGTTTTTCTGTCTTCAGCACCTCTTGACTTGTGACTTGGACAAAGAACTTCGCAATGTTGAGGACTGTTTGAAACATCTTAGTTTCCTTGAGGCACAGGGAAGAATATGGGGTCAAGGACTGATTCTACAATTGGAAAATGGAGAAATATTACTGAAAGACCCAGAAACCAAGGTAAAACCTTATCCAAGAATGTAACGTTTAACACTGTATGCAAAAAAAACCCCACTAATAGCCTGTAATCACTAATATTGCCATAAAATAACAAAAAACAATGTATGGAACAAGTATGGAACAAGAGTTAATTGCATAAAAAATAAATAATAAATTATTTATGGATGAAGTCATATTTCTTATTGTCATCCGACTTTTTGCCACTAAACCTTACTAAATGACACTAATATTGTAACTTCTGAGAATGTCTGGGATCTTTAAACATTTATGAATAATGTGAAAGTTACAAAAACTGCATTTCCATATTGGATCAACTTGTAGTTTAGGTCATGTCACTCAAATATAACTGTATATGCTATTTATGCTATTTTTATGCTCAGTTTAGTTAATTTGACTTGTACTTTGTACTTGTTTCCATTATAGGACAGTCTAGAGCAATTACCTCTGCAAAATGTTGATAACTGCAGTTCTGTGTTGGGGGGCTCTACATACAATTCCCTTCTCACCATTAAAGTTCAGACTCAACAGAAAACAAGCATCTTCTTCTTCCAATGTGATGAACAGCCGGTGAGTGAGGTCACTACAATAATATAACAGAAGATAGAGAACATATGTTTTACTCAATTTTTTTTATCTTCCTCTACCATTTAGGCTGATGTTCTTCATGCAAACCTAGAAAAGGCATTAAAGCAATTCAGATTAAACAAAGAAAGCAAGGATACCTACAGGTGTTTTGTAACCACCATATTTTTATTATAAAGCACTGTGGAATATGTTGGTGCATTAAAAACACTTATAATAGCTATATTATGTATGCTGTGTAGGTTCCGTGACAGTTAATATATCTTTTTCCTCTTAGGTATAACTTGGAGAACTCTCACCCTCAAAATAATTTTTTAGAAAGGAGTCAATCACCACAATCCAGTGGAGGCTGGGACAGTCCCAGAATGGAAAGGCAACCAAAATACTCCCCCCGTGGTGCGTGGAAATACAGTTTATTTATAATATAAAAGTATGCTAGTGCAAATTGTATCTGTTTTATGAAATGGAGAGTCCAACAAATGCTTTTAGTTTCAGGATTTAATGTTTTTTCAGTCTGTATCTGTGAAGACCTGATATTTTTCTATTTTGCATGTATTAGTTAATATACTGTATATATATCTCAGTAATTTATTGTATTTTAGAATCCCCTATTCAGCAGAGGAGATTTGAGCTCTCTGAACCAGTCCATCCTCCTCCAAGCACCAAGCCTCCTCCATCCTTCCAAGCAGCCCCTGTCAATTCAAAGTCAGAGACAGAACGTGACATTGTGAGTGTTTGCATTGTGTCCTGTGAAGTCACTGGGTCTAATATAATGTAAAAGCATGGAGCTAATTATTCAGTAGGAATTGAGATTTGCCTTGAAAATTGAACTCTAATGTTTAGTGATGTTTGCAGTAATTATTATCCCAAATAAAGAGATATCACTGTAACATATTAGTTTAAGGCTCAAAGCATATCATATGATTAGAGCCACTAAGAACTGTTGTGGCCAATATTGATCACTTTCTTTTAAACAGCAAATGCTGGCAAGGAATACTCCAAAGCACTCACATCTACAATTTACGTAAATGCTTTCTGGCAGTGCAAAAGTGCATTTCATATTCAAATTAATGGAAATTGACTTGGGGGTAAAGGGTACATTTTTTCTCTCTCAGAAGTACTGCAGCAATCAACACAACACAAGAATGATCTTATATGATGCTGTAAATATTTTCATGAGATGACACCAAGAATTCTGTGACCGTATATAGGCAAGAGGCCTCAGACCAAGTTGTCACAAAACTCAGAGGTGACTCTGACTCCTCATATTTTACACCAGGGGGCACATTATTTTTGTTACACACGAGTTTTAGTGAGTCATGTGACATGAAATAACATCACTAAACACTGATTATAATTGATATAATATTTATTATTGATAATTAATTAATATAACTGATAATTTTATTTTCAAGTACCAGTAAACACTTTTACTTCTGATGATAATGGCCCTTTAAACAGTAGTTTAGAGTAAGTCCAGAGTGAGTTGGTTGAAAGAAAAGTCAGTGTGACTCATTTATCAACATTAAGACAAAACATTATAACAACAACAATAGAAATAGCAGGTCAAAAGCTGCTGCTGCTGGGGGGATCCCAATATTGTCCTTTTTATTATACCTTTTCCTTTCTATTATATTTATATTTTAAAACTTATAACCTTAACATGATATCCTGTTAAGGTCTCAGAACTGAGCAGTCTTGTAAATGGTCTGAATGGGTGAAGATAAAATCTCTGCTGTGATTATAGTTTCCTAAGGAAGTACAAAAGCAATCATAACGAGGGGCGTGGCCAGCTGCGATGGTGAGAGCACGCAACGCCTGAGAGCTCCGTCTAGCAGGACAGTAAAAAACCCCCAAACACAAGCATCAGCACTTACATTCCATTAGATTGGGAGGTTAACCGTGACGGAAGGCGCCAGCAACCGAATGATGGGCAAACGGAAACCTAACGAGCAGCGGACTACAATGTCCCCGTACCTGCATAAGACTCCGGGAAGGAAGCGTGCAGAGAGCCAAGATGGCGGCGATAGCGTGACTCTTGAAACGCTTCCAGAACTGCAACCTTCACCGCATTCCCCAGCCTCTCTATACAGCGAGGACGACCCAGCAGTACAACCGGGAACAGGTCAGTCACTTGAAGGGGACACACTCTATATGAGCCCAAACACACCAGATAACTCCCCAGTAACAGCACAGACATTGGCCCATCAGCTCTCCTTGCTCAAGGAAGGCCTAACAGCCACACTCTCTAAAGCTGTTTCTGACGCTGTCGCCTCAGCAATTAAAGATATACATAAAGAAATTAGAGAGCTGGGGGATCGTACTGACAAGCTAGAATACCTCACTGACGAAGTAATACAAAGACATGCTAACTTAGAGGATGAAAGCATGGCGCTTAGGGAAGAAATTTCCCAACTTAAAAATACCTGCGAGGACCTCGAAAATAGGTCCCGAAGGCAAAATCTTCGTATCAGGGGGGTCCCAGAAGAATTAGAGGCAGCGGAAATCCCGCAATACTTAAAGGGACTGTTTACTAAAATTTGCCCGGACTGCCCACCAGACAAATGGGAATTTGATAGAGCCCATCGCTCACTGGGCCCGAGACCACCCCCGACTAAACCCCCCAGGGACATCGTGGTCTGCTTCCATTACTATATACAGAAGGAAGCTGTACTGACAAATGCCAGAACAAAATCCACATTGGAATACCTGAACCACAAACTCCAAATATTTGCAGACCTCTCCCCGACCACCTTAGCTAAGAGGAGAGAGTTTAGACCGCTTACACAGCTACTCAGGGATAACAACATCCCCTACCGATGGGGCTACCCTTTCAGACTAATAGTGCAGCACCGCGGCCAAAGCTACACCTTACATAGCCTGGAAAGACGCCAACAACTACTACAAGCACTCGGCCTCACAGGCTCAAAGCAGAATAGCCCACTTAAGCAACCCACATCTAAAGGAAGGATGAGCCCACAATGGCACAAGGTACCTGAGACCCATCCACCCCAAAGGCTAACCCCCAGCCCAACGGCACCACCCGGATCTTTAGCCCAAATCACCTGAGATGCCCACAGAAACCTACTCCGTTGGTCTTGACCTCAAGCCCAAGTACACATAAAACATGGATCGCCTTCCCTGAAACACCCGCGCAAACCTGCGAGAACAGGAGACAACAACTTCCTCGCTGCTGGTTTGATTTCTACCATAATCTGTACCCCTGTTTTTACGGTACACTCTACACCCCCCACTGGAGAGCTGGAAGCCTCCTACTTAGTTCAATTACCATTGAACTTATACTATCCTACGCTGATATTTGCCAAACTCAAGGCATATATTGCACAGTTTGATTTCAATATGGTTATTTACAAGTTGTTTTACTATGTATTTCTCTACTCTCTACCTCTCTCTTTACAAATGTTATATTTACAATGTCATATCTACCGGTTAAATTATGCTATAATATGTCTTAACTTTGGTTGCCTCACCTCGGCTGAGGTGGGCCCCCTGCAGAGCGCAAACCAGTTCCATAAATATGGTAAACTTTATATCTCTAAATTGTAAAGGCTTGAACTCAATTACAAAACGATACCTTGCTATCAAAGAACTCAGGAATTTAAAAGCGGATATCGCGCTACTGCAGGAGACCCACTTCTCCAGGCTTTCCCCAGGCAAATTGTACTCTAAGTATTACCCCACAGGTTATTATGCATCTTCTGACACAAAAAAGGCCGGGGTTGCCATAGTCATACATAAAGATTGCCCACTACAAGTAACAAAGGAAACCAGCGACCCTAAAGGTCATTACCTCATACTAGAAGGCACCCTAGCTGACCAACCTTTACTCATAGCAAATATATATGCCCCAAATAAAGGACAAACTAAATTTATCAAAAAAGTCCTTAACAAAGTAGCCACTCACTCCACACCCTATGTAATAATAGGAGGGGATTTTAATACCCCCCTATCACAGCTAGAAGATAGATCGCATCCCTCTCCAGACACCAGTGCCCATACGACCTCCCGAGAGACGCGACACCTATTTAATAAGGCCTCTCTATACGATATCTGGCGTATAGATCACCCAAGGGCCAAACAGTACACCTTTTATTCCACGGTACACAAGATACACACACGCCTAGACTACTTCTTAGTGTCCCAACCCTGCCTCAGAATACAATATTCAGCAGAGATTGCACCAATAACATGGTCTGATCATGCTCCAATACAACTGACACTTAATCTAATGAGCTGTCCAAAAAGGACATCGCATTGGAGATTAAATGAGACCCTCCTACATGAACAAGACTCATACAAAGCAATAGAGCAGGCTATAAAAGAATACTTCACACTAAACGAAGGCACAGTAACATCTCTTCCCACCCTCTGGGAAGCCCACAAGGCTACCATAAGGGGCACCCTCATTGCGATAACGTCAGGGAAAAAGAAAGCACAGAAACAGCAACTACATACACTACTGAACCAACTAAAAACACTAGAAACCCAATATAACCAAAATAACTCAGACATCCTGCTCAAAGAGATGGTCTCTCTCCGAGCAGAACTAAAAAACTTACAACTAAAGGAAGTCGAAAAAGCATTAGTCTGGACTAGGCAAAAATTTTACGAACATGGGGACAAGCAACATACGATATTAGCCAGAAAGCTAAAAGACCAAAAACTAGCGGCCACAATAAAAGTAATCAAAAACAACTCAGGCCAACCAGTTTACAACCCGGACTTAATTGCAGAACAATTTTACAACTATTATACAGAACTATATAATATCAAAAAGGATGGTACTCCATCCTCAACTGACCTAGAGAACTTCTTCAGAACAGCTAACCTGCCTAAATTTCAGGAAAGAGACTTAGAACTACTAAACCAAGAGATAACACTAGAAGAAATTACAGCCACTATTAAACAGCTTCCAAATGGCAAAACGCCAGGCCCAGACGGGTTCCCATATCAGTATTACAAACTATATCAACACATTCTATCCCCGTATTTAGCTAAACTCTACAACCAATATCTACAGGGAGAACCCATACCCCCTTCAGATCTCACATCATACCTGTCTCTTATCCCAAAAGAAGGGAAAGACCACACACTCTGTGCCAATTATAGGCCAATAGCCCTTCTAAATTCAGACCTAAAAATTTTTTCCAAAATATTAGCAAACAGACTGGCCCCACTACTCCCAAGACTAATTAACCCCGATCAAGTCGGCTTTATACAAGGGCGTCAGGCAGGTGACAACACGAGACGGCTAATAAATACAGTAGAAATATTACAGCGCCAAGGACACCCAGCCGTCATACTGAGTTTAGACGCAGAAAAGGCCTTTGACCGACTGGACTGGCCCTATATGTTCACCTTGCTACAACACTTGAAGCTACACGGCCCATACTTAACAGCACTTAAGGCCCTCTACACGGCACCCAGCACCTACCTCAAACTACCTGGAAAAACCAATACCCCTATAAAGATATCTAATGGAACCAGGCAGGGATGCCCCCTCTCCCCCCTACTCTATGCGCTAGGCATAGAGCCACTAGCCGCTAACATAAGGAATGATCCACAAATCAAAGGGGTCACCATAGGAACAGAAGTATTTAAGATCGCATTATATGCGGACGACGTAATCCTGACCATTACTTCCCCACATACCTCTCTAGCGGCACTTCATAACCTACTAGAACAATATGGTACACTATCAGGCTATAAGGTAAATGTCACAAAGACAGAGGCACTGACCATACACATAACAGACTCAGCAGCCCAATCCCTCCGAACTAAATACAAATATAGATGGAAAACGGACTATATTACATACCTGGGAACTAAAATCACCCCCAAATATGAAGATCTATACACCGAAAACTTCATTCCACTAGCTAGCACGACTAGGGCAAGTCTCCATAAATGGAACGTACAAGGTATATCCTGGTTTGGCAAAATAGCCTCCATAAAAATGAATATACTCCCCAAATTCCTGTACCTCTTCGAAACGCTACCTGTAGAAATCCCATTAAAATATTTCAAAGAAATACATACTGCCTTCAATAATTTTGTGTGGGGGTATAAGCACCACAGGATCAGCAAAAAGGTACTCAACACATCAAACAATCAAGGGAGCTTGGGGCTTCCAACCCTTTATAAATACTATGAGGCATCTCATATCCGACAAATCTTAGCCTGGTCCCGCTGGTCCCCTGAAATGCCATGGGTGAAAATAGAAAATGAACAATTCAACCCATATCACCCCAATGCGTGGTTCTGGCCTAGCCAAACATGTACACTACCAAGGGTCAATATGCTGAAAGCGACTGCACTCACACTTAAAGTATGGAAAAAGGCTAAACTAAAGTATAAACTTAGCTCCCCGTACTCTCCCCTGACTGCAGTCCTAGGTAACCCGATGTTCCTGCCCCTGGCTACAGCTTTACCCACCCGACCCAGGGAGAGAATCTCCCTATTTGTGGTCAGAGACCTGCTCAACCCTACATCAACGTCTATCCTACCCCTTGAAACCCTCCAGCAAAAAATTCCAAACCTCCGACTCCACTGGTATGTGTATTTCCAGCTAAGGCACTTCTTAGAACCATTCATAAGGTACTCTCAAAGTAACTCACATACCCAATTTGAATCCCTAGCCCATAGAGGTCTTCCTCAAAAAGGCCTAATATCCAGAATACACGCTCTGATTAGTGACCCATTTCTTGAACAAGGTTATAAACACCCCTATATGCTGAAATGGGAGAAAGCGATAGGGTCAGAAATTACAATGGAGGATTGGGATCTCATTTGGGGGAATGCTAAGACAAGTGTAACATGTACTAAACAAAAAGAGAACTTGTATAAAATATTGATGTTTTGGTACCTCACCCCAACGAGACTGAACAAAATATACCCGGAACATCCACAGACATGCTGGAGATGTGGAGAAGCCCCCGGAGATGTCCCGCATATATTTTGGTTTTGCCCCCTTCTGCAACCTCTCTGGGACAAGGTCCAAGATCTTCTGTCATCCCTCATGCACCAAACAATCCCAAAAACCATAACCACCCTTCTATTGGGCAGGCCCCTGACCGGCCTTACCAAACCACAACAAAAACTTTTCAACCACATACTAACTGCAGTCCGCATATCCATCGCATCTAAGTGGAAAACACCAACCCTCCCAACATGGGAAGAGCTCTATCAGCGAATCGAAAGCAACAGGAACTTTGAATCCAGAATCGCCTACCTCCGCAACACGACTCCAGCATACCTAAAGGTTTGGACCGCCTGGGAGCTTCGACCACTTACGCAGAGAAGGCAAGGACACATAACCGCCCCAACAGGGACAGCGACTGACACCACCCCGCCCTAACCCAACTCTCTCCGGTAGAACTAAGAACTGAGAATTGCATATATAACTCTTGATGCATTTATGAAACTACTATATCCCTTTCCCTCTCTCTTCCCCTTTTCTCTATATTTCTACTCTTTCCTATGTTCATATAAATGTATTCGCTTGCAAAAAAAAGAAAAAACAATAAAAATATAAGTTACAAAAAAAAAAGCAATCATAACTTTTCCAAACTCCGGATCAACTCCACTTTACTAACATTTTCAGGGACATTTACAGACTTTATTTTTTGTCCTTTGACTGTTTTATGAGTATTTTTAAGCTAATCTATTAAAGGATGATTTTTTTAATTATGCTACCTTGAAAGTAAATTGAGGTAGCATTTATTTAATTGCATATACAGATATGAACTGGATCACACGTACTGAATGAAGCAGGCAAGGTGTTGCACTGACTATCTAAAGTTCTGCTTTTTATGCCATTAATCTGTCCTACCCATAGGAAATTTTGAATCATCTTCTTGGAGACATTGAGTTATTTGTTGGAAAACTGAATATTGATAAGAAGAAAAAGAAAGGTGAGCAGATTTAAAAACAGAAATACAGATGACAAATAATAAAAAAGCAATATAAAGAACATCATGATGCACTGACCTGCTCTTCACATTCTTTCTACAGCAAAGCTTCCTGAATCAGAATTTGTAGATTGTCTGCAGAAAGCTAAATATGCCTTTATTCTAATGGTAAGTTCCTACCTCTATGCAAGAAAACTCTGTCAAAGAAGTGACAAAAGCCTCCCAAAGACATGCAATATTTTATGTTATGTTAAGGTGTAGGGTAGAACTTTTGTTTATATGAAACAAAAAATAATGGAGTCTTTATTGGCTGACTAAGTTGATAATCACATCAAGCTTTAGAACATTGCAGTCCCTTTTTTCAGCTGATTCCAAAGAAGCTAAGTTGGTTCTAAAATATTTAGAATTTTGCACACAAACAAAAGTTAAACATAAACATAATTTGTATTTCATGCACAGACACACACATATGGGTATGATAATGCTACAGGGACTAAGACATGGTATGTTATTCAAGATGAAATTGGCTAGGCGAGAATTAGACCTAGAGTGTGAAGTTCAGGGTCAAAAAAAAAAAAAGAGAGCGTGAAAAAAACACTCAATGGCAAAACACAAGCAACTTTTTACTTTTTCTTCCTCAAATGCTAGCTTATTTAAGAAAGGACTTGAACCAGATAATAGTCGTATTCACATTTTTAAAAAACTTTGCATGTCAGCGAGAATTACATTGTTCCATTTACTTCAATGAGGCTGAAAATCTCAAATCTTTCAATAAACTGGAAAAATAAAGTTGCTTTATTCCCATTAGATAAATCATGATGTGCAAGCTAGGATGCTATATTTATTCTGCAAAATCCTTTACCATACCTGAGTTAACAGCCATAGAAGCTCCATCTGTTTGTTTAAGATAGCAGTTGCAATTTTAGCTTGGTCTGTTTCACTTTCCTACCTTCACACTGCTCCTAGAACAGCTAAGTGCAGATTATACAGCAGAGATGGGAGGGGGAGAGAGGAGCAAACTGAGCAGACTCATGCCATGCCCTGAAGGATTTTTCTGAGAGCAGGAAGTCTAAAACAGAAGATCATGTATACACAATAAAAAGACATGTGGCTGTATTTACATAGACCTTTCTGATAAAGCTTACTTAGTTTTTACCTTACCTTCTTCTTTAAGTTAAAAGACAAGATTGCTCTTTACTTTCTCAAACTGTTGAAATTGATAGAAATTGAAATGTGCTTTGAAACTGCAGTATTGTATCCGTTACAGAGTTATAGATTTGCAATTAGATTCACTGTTATGAGTTCACATTTGCACAAACAGAAAACCTTTTATACAAATGTCCAGATCTGCCTGAAAAGAATAGAAATGCTTACTTTCAATCTATATATATGTTCCATTTCCACCACAAATGAACAGAGATTAACTGAATTTATACAATTAAATGCTTTCACTAGGGGAATGTCCACGAACAAATGAAACAACCAAGTGCTCCAGATCTCATCCATTTGATGATGGAAACCCTGGCCAAGGTAAGGATAATTGCACCATAAGTTACCATATTATAATTTGTTTCTTTAGCAAAATCTGTTCTAAATTGCTCAATTCTTCTTATGTAGATTGTAGACAGGTGTCCACAAAAAGACTTGCCACAGTCTGTGTTATCTCCACTGCTTACACAGAAGGCACTGATGATTATGAGTTCTTGTGTGACAGACAAAGAAAGAAAATTCTGGGAAAGCCTGGGAGATGCCTGGATGAAGACCAGGTAAGCATAATTACATAACGTAATAGAAGATGTTACAAATAAGACACTAATGGTAGAGTATACAATTAGAAATAAAGAACTAAAACAAAGAATTAGGCTAGAAATGCTGGACATTATGTTTTGTTAGGAGGGACAGAAGGATTAAAAAGGGTGGAGGGGTCAGATTTAAAGCCATGTTACATAGTTACATAGGGATGATAAAAGACCAGAGTCCATCAAGTTCAGCCCTTCCAAGTAAACCCAGCACACACAAACCTATACTGACCTATCTTTACACTACATACATAAACTATATATACCAACATCAATACTAACTGTAGATTTTAGATCACAATAGCCTTGGATACTTTGTTTGTTCAAGAACTCATCCATGAAAGGGTTGAACTTGATGGACTATGTAACTATATGTTTCTGTACCAGCCCAAGGCTCACAGCCCTTTAGCAGTGAAGATCTGTGCCTCCAAAGATGCTCCCAGTATCTCCCCATCTTCTTTTCTGCTGATTTACTGCTAGTGATGAGCAAATCCTTTCACCAGGCATGGATTAGCTGTGAATGTTTATGCAAAAGTGCTGCGAAAATTTGCCCAGTGAGTGGTAGCTGCGTTTTGCAAATTTTTCACCAAAAAGAGGAGAGATGGCTGCTCATAGTGATCCAAGCTTAGCAACAAATTCACAATATACTGCATATGTTGAATATAAGAATACAAGGCTAATTAGTTATTATTTCAGATTCTTGTTACATTGCTACTAAGAAACCAGTGCAAGTGTCACTGACACTGCCTAGGGCGCAAGGATTGGGGGGCGCCAGGCAGGAGCCTCTCTTGGCTACCCCTAGTCTGTGCTAGTCTATGCTCCATTATAACTATCACTATCGCGCACCCCCCCGCGCGAACTGCGCATGTGTGCCAAAAAACGCGGGAGGGTTGCGATAGCGCAAGTGCAGGAGCGAGGTGGCCGACCGGGTTGCCTAGGGCATAAGATCAGCCCGCCCCTGACTGACACTTCTAACAAAAGCCAGGATGGAGACCGCCCTGTGTTAAACTTTAAGCAGTAAGTTCAGTTTAAGAAATGTGGTATTTCTACCCATATTTGTTTTTAGTTATCCTTTAAGTTACAAATATGTTTAACATGCTGAACTAGGAGGCTATTTAGAAACTTTATAGACTTGAAAAAGTAAAACAGATCTACAGAACTGCAGTGACAAAAGGCTAACATTAAACTTGAGTTTTCTCTTCTGTTGGTTACAGCCAATACCAGTCAATGCCTCTGCATATCTGTAGGCAGTGACATCTGCCTGTCACTGTGTTGAGTGTTTTTAGATTTCAGTCTAAAAACACTCAACACAGTGCAAAACCAGTACTTGAGGCAAAGAACAGATTTGTAATAGCAGGTGAAGAGAAATAGTGCTTAGAAATAGTTAAATTAGTTAGATAGTTAAATACATTCTTAAAAATAGTTACATTATTATAATGGTACTCCTTCAGAAATATTCACTGAATTTCAGTATACAAGTATGACAAAGATGTTGAACGTCAATAATCTTTTCAAAATAATAATTCTTAGAGCTGAATGGCCAAATGGAAAGAATATACCTCAATATGTTCCAACTTTTTCTGATGGGTGGATCATCCCTGATATCCCCTTTAGTGATGTTTCATCCCAGGTACGTAGAGGGAAGAACATTTATACATTTATTCATAAATAAATCAATCTATATACAATAATCTAATCTTACAGCAATGGACAATGCTTTTATGCTGTGATTAGCCTTGCAGAGCATATGTCCACTATTATCATGCCTCCAGTCAGCTTGTGGTTGGCAAGATAATTAGGAAAATGAAAATTATTTTGGTTTGAGATTGCTCTGGCAGTCTGTTCTTGTTTAGTTTATTTAGTTTTGAGGCAGCCTGTTTTCAATTTGGCCTTTAAAAGACAGACTGAAAAGGGGGAATGGATG
The DNA here is from genome assembly GCF_000004195.4 of Xenopus tropicalis. NCBI lineage: Eukaryota > Metazoa > Chordata > Amphibia > Anura > Pipidae > Xenopus > Xenopus tropicalis. Next base: position 71,796,189 of record NC_030678.2, on the reverse strand, counting down.
CTGACATCTTTGTCCTGGAAATATTTTTAAATGTTTTCAAAATATATTTGTGGGCTTCCAAAACTCTTTAACAATGTTTCAAATGTACATGGAATTTAGAAATCTGTATGTAGTTTTCACTTCATATTACTTTTGTATTTTCAAAATTGTATGATCACTACAAGCAGAGTTTTTATTACGGGGTAAGGGTACAAATTTTATTAGAAATAAAATCAAAAAGTAATTTATACTTTTTATAACAAAGTTTCTGTATGAAATTCTAGATGTCACGTAGTCCTGAAACACCACTACGAAACAGGTGAGTGTCCCACTTTTACCAACATCAAATCCCATATCACTCTTATTTAATGTGCCATGTTGCCTCTGAGCACTTTACTTGATTTGAATAAGCTTATCAGATCCTTCTTTCTGTGATACAGGCAATTTCACCCACTCCTCATGAATGTCCTTCATGACTTTGAAGCGAGAAATAATCGCGAACTGTCAGTAAGGAAAGGAGACATTGTGAAGGTGAGACAAATATTGTCAAATATAAATAGAAGTGTTGATGCCTCTTAAACATTTTTTGAAAACGAACAGTGGAATAGTTATGTATTTGTATTAGTTATTAATATTATTTGTAGTATTATTATTATATAGTTACATATCCATATATATATGTGAAATCCATAAATAGGTAGCGCACCATTAGCTAGGAATAACACCTGGGTGCCAGTGCTATAAGCAATAAAAAAAAATGACAGGGCGCACAGGAATTTGCACAACAAAATTCAAAGATGTCAGCAAAAGTATCAATCAAAAAAATGTGAGGTTTTTATTAAAGGAGAAGGAAAGTCATTATGGCATTTTACTGCCAATAGATTCACCACATTAGTGCCATCTAGAACACTCTATTTATTCTGCAGAAAGCTTTATCATACCTGAGTAAAGAGTCCTAGAAGCTTTCTCTGTTTGTTTTAGATAGCAGCTGCCATTTTAGTTTGGTCTTCATAGCTTCCTGCTGTAGGCTGTAGGCTCAGATTACACATTCCTAAGGATTGAGGGAGTAAGTTTTAAGAATTCTTATGGGAGGGGGGAGCAGGAGAGAGGAGAGAGCTGCACAGACTCTGGCCCCAGGAATAAAGAATTTTTCTGAGAGAGGAAGACAAGTAATCATGTGTTTCTTTTGATAGAGGACACAGTGCAGCTTTTCTGTAAATGCTTATGGCTGTATTTACATAGACCTTTTTGATAAAGCTTACTTAGTTTTACCCATAACGGGTAGTGTCCATCCCCCAAGGGGCAAATTGCATCAGGTCCAGGGTGGATCAGTGAGGGTATAAACCGCAACCAAGGTTCAACATCTTACACAGGGTACATCTGCTACCTAAAGTGTCTGCCAAACTGCATGTCAGTACAGGGGGCTGCAGTGGGAGCAGAAGAGAACTTCAAGACCCCGAGGGGTCACACAGTCCAATATATAAATCCATCTGGACTCCCTCTGGGGCAGGGCCAAATCCCTATTCCCCCGTGCGAGGGGGGGCTGGTGGTCAATAGCCATACATTTGAAAGCAGGGAGGGCGTGTCATAATTGTAAAAAATGTCTGGCAACATTTTAAACAGCATTTTCCTCCTTAAAAGCTTTGCTAATTGCCAAATGGTGATTACCGATTCGATTCCTTTAGCATATTCATACAGTCCACCCGGACAAGTAATAATGTATACCACATAACTGGATGTGCAGTTGTGATCCTCAACCAGTGGGTCAAGAGCTAAATGTTGCTTACAAACAGATGTTGCTCTCAGTGGCCTCAAAGTAGGTGCTTATTTTTGAATTCATGGCATAAAATTAAATCCATTGACTGGAATAAAACACTATTGACAGTCATATATGAATATGTTTAGTCAACAACAAAATAAACTAGGCCTTTTCAGTGTATACCTATATGCCTGCAATAGTAGTCTCTTGCCTGTCTTTATTTTGCAGGTTTTGGACCAGAGCCGGCAGTGGTGGATGGTGCAGAATTCTCAGGGCCAGCAGGGATTTATTCCAAGCAACATCCTGGAGAACACAGATGATGGTCAGGTACTATGAAGAAAAGGACTGGGGGAATTATTTGGTTTCTGACCCTTGCAAGCCTTCCAGAATGAAAACTGAAGAATAACAAGTCAAACCATTCAGAAATTAAAAAGAAAACCTCAATATAACTCAATATAATATAACAGGATTCCAAGATTAATTTTAGTTTGAATTTTTCCTATTTTTTTGGAACCAGTATTTGCAACACATCAGTTCAAATAAAATTATACCTTTTAAAAAGGCAGATCAGTTTCTCTACTTCAGAATTAAAGTTTTGAACTTTTGCCTTGGTGACTAAGATCAAAAAGGATACAGCAATAAAAGACATGATCTGTGCTTAACTGTGCATTTGTTTATTCATTGTGTGTATTTATCTCTAAAACCCTGGTTACAAAAATATGACAACAAATGACACGAAAGTAACACGCAAAGATAATTGTATCAATTGTATCAATAGAAACTTAAGAGAGATAAAAAAGATGAAGTTGTAGTTGTTTAAAGTGATACCAGCATGTAGAAGTAACATGTCAGTATTACTGCTCATGCTGCACTGCACCAATTTTTTGCTCCAAACCTACCTGTATGTCACCCCAGCACAGTAGTACTTTCCTCCACCACATACTTTGCCAGCAATATGGACAGACAGCACAGCGATGTGAAGCAGCAATTTCCCTAGGTCACACTAGCTTAGGGGTGGAGTGTATTTTCCACAGACTGGAGTACAAATGTACTGTATATACTCGGGTATAAGCCTAGTTTTTCAGCACCCAAAATGTGCTGAAAAAGTCACCCTCGGCTTATAATTGAGTCAGGTGCCGTGGGTCCCTCCTTTGTGTGCACATGAGGCCAACCACAACCAGACCTTCCAGTGCTCTTGCCCACTCCCAAATTCATCTTTATCTACCATCCTCATTTGTCCTGTTCTGCACTAGACATTGCACTTTATATTCTACATAAACCATTGTTGTGAAGGATTTTAACTGAGCTAAGGGGGTAGTACTCTTAAGGTATCATTTTTGATAACATGTTGTTTTTGTTGACCCTCTTCTCCACTTACAGAGCTAGTTTACTGTTTTTATTTGAAATAAATAATTAAAAACATACGCCCCACTGATGCCTCAATTAATATAATTTTATTGGTATTTATTTTGATCATTGAAATTTAGCAGTAGCTGCTGCATTTTCCACCCTAGGCTTATACTTGAGTCAATAAGTTTTTCCAGTTTTCTTAGGTAAAATGAGGTACCTCCGCTTATATTCGGATCGGCTTATACTCGAGTATATACGGTAGATAGTATCATATCCTACGTGAAAGACACTTGGGGGCCAATTCACTAAAGGTCGTTAACACTTTTAGTGCATAGTTTTATGCTCTAAAAAGTGTTCGTTAATTAAGTACCGATTCATCAAAGTAATTTTGCATGCATTACTACTCATATCGCATGTGCAAAAATCTCAATTATCGCAAAGCCTTATGTCCATCGCATTGCGGTAATTATCTAATAGAAATAATACTAACGCATAATTACATTTGAATTTGAATTTTTTTCAGTTATGGTACAAAAACTCGAATGTGTTATTTATTAAGTGCAAGAAACCTGAAAACTCGAAAGTAAACATTTTAAAAAGAAAAAGACTCTCGAATTCTCAAACTCAAGAATTCATAAATAAAGCCATTAAATCTGGGGAAGTCTTGGTTGAGGGTAAGCGCTACTGTGCTGAGATGGCATCAGGGGCAATTACTGAACAACTGTGCATTATTAGTAATACTGACACTCCTTATAGTTATAATAACACATCAGTATCACTTTACTGATAAAAGTGAGCAAATTAAACAACAGAAATTTGCAATGTAGCTCACATATTATATGCCTATATAGGCTCCTGCAAGTTCAGTGGTACTAAATCCAAGTTCTCGTCCAGAGGAGGTGAAAGCGTGGCTTCAACAGAAAGGCTTCTCCAATATGTAAGTAAACAAATTTTACATTTATACAGTAGCTGGCCTTTTTCTTAACCTGCATATCATTAATCTCTAATAAAATATTCAGGTGTAATATTTGTTTACTCTATTGCATAAATAGAAACGCGTTTGTCAAGATTTGTACTGGTCCTATTACAAATTATCCCTACAAAAAGACCATGACCCCAGTTACCACCAGCTTCTTAATTGTACACCAACTAAAAATCCATTTAAACAAAAACATGTGGTACATGTGAGGCAGAACACTGGTCTATTGACATTTATGTTATTTTCTTCTGCAGTGATGAATTTTAAAATTCTGTATATTCATACTTCCATCTGTTACCAGTGCTTTTGGTGCTTGAACCACTGTACCCTCTATAGTTACACACCTACTCACACTCTTTGTATATCATGCAGCACTGTGAGATGTCTTGGAGTTCTTCAAGGAGATCAGCTTTTGGAGCTAACTCGTGAAGACTTGAAAACTGTGTGTCCCGAGGAAGGGGGTCGTGTATATTTGCAACTGAGCACAGTGAGAGGATCTCTTGAGGTAAGATCATCTGCCTGTACGTGCAGTACAGACCATCCAAGTATATTCTGGACTGGAGCTCACACTTCTTGTGTTAAATATGCTGTGCTAAAAAAGGAGGCACAACCACATGAAAATACAATCATATGCTAGTACTGACATTTAAATGGCAAAAGTGCTAAAGCACCCTTTACAGTAAACACTGTAACTTGTTTTTAGGCACAAATAGAAACTTAATTTTGTATGATAGTGTCTCTAACTGACAGTGATCAAGTTCACTATAGTGTAGAGAGTAAAAACACTTGGCACTTAAAGGAATTGGTAGAAACTATATGTACAAGTCAGAATGTAGAGATTAATACATACACATGGCTAGTCATGGTAAATAGCCTGGACCCTTTGATAAGTATTAGGTTTCAAAAGTTCATATAAAAATTCTCAAATATATGTTTTTAGCAAAAAGGCACCCACAGCCTGTAAAAAGCTTACCAAAGTTAAGCAAATGGTCCAGGTGCTCCAAACCCAAAATCCCCATTTCAGGGAACGGACAAACCATAAATCATCAAAACCAAAAAGACATGTGAAGGGCACACCGGTAGTCCATCTCAAAAAGCCTGACGCGTTTCATGTCCATCTGACACTTAATCGTAGGCTTCAATAATTCATATACCTATATTGCTAATGCATTACATTCTGTATTCTTGCAGACATGAAACCACTATGGGATTGTTGAGAAGTTGCAATACATTTTCACACTCGATCTGTGAGGACCGCCAAAAAGAAATATGTGGAGTGAAGCTGTATCTTTGTGTCACAGTTTTTTTTCGATTGATCCTTGGACTTAAAACAATATAATTTCAATAAATTATTTTTAAAATACCATAAATATCCTCAAAATGCCACTGTTTCTCCTGTGTATGTTTATGTAAAATATTCCTTATCAACTATTATTATTATTTTTTTTTTCCAGTTCCAAGTAAACTTTAAATTCTCAGTAGTCAACAAAATAGCCTTTTTCGCATTTTTATCACCAAAGTACTAAGCTAAGCATTGGATTGGGGACCAAAAGGCTTGTCGATGCAGTCCTCAGTCCAACAGCCCATATATCCGCTGTTTTAATTCAATCAATTAACCAAATTAGCCCAATATCGGGAGATGATCCACTCGTTTGACAACCTTACCAATTGAGTGGATCGCACCTGGTGGAGGCAATTTACTCTGCAATCTAGAAGGGCACGAAACAAACGTTTACGTGGGATAGGGTAAAAATATATAAATGAATACATGCAATGTAAATCTGTATATCATGAACAACAAATAATTTGTGATTGTGATATTCCTGTCTCTATAGAAAATGTTTTCTCTTTTTCATTGATAATTTGAAATACCTTTTTATTTTCCCACATTGGTTGTATTTTTGTCATCTTTGAAGCCTGGAGGTATAAACCTTGTAGCAAGATTTGTTGAAACCCCACTTGGATTCTCTAGTTTTGTTTTGGCTAGTTGGTCATATTCTGCATGTAGCATTTTTAAAAGCAATTATCTTTCTAGTTCTTTTACAAACAATATATATACAGTCCAGAGAAGGGCAACTAAGCTGGTAAAGGGTATGGAAAGTCTCAGTTATGAAGAAAGACTGGCCAAGTTGGGTCTGTTTACACTGGAGAAGAGGCGCTTAAGAGGTGACATGATAACTATGTATAAATATATAAGGGGATCATATAATAACCTCTCTAATGTTTTATTTACCAGTAGGTCCTTCCAACGGACACGAGGGCACCCACTCCGTTTAGAAGAAGGGAGGTTCCATTTAAATATTCGGAAAGGATTTTTTACAGTGAGAGCTGTGAAGTTGTGGAATTCCCTCCCCGAGTCGTACTGGCTGATACATTATATAGCTTTAAGAAGGGGCTGGATGGATTCTTAGCAAGTGAGGGAATACACGGTTATGGGAGATAGCTCTTAGTACAAGTTGATCCAGGGACTGGTCCGATTGCCATCTTGGAGTCAGGAAGGAATTTTTTCCCCTCTGAGGCAAATTAGAGAGGTTTCAGATGGGGTTTTTTGCCTTCCTCTGGATCAACTTGTAGTTAGGCAGGTTAGGTATAGGCATTATGGTTGAACTTGATGGACGTATGTCTTTTTTCAACCCAACTTACTATGTTACTATGTTACTATGTTACAGTCATGGCCAAAATTGTTGGCACCCCAGAAATTTTTTCCAGAAAATCAAGTATTTCTCACAGAAAATTATTGCAGTAACACATGTTTTGCTATACACATGTTTTCACACAAAACTCCAAAAATGGGCTGGACAAAATTATTGGCACCCTTAACTTAATATTTGGTTGCACACCCTTTGGAAAAAATAACTGAAATCAGTCGCTTCCTATAACCATCAATAAGCTTCTTACACCTCTCATCGGGAATTTTGGACCACTCTTCCTTTGCAAACTGCTCCAGGTCTCTCTTATTGGAAGGGCCTTTTCCCAACAGCAATTTTAAGATTTCTCCACAGATGTTCAATGGGATTTAGATCTGGACTAATTGCTGGCCACTTCAGAATTCTCCAGCGCTTTGTTGCCATCTATTTCTGGGAAGACCCAAGACACTGGGCTATAAAGTGCGACCCAAAATCCTTTGGTAATCTTCAGATTTCATGATGCCTTGCACACATTCAAGGCACCCAGTGCCAGAGGCAGCAAAACAACCCCAAAACATCATTGAACCTCCACCATATTTCACTGTAGGTACTGTGTTCTTTTCTTGTAGGCCTCATTCCGTTTTCGAACAGTAGAATGATGTGCTTTACCAAAAAACTCTATCTTGGTCTCATCTGTCCACAAGATGTTTTCCCAGAAGGATTGTGGCTTACTCAAGTACATTTTGGCAAACTGTAGTCTTGCTTTTTAATGTTGTGGTATATACAATACCCAAAGACCTCAGCGCTCTTAATTGAAGTTGTTGAAGATAGAGTGGTGAATTTTCTATAATGAAGATGTATACAAACAGTTCTGCATCTCCTTCTTAGAACAACCCCTTTGACTGGGTCTCGAAAATTTGTATAGATGTATCAGTAGGAGCGCACGTAGACCATGTAAAAATAAAAACTATATGTCTGTTAAAACAAATCCAATCACCATGTGTGACACAAATAAATTAGTTGGATTCTCCCACGTGTGCAATAATGCTAAATGCTCACCTGATGGTGATGTATTCAGGCCAAACAAACTTAAGCGTGTTCAAATTGAGGTGAAGCAGCACATAGTATAACATCGTTTATTAAAAATAAATACTGCTAAAACAAGCTACTTACAGTGTGTAGTATTCTACAAGGCACAAATAATGGCTCAACGCGTTTCGCGTACATCCGGTACGCTTCCTCAGGAGATGATAGTAAAAATACAGTTCCCCCCACCTCCTTCAATAATGTGATAGGTTAAGTACCATCCCCCTATAACATGTGAATCCACAGTAATTAATAATCAAAGCCAAATGCTATAGGTGATGCGCCGATTGATGACGCAACAGTGGCAGTGAGTGCTCTTGAAGTGAGTGCGCATAAGCGCAAGAAATACAGAGTGCTGAGGTAGTGGGTGACATTGCCAGATCATGTGAGCAAGTGCGCGAAGACCCCAGAAGTATAGTAGCATAGTCATAGTAACGCGCTGGTCAAACAAAGCTCAAACTTGTATTAAATAATGATAATGACCATAGGAAATATAGGGTGCACCATGGTGACATGTGAATGTAGGATCGTGAAGTGAAAAAGCACACAGGAACAATACCAATATTAACAAGCTGTGTCAGCAGTGGGGTCCTCCTGGGTCTCCTGCCATAGCGTTTCATTTCATTTAAATGTCGACGGATAGTTGGCGCTGACACTGATGCTACCTGAGCCTGCAGGACAGTTTGAATTTCTTTGGAACTTGTTTGGGGCTGCTTATCCACCATCCGGACTATCCTGCGTTGCAACCTTTCATCGATTTTTCTCTTCCGTCCACCCCCAGGAAGATTAGCTACTTGGACTTGTAACCTTGAGATTGTTGATATTTTTCCACAATTTTGGTTCTCAAGTCCTCAGACAGTTCTCTTCTCCTCTTTCTGTTGTCCATGCTTAGTGTGGCACACACAGACACACAATGCAAAGACAAAGAGACAGATTCATCAAAACACGAGTTCGAATCCCGAATGGCAAAAATTCGGATTGGAAACGAAAATTTCTGAAGAAACGCAAATATCACGAAAATGCTTCCGAAAAAAATCATAATAGTCACAATAATATCGTATTGGCGATCCGAAAGTCCCAAAATTTTCGTACCAAACGATTGTAAACAGCGGCAAAACCGATTCAATTTTTTCACGTTAAAAATACGAAAAAGTCATGCAAGCGTCGGAAAAGTCGCGCAAGGTACGAAAAAGTCGCGGATATATACGATTGGAGCGAACGGTCAGAGCATTCGTGGATAAGTAAATGTGCCCCATAGTGAACTTCTCTCCTTTTTATCTGCTTTCACATATGATTTTTATATTGCCCACACCTGTTACTTGCCCCAGGTGAGTTTAAAGGAGCATCACATGTTTGAAACAATCTTTTTTATCCATAATTTTGAAAGGGTGCCATTAATATTGTCCAGCCCATTTTTGGAGTTTTGTGTGACATTATGTCCAATTTGTTTTTTTTCCTCCCTTTTTTGTTCTGTTCCAATACACACAAAGGGAATAAACATGTGTATAGCAAAACATGTGTTGCTGCAATACTTTTTCTGGAAAAATTTCTGGGGTGCCAACAATTTTGGCCATGACTGTATATGATATATATATACATATAGGAACCTATAGAAGCAGGCACTCTCGTATAACCAAATAGTAATAGCTTGCCTGGGTGCAGTATAAAATAGAATGCAGGTCTGGAAAACATATGCCGCACTCACAGGTCTTAAAGTACACATCAAAAAAACTCAACAATAAACCCAACAGTGGCGCCAAAAGGCTTGATGACGTCATAAAGTGGGAGTGTATATACATAAATAAACTGTACACAAGTAAATATGAATAAAGCAAACAAAAAGAAATAATCAGAACCAGTGTAAGATAAAAAAAAAGACCACCATATGTGTGTGACAAAAAGAAAGGTAGAAAAACAGAAAGGGCACTGATATCACTGTAAGGCTGAACTGCAACTCCCAGTACCTGTTAGTGATCTTAGGCACAAGTAGAGGCACAGCACACGGCAGCATACTGCCAATATAAGAGCGGTGATACGCTCCAATGCATATTGATCTAGCGGCTCAGCGACTCAATAAACTACAAGGTACCGTTACTCACAACGCGCTCCTCGGAGCGCCAGTACAGGTCTCCCGCTCCACACCCTTCAGTTTCCAGACAGGCGCTAACTCTTACACTGCGCTTATTGTCAGCGCTGGTTTAGGACATCAAAGTGTCGGCGGCTAGCTACATGCATGACTAGGAGTCAGATCACGATCTTTGAAGACCCTATTGTCAATGCAACATAACAATGTCTACCGCCAGGTTTACAGTATTATGCGCCGTGGTAGGGGGGAAAACCGGTTAAAACCAGCCAAAACATCAATATATATATATATATATGTAGCCCACTTTTGGTTATTCTGTGCTGCTACCTGCTGATTACTTGTTCTTGGCGCTACAGGAGTCCTGAGCCCCCGCTTACTATGGGGGTTAACAGGGATTTCTCCCTTAAAGGCGTGCCTCCACCCAGGGATGATCTTGTGGAACTATAACCCACACCCTGGGAGCTTAATGTTTCACTAGTACCTCTGCTTGGGATCCACACACAGCCCCCGGTACCTTGCCCCTCCCTGGGGTAGTTGCTTACCGGCAGGTAGGTGATCCTTGGTGCAGGAAAGATCCAGTTACACAGTTTATATGATGAATCAGATAAGTGCTTTATTCAGGCAGGACCTCTCCAGGAGTGGCATATACAAATCAATCACAGTGTGCAGGGCTTTATCTCCTTACTACTCATTGAGAACCTTTTCCTGTTGGGCAACTCACGGTACTCACGCCAAGTGTCCCCTTCTAGGTGATCTCCCCGGTACTCATGCCAGAAGGCACCCCCTCTTGAGGTCCTTCCCGGTACTCACGCTAGGCAGCCTCGCCACAGGCGGCCCACCCCGGTACTCTCGCCTAAGCCCCCTCAGATTCAGCCTCCTGGACTAGCAGTGACCTTGTCCACCTACATAGCCACTTGTGGCCCTGCACTCCGGCCGATGTAATGCCGGGAGGTCTTAACCTCACTACCACTCCTGGAGGGGCAATATCCGCCCATTCTAGCTAAGTGACCTACATATCACTCCTGGAATGATCTATCACATGAACTGCTATCTAAACTGTACCTGGGGTACTCCTTACTGGAGCAATCCCCAAAATGTCTGCCTCACAGCACATGGCTGCAACCCCTTATATGGGCCTATGCACCACCCTGTGGCCATAACCTGAACTACAGGTATACACCCTGTTAACTATTTAGAACCCAGTCATCCCAGTGTCCCTGTTACCTAGGGGTGTCTGTCCTAAGGGCCCATTTTTGGTAAACCCCTACATATATATATCAGGGTATAACTGCTATTGCCTAAATGCTTCCTGATGTGAATATTTAAGTTACATTACTTTAATAAGAACACCTTAGGTGTCATTCTTGACCCCAGGGGGTGCAAGTGTAAGAGCACCAAAGGCCACAAGAGTGCCTATGTGCCTCCCTCTGCCTGCTCTTCACTAATAAAGCACTAATTAATGCAGTCAGTGCTGCATTAGTGAAGGAAGCGACAGATCTTCTTTCTTCCTTAATTGCACCTACACTATAGGACAGTGATCCCCAACCAGTGGCTCCTGAGCAACATGTTGCTCCCCAACCCCTTTGATGTTGCTCCCAGTGGCCTCAAAGTTGGTGCCCATTTTTGAATTTCTTATTTGGAGGCATGTTTCGGAGGCATAAAGGCCATCTGTACTGCTAAACAGTACCTCTAGTAGTCTGCCAGTCCACATTGGGCTACTAATTGACCAATCTAAGTCCTTATTGGTCACCTACTTGGAAAGATTTTGTGCTTGTGTTGCTCCCCACCCTTTTTTCATTGAAATGTTGCTCACAGGTAAAAAAAAGGTTGGGGATCCCTGCTATAGGATCTGCTTGTTTGTCAAGGGCCCCATACATGGGCATACGAGCTGTCAAATCTGTCTGAAGGGCAAAAATGTAACCTCAAAATTTAAACTTTAAGGGCTCTGGCACACGGTGAGACTAGTCGCCCGCGACAAATTTCCCTTGTCGCAGGTGACTAATCTCCCCGAAATACCATCCCACCGGCGAAAATGTTTTGGGGATTTTTGCCGGTGGTATGGCATTTCAGGGAAATTTGTCACGGGCGACTAATCTCCCCGTGTGCCAGAGCCCTAAGACTGCAAACTCTGGAGCAGGGACTGATGTTAATGTTAAACAGTCTCTGTAAAGTGCTGAGTAAATAACAGATAATAAAAATGAATGCAATCACCTGGCAAACATTTGCACAATTGCTGCTAAAAGAGAGCATACTTGACATTCTGCCATTGCACCAGGTCTCCAGCTTTGCAGAACACAGCTCTATTATGCGATTCATAATGTCAGAGGTGGCGTAAAAAATTATGGATTATGGGACGCAACTTATGTGTAGCTTTTCTAAAAGATAACAGGCCTGAAAAATACTTTATTTTTGCTTGTTAAATAAAAATAATAATTCAGCTAATAGAAGGGTTATTTAGGCAAAAAGATTGAACTTGACAACTTCATCATTATTCAACCTCATCTACTATGTTATGCTATTATTTTCCATATGTCAATATTTCAGTGTGGGAGACCTGTTTCTTTAAATGGCTCCTACTCAAATTCAAAACTGCAGATAAACTTACAGAATTCCACATGCCTTCATGTTTCACTGAAAATTCACAGCGATGGAGAAAACTTTACACTATCCTCCACATATAATAAAAGGCACTAAATTTGCCCAGGTGCAGTAACCCATAGCAACCATTAAGATGCTTTAAAAAAGGTGAAGGTTACTGCACCCGGCAAACTATAACTTTTAAAATTCCTCTCTACTTAGCTAGTCCCATGAAAATATGCTCTCCTTGCAAAAATAGAGTGATTTCAGAATACAAGGTTAATATGTGGTCAGCTAAGCGCAGACAATATTGCTGTTTCAAGGGTCATCCTGGCTCCATAGTGTACTGTACAGTGGCACTAAATAAAAAATCAGTTGCTTCAGCTTTCTAAGTGGAAAGGTCAAAACGTAATAAAAGTTGAACATGAGTACATAAATATTTAATTATTCACTAGCCGTTCAGAAATAAAATAAATAAACCCAAAAACATAGAATCTAAGGCAGTGGCATGATGGAAATAATCATTGCTGGACCTTGGTGATTTTGCACAACAGATACAGGGTTCCCCGCTGCTTCGGTCATCCATCACCCCATCTTCCAAACTTACTGTACATGTCCCCTGCTGCTGGCCATTTTCCTGGCACACACGCTACATGTGAAAATATTGCTTATGAACTAAACAAAACAATTGCTCCCATACATTGTAGACACCTCAGTAAAGCAGCAGAGACAGAAGCAAGTGAGGGACATACAAATTTAGAAAGTGGTGCAGATATATTAATAAAGCTTTGCCCTTTACAAAGTTACATAGGGTTGAAAAAAGACCAGTATCCATCACGCTCAACCCTTCCAAGCAAACCCAGCACACACAACCTCACTGCCCTCACCGTGAAAAAACACCTACACTGCTTCAAATGGAAGCTCTGTTCCTCTAATCTAAAGGGGTGGCCTCTGGTGCGTTGATTGTTTTTATAGGAAAAAAGAACATCCCCCATCTGCCTATAATCCCCTCTAATGTACTTGTACAGAGTAATCATGTCCCCTCGCAAGCGCCTTTTTTTCAGAGTTCTAACCTCATAGTTTAAATCTTCCATTCCCTTTACCAGTTTATTTGCACGTCTCTGCACTCTCTCCAGCTCATTAATATCCTTCTTAAGGACTGGAGCCCAAAACAGCACTGCATACTCAAGGTGAGGCCTTACCCTTGAGTCAATGCCCTTTTTTATACAAGACAGCACTTTATTTGCTTTAGTAGCCACTGAATGACACTGCCTGGAATTAGACAACTTGTTATCTACAAAAACCCCAGATCCTTCTCCATTAAGGATACCCCCAACAAACTACCATTTAGTGGATAGCTTGCGTTTATATTATTTCTACCAAAGTGCATAACTTTGCACTTGTCCACAACTTTGCACTTGTCCACATTGAACCTCATTTTCCAGTTTTCCAATTTTGTCAAATCGCACTGCAAAGTGGCAGCATCCTGCATGGAAATTATAGTTTTGCACAATTTAGTGTTCTCAGCAACAAACAGAAACAGTACTTTCTATGCCCACCTCCAGGTCATTAATAAACAAGTTAAAAAGCAAAGGACCAAGGACTGACCCCTGCGGTACTCCATTAACAACACTGGTCCAATTAGAAAATGTTCCATTTATGACCACTCTTTGTAATCTATCCTTCAGCTAGTTCTCTATCCAATTACAAATATTATGTTCTAGGCCAATATTCTAAAATGTTATCATTAACCTGAGAGGTACTGTATCAAACGCTTTAGCAAAGTCCAAGTAGATGACATTAACTGGCATTCCAGCATCGAGGTTCCTGCTCACCTCCTCATAAAAGGCGACTAAATTAGTCTGGCAAGATCTATTACGCATAAAACCATGCTGACACAAACTTATAGTATTGTGAACTGCAATGTATTCAAGTACCCTACCCCTTATTACCCCTTCTAAAAGCATTCCTACTACTGATGTCAGACTAACAGGCCTATAGTTTTCAGACTGAGAACGGGATCCCTTGTTTTTGTGAGTGAGGTCTTCATCAAATCCATAACCATCATTGCCAACCCTCTACTATCCATCTTTCTATGCACCATGGATTATAAGCTTGTCTAGCACTTTGTTACAATTTTCTTGGTTTGGATTTCTATTATAATAAAAGCAATTGTTTTCCTTAAAGTCCATGCAAGCTATTAAAATCTAACCTCTTTATTAAAATGCTTGCATTTAAACAATTTAAGCATTTGCTTTGTTTAGTATAGATCCTTCTATTACAAGACTTAAGAAATAAGCTCTATGTTCCAACACTGGAAAGCCTATGAGCTGTTTCTGTTTATATAAATATTTATAAAAATCCTGTTTATTGCTACCTCCAGCCCTACTCTCTTTGTGCGCATGCACAAATTTCTTCAGAGCACTGGGGATTGGCGCGCAGGTCACCTGCACTTCCCCAGTGCTCTGGACCAATTTACAGGCAGCTGGGCGGCATACCACCCCTGAAGTCCTGCCGCCCTAGGCCTGTGCCTTTGTGGCCTCGCCACAAATGCAGGCCTGGCTTCCTCCAACACAGACACACAGCCTAGGAGTTTAGGTTTATGAGCAATGGTTGGTTATAAACTCAATATATAGCTAGGTAACTGGTTTTGCTGTCTGGGCCGTATTACCAGCCCAGCCAGCATAAAGGATGGTTCATGCAAATGGTATTAAAGTAGCAGAATGATATACGTAGCTATTCCCTCCACAAATGTCACATCGATAACAAGCACCTCTGTCTACCCTACACCAATTTTCTGTTACCTTATTTTCATCTCATTTCTTATTTTCATTCATTTATACTAAAATTTCCATCTCACACCTCCTATCTGCTTTCTGAGTGCATTGAACCAATGGTTTATTTTGCCTGCTTTTGTTCAGTGCTTTGCCAAGGGCTGCCAAACTTTCCCATATCTTTCTCCCCACCCCGTGAGAATTCCAACACAACACTTCTTTTCAATTCAAACAAAGCACAGTTCTTTTCACTCTGTTGGCTTTATTGTAAATCAAGTTACCAACCATAATGACACCAGGGAGGGGAGAGACAAGGTGATCTGATGATTACAGAAAAAATAAAACGCTGAAATAATGACTTGTGAACATGTTCTGGTGTAAAACAGAAGAGGTCTTCCATCTGTATAGTGCCCTATTTGTTGCCCCAGGACGCCATGCGGTTGTTTAGGGGCATCTTCATAAAGCGTGAGGACTTCATGTAAGCATCAATAGCAGGGAGAGCCTTTTGAGGTAAAGAAAAGGTGGCTTATATAAATGGAGATTAATTTCAGAAGACTAAAGTGTACAGTAAGAATAAGGCTGGTTAAGCAAGTAAACAAAACAAAAAAAAAAATGCTAACCATGATGTCAGTGCAGAGCATCAGTTGTGGGAAGGGCAGGGGTTGGCAAGCAGTGGGTGGTGGTGTGGGTCATATATGTAGTGAACAGCACCATATAAGTTAAAAATTTTAAAAAGCTGTTATTCCATGATGGCTACATCCTGGATAATACAAGCAATAAAATAGAGGATTCCAACCACCAGCAATGAAGAACAGAGAGAGATCTAAAAGGTGAATATATAACAAGTCTGCTCAACATTATAAGAATTATATAAATAATAACCTAGTTTTGTAATTAGTTAATAAGTGTCCATACCTCTTAATTATTCCCTGCTGCTATAATGGATATAGATTTTAAGGGATATAACAGATAATGAAATATATAGATTTGTTATAAATAACAAACCGTCACTTTACACTTCAGTACAGATAACCACGGGTAAATAATTCACCTCAAATCGTTTTAGAAAGTCCTGCAAGTTCTTAAAATTCTGCAGACAAGTTGGTTCTAGAATCTGATGCTGGTCCAGGACATCATACACCACAAAATCGACAAAAGTGATCTGGAACAATTGTAAAGTCATGAACAAGCAAAGTCAGGGCAGAACCAGCAATTTCATACAAGGAGGTAAAAGTTACAACAGAGATAAAAGAGCAAAGGCATAAATAGGAACAGTGAAAGCAGATAATACACCATGCAATAAGTTTAGTGGTACCTTATCGCCTGCAAACCAGGATCTGTCTCCTAGAAAGCAAGAGAATCTTTTCAAAGCAATAGGCAGCTTTTCTAAATATGGCCCCTTCAGTGTTTCCTGCAAGAATGAAAATCAAGACATCATAATTTAATATTATATATAAAAAAAATACAAACAGCTGGGAAGCTGCACACCATAAGAAAGGATGATACCTGGGTGCCTGTGCAAAAATAATTATTCAGGCAGGCATGAAATGATGGCACACACAGGATTTTTACACAGAGTCACAAAGTAGCAAAAAAATCAGGGGTTTATTGTGACCAACGTTTCAGTTTGTCGTCCCTGACGAAAGTTCCTGTGTGGAACTGAAACGTTGGTCACAATAAACCCCTGATTTTTTTGCTACTTTGTGACTCTGTGTAAAAATCCTGTGTGTGCCGTCATTTCATGCCTGCCTATATATATATATCTATATATATCTATATCTATATATATCTATATCTATATCTATCTATATCTATATCTATATCTATATCTATCTATATCTATATCTATATCTATCTATATCTATATCTATATCTATCTATATCTATATATCTATATCTATCTATATCTATCTATCTATCTATCTATCTATCTATATCTATATATCTATCTATATCTATCTATATCTATATCTATATATATCTATCTATATATCTATCTATATATCTATCTATATCTATATCTATATCTATATATATATAGATATATGACGACGGTCCCGTGTGGATCGAAACGCGTCAATTTGAGTGTGGAGCAATAAAACCTTTCTGATACTTTTGAACAAATTAAGCTGTGAGTGCTTTCTACTGCTGTGATATGAATACTTTTTGGTGAGCACCTGGCGTGTGTCCTGTGATTGGTGAGTGCCGTCAATGGAACAGAGATATATATATATATATATATATATATATATATATATATATATATATATATATATATACACACATACACACATACACACATACACATACATACAAACCGGATTCCAAAAAAGTTGGGACACTAAACAAATTGTGAATAAAAACTGAATGCAATGATGTGGAGGTGCCAACTTCTAATATTTTATTCAGAATAGAACATAAATCACGGAACAAAAGTTTAAACTGAGAAAATGTACCATTTTAAGGGATAAATATGTTGATTCAGAATTTCATGGTGTCAACAAATCCCAAAAAAGTTGGGACAAGGCCATTTTCACCACTGTGTGGCATCTCCCCTTCTTCTTACAACACTCAGCAGACGTCTGGGGACCAAGGAGACCAGTTTCTCAAGTTTAGGAATAGGAATGCTCCCCCATTCTTGTCTAATACAGGCCTCTAACTGTTCAATCGTCTTGGGCCTTCTTTGTTGCACCTTCCTCTTTATGATGCGCCAAATGTTCTCTATAGGTGAAAGATCTGGACTGCAGACTGGCCATTTCAGGACCCGGATCCTTCTCCTACACAGCCATGATGATGTGATTGATGCAGAATGTGGTCTGGCATTATCTTGTTGAAAAAAGCAGGGTCTTCCCTGAAAGAGATGACGTCTGGACGGGAGCATATGTTGTTCTAGAACCTGAATATATTTTTCTGCATTGATGCTGCCTTTCCAGACATGCATGCTGCCCATGCCACACACACTCATGCAACCCCATACCATCAGAGATGTAGGCTTCTGAACTAAGCGTTGATAACAACTTGGGTTGTCCTTGTCCTCTTTGGTCCGGATGACATGGCGTCCCAGATTACCAAAAAGAACTTCGAATCGTGACTCGTCTGACCACAGAACATACTTCCATTTTGCCACACTCCATTTTAAATGATCCCTGGCCCAGTGAAAACGCCTGAGCTTGTGGATCTTGCTTAGAAATGGCTTCTTCTTTGCACTGTAGAGTTTCAGCTGGCAACGGCGGATGGCACGGTGGATTGTGTTCACTGACAATGGTTTCTGGAAGTATTCCTGAGCCCATTCTGTGATTTCCTTTACAGTAGCATTCCTGTTTGTGGTGCAGTGTCGTTTAAGGGCCCGGAGATCACGGGCATCCAGTATGGTTTTACGGCCTTGACCCTTACGCACAGAAATTGTTCCAGATTCTCTGAATCTTCGGATGATGTTATGCACAGTTGATGATGATAGATGCAAAATCTTTGCAATTTTTCGCTAGGTAACACCTTTCTGATATTGCTCCACTATCTTTCTGCGCAACATTGTGGGAATTGGTGATCCTCTACCCATCTTGGCTTCTGAGAGACACTGCAACTCTGAGAAGCTCTTTTTATACCCAATCATGTTGGCAATTGACCTAATTAGTGTTATTTGGTCTTCCGGCTCTTTGTTATGCTCAAATTTTTGGGATTTGTTGACACCATGAAATTCTGAATCAACATATTTTTCCCTTAAAGTCCAACAGCGGCAGGCATTCAGGTCATTCAAAGGAATAACAAATTATGCAGGAAATAGAAGCCGCACTCACAGGACTTAGTGTGAAAAAATAAAGTTAATTTATTTTAAAACGTACAGCTAACATTTCGGCTGCTTTCACAGCCTTTTTCAAAGTGAACAACATAGACCGAACCCCCCTGATAAACCCAATGTGGCGCCAAAAACAGGCTGATGACGTCACTGCAAAGTTAGCCAGGGCCCACCCCCCTCAGTGTACATCAAACCAAATACATAATAAAGCAAAACTTTAACAAAAAGCAAATACTAAATCAAAAAAGTGGAATACTAAATCAAAAGTGAAAATATATCTCAAAGGCAAAATGACAGATACAAAGAGAAAGTCGTAGAGGAATAGAATTAGAAAGTGAAACACTCCGTTTAGCTGAACTGCAACTCCCAATCAGTGCCGTCACTTTCTGGGCCCTGGCTAACTTTGCAGTGACGTCATCAGCCTGTTTTTGGCGCCACATTGGGTTAATCAGGGGGGTTCAGTCCATGTTGTTCACTTTGAAAAAGGCTGTGGAAGCAGCCGAAACGTTAGCTGTACGCTTTAAAATAAATTAACTTTATTTTTTCACACTAAGTCCTGTGAGTGCGGCTTCTATTTCCTATATAATATAATATAGATAGCCAGGAAGCTGCACACCACAAAACTCGGATACTACCTGGGTGCCAGTGCAATAAATAGGACAAATAAACACATAGGGTGACGGCACTTCACAGGAATTTTACGCAGGAGTCAAAAAATTTTTGAGAAAAATAAAGTGAAGATTTATTGGTCCGACGTTTCAGTTCCCACTGGAACTTTCTTCAGGGACATCTCTCAAAAATTTTTTGACTCCTGCGTAAAAATATATATACATATATATAATTAGAAAGAGTGCCGCACACACAGGGACTTGATACAAAAGAAATATATATATAATTTCTTTTGTATCAAGTCCCTGTGTGTGCGCGGCACTCTTTCTAATAGATATATATATATATATATATATATATATATATATATATATATAAATTAGAAAGAGTGCCGCGCACACACAGGGACTTGATACAAAAGAAATATATATATAATTTCTTTTGTATCAAGTCCCTGTGTGTGCGCGGCACTCTTTCTAATTTATATATATATATATATATATATATATATATATATATATATATATATATATATATATATTTCTTTCTTAATGAATCGCATAAGTCAGTGTAGGAACTGGTCAAAAGGGATGACTTTGACGCAGTTGGCCAGCTTGAAGTATATTGCAATATATGGACAAACAATCCCTGTTTTGCTTAAAGGGAAGGGCATTTCTTAGTAGCTTAAATGCACCGAATGTCTTAATGTTCTATATATTGATAATGGGTGAGTGCAGAGGATCTCTTGTTGTTGTTTCTATGTATTTCGTGGTCACAACCTCATTGCACCCCCGCCTAATGGTTTAAAATTTAGTGGTTGAGCAGCACAACTTTCCCTTTTTTTGCTATATTATATATATATATATATATATATATATATATATATATATATATATATATATATATATATATATATATATATAAAAATAAACAGCAATATTTTATTTTGTATAGTTTAACAATTCCACAGAATTTACTCACAAATTGAGGATTGTAAGCAATTACAACAAGACCCATCCGAAAATCCATGGTTTGATTTTCTATTAGATCAACATACATCTTTTCTTTTTCTGACTCTCCACCTAAAAGGAACACAAAAATGTTGGATACCGTTATTTATACATGAATAAAACATTTACACAGCGCTTTAACAATCTGCATAAATATACATAGTACATGCATAATAGATGAGATTGAAAAAGGACATGTCTATCAAGTTTGACCTTTTTATTAAAGGAGAACTAAAGCCTAAATAAAGAAGGGTGCAATGCTGTAGGGGCTGTAACACTGTAACATCAGCTTATATTACAGGCCAACCTTATTTTCTGATTAACAATTTGCGACAACCCCTAAACTTAGCTTCTCAACAGCTGCCCAGAGCACACTTAGGGGTATATTAATCATGCTGTGTAAAAATTGGAGTAAAACATTACCGGTGATGTTGTTCATAGCAGCCAATCAGATCGCCCTGGGCAACACCACCGTTATTGCTTCACTCCACTTTTTACACAGCATGATAAATATACCCCTAAGTATGTGAGTGTTGCAGAAACTTTCCAAGATGGGGAGCTACTGTGACAACTGTAGAAACCTAAATCATTGCTGCTATTTATATGCAGGCTCGCATACTCATTCCCTGCACATATATGTTCAGTAAGATTGATAGATCCTAATTTTATTGGAATTTATTTTGATTATTGAAACTTAGAAGCTGCTGCATTTCCCATCCTAGGCTTATACTCGAGTCAATAGGTTTTTCCAGTTTTCTTAGGTAAAATTAGGTACCTCGGCTTATATTCGCATCGGCTTATACTTGAGAATATACGGTAAATATATATGACATAAGATTTTTTTTTTAAAGAAACAAGGAAATGGTATAAAGAGAGACAATAGAATGAGCAAAGGTATCTTAGATGCTAAAGGATGCTTACAAAGTCCGTGCTTGCGTGCAATATAGCGAAGGATTGCATTACTTTGTGAAAGCTTCACATCACCATCCAAGAGGTATGGTAACTGCAGAATAAGAATATTACAGCATGAACCAAACATTTTACACAAACTATTAATCGGCTTTATTAGTCAGTGTTCTGATATCAAAGCATAGCAAAAGAAAAAGTGAACTGACAAACCAAATTAGCTAACAGAGCACAAATAATAAACAAAATTAGAGTCGGTGGAATATTATTAGCAGTTATGGTAATTACATTGTGAAAAAATGCGGTTATGAAATAGAATGATGTCATAAATCTTAGGGATATCTTATGAAGCATTTGGAAAAGGGACGTGTACTTGTCAGGCTTTTACTTCTTACCCATATTTCTTTCTAGTTTATTAATGGGTGGCCTATGGTCCATTTCAAATGCATAACTCAAGTTCAAATGCAAGAATGAAAGAATCCTAAATAAAAAGAGTATAAACGTGTTTAATCCCATCCCCCATATTCCTCTTTCAGGGTCGCCTACATTGGGGAAGTCCAGTCCCAGCTTCTCTTTTTCATCCAGCCACTGAGTCTTGTCATAATTGGGGGCTGAAAGAGAAATGTGTTTGACACTTGACTGGAGATATTTTACTGCAAAACCATTATTACAAAGCACTAAACACACTTCTACTTAGTTCTGAACATAACTCCATACAGACATTAGTCTAGTTTTTTTTCTAGTCTCCTAGGCTTGCTGCACTCTATACTGCCCATAACTGAACAAAAAAAATGTATTCAAAGGGGTAGTTCATTTTAAACTTAACTTTTAGTATATATCTAATTCATAACAACTTTTCACTTGGTCTTAATTTTTTATTTTTATAGTTTGTGAATTATATCCTGCCTTCTTCTGACTCTTTCCAGCTTTCAAATGGGTGTCAATGACTCTTGTTATTGTTACTTTTTATTGCTAATCTTTCTATTTACTTTTTATTGTTATTCCAGTCTCTCATTAACCACTGTCTGGTTGCTGTGGTAAATTGCACCCTGGCAACCAGATAGCTGCTGAAAAACTGGAGGCTGCTAAACAAAATGCTATTTTGTATGTATTCAATTTTTATTTGTGTGATAGCCTGCCTTTTAACCTTTTTAACCAAGTCCATTGTAGCATGTCGGTGATTTAAAGTGTCCAGGATGGTTGTGCTGTTTGCAGCATAAAGAAAATTTGGGGGGAAAAACACCTTACAAAACCCCCTATATTTACAATTAAAAACAAACAAAAAACGCACAGTTTTTTTTTATGCTATTTTGACATGGTCTCCTGGTAAACATAAAATCAGGGTTCTACAGTTTGGCTCCTGTATGGTTTTTGCATACTATCAAAATTACTAAGCATCTACAACCCCTTATTTAGTTACCGACCAAACCTAATAGCATAAGAATTTAAGATTTGTGATGCAAAAAGGGTATCTTGGAACCTTTACACCAACCCTGTTCCATTACTATCAATCAGGGGTTAATGTAGAGGTGACCGGGCATTAGAAAATAGAAGAGTGTATTTTTGAAGTTACATATGAAGGCTTTTTAAAGCAGTTTCATTGTCAGAGTGCTGTTACAGCATTATGGAAAATTAAACTCAATTATTTGACTGTGCAAGAGTATATTCCAGTTTGTTTTGATGTAATAAAATAAGTCATATATAACAAACAAGCGGCCATAACTTCACTAAAAATATAACCCCATGATTCATTGTCAGGGAACTTCCTGCACATACACACTGACTTTTAACCCTTCTAATTCACCTTCCCTGATCATGATGACTTCAAAACAGAGCAGCTCCTACATTTTATATAAAGAAACATGACACCTGGGCAGTAAACAATAGCAATCAATCAGCTTGTTTCAGCAGTCAGCAGGTGCAAATTTGCTCAGTGTAGACAAATAACCCACACCCGTTCTGGTCACTGGGTATAAGAAAAATGTTTTTGCAGCTCATCAATCATCTTCAGAGGGCTAAAGACCTACTGTATAAAAATGTTTTGTAAGAAATTTGTTCAACCTCAAAAGGCGCCAAGCGAAATATTTTCCTTGCCAGCAACCAACAATTAATTAATCCCTTCCCAGAGTGCCTGGCAGATCTTTGGCACTCTATGTAGGGCAGTGCAAGATCTGTATTCAGAGCAGGTTCACAGCTTTTCCCGTTACATGGATTTGCAGAAAGCTTTCTGAATGAAAAACATGTTTCTGCTTTTTAATACCACACAGCAATGCAAACAAGGCCATTTAAGAGGTAAATACAAAATTGTATATTTTCTTGCAAAATCTCATTCCTTTAGCTATCACCCTCTAGCCAATTTTAAGGTTTTATACTGGCTAATCTGGCATCAGGCCAGCAGAACAGAACTTGCAGTTGTGTTCTACACTCCCACGACTCAGATTTCAGATAATCACATATACTTCAGCATTCCTCACACCCACTTTTCTCACAAATTAAATTTGTTTTAACCCATGTTCAGCCCAACACAGCATTCCAAACAATGAAAGATGAATTCTACTAGGCAACACAGAGTAAAAATCACAAGTATACATACAAGAATTAACTGCACAGTATACTACTTCCTAATACTAACTACAGAACTTTGCACTACACTGCTATCTGAAAAAGACCTTAAACACTTTCCTCTTGGGCACTGAGCAAACCCAGTTACAGTTGGGGGATTATTATACACATAAAGCTCAGGTTAATACAGCTGACATGAATCTCACTTAATAAGCAATTAAGACACATTCCACTTGCTTTGCCTGATTTTTAATGTCTATGCTTAAGAAACAACTCAAAATGCAAAATGTAACATACACTCAGTATACCATGCCCTCCCATTAACCATTGCACTTACCATCCCCCGTTATATATTTTTTTTCTTCATATTGTGTGCCTGTGTATTCAAGCAGGAGACGGATAGAATGAGCCAACTAAAGAAAAGAAAAAATATTATAAATATAGAGCTCATTGTAACCCTCTGTAGTAGATTTTTTAATTCCTATGTATTCACTCCTCTAATACCCCAGTATCCTAGAATCATCTTAAACCCCAACACTCTCTAAAAAGAATCTTACCCCTCTGATATCCCAGTATCCTAGTATCATTCTGAACCCCAACACTATTACTGAGCTTCTGTCCTCCTTCCAAATCCTTCTTTACAGTCTGATGAGTTAACCTGCTTTACAGCTGGTCATGTGCTACCCGGGGTCAGAGCCAATCAGGAGAAAGAATGTGCCACCCTCCCTTCTCCATTCTCCCCTCCCCAGCTTCCTGTGTTTCAGTAAGAGATCTGTTAAAGAGACAACAGCTTATTTCTTTTAAAGATACAACAACTTATTTAAAGGTATCTGAAAAATATATGTATCAGTGGAACCACCAGTAGGATAAAGCTAAGTATTAAAAGATTGCCAGATCACCCCTTCAAATGGACAGAGGCAAAGTATCAAGTGAAGGAAGATATTGAATTCAGTGCTGCTTGGAATAAGGCATGTCCTAGTTTTTAGAAGTAATCTATCTGGACTCTGATACAGAATACCAAATTTAACACTGCTTTCTTCCCCACACAATAAATTTTTCATAAACGTTGCTATCAGTGGCAGCCAAGCCGACCACGCACCTTAGGTAACCCGGTCGGCCACCGCGCCCCTGCATCTTTCCCCTACCTCATGTGTGCGCGCTCTCGTGCTCTTATGTGCAATGCCTTCTGGGGTGGGGGGAAACTACATGTTTCATATTACAGATTTAGGATCCATCATCTGGAAACCTGTTATCCAGAAAGCTCCCAATTATGGAAAGGCCATCTCCCATAGACTATTTTAATAAAATAATTCTAATTTTTAAAAATGATTCCCTTAATTCCTTCCACTTAAAGGAGAAGGAAAGGCTAAGCCACTTGAGGGTGCCAAAATTTTTGGCACCCCCAAATGGCTTTAATCCCAGCCAGGGGTAGGTGCAGCAAGCGTGCAGCTGCGGTTTTCTCCTAACAGGAGAAAGTAAATATTTCCCTTTTACATCCTTTCCCTTAATCCCATGATGGGCTGTGTGCTCGGGGTGCCGAATGGGGGCGGCCTTGGGGCGCCCCAAGTAGAAATCCGGCCCTGGGCCTAGCATATATAGTTACATAGTTACAAAGTTACATAGGGTTGAAAAAAGACCAGTGTCCATCAAGTTCAACCCATCCAAGTAAACCCAGCACACCTAACCCACATCTACCAATCTATACACTCACATACATAAATTATAAATACAACCACTAGTACTAACTGTAGATATTAGTATCACAATAGCCTTGGATATTCTGATTGATCAAGAACTCATCCAGGCCCCTCTTAAAGGCATTAACAGAATCTGCCATTACCACATCACTAGGAAGGGCATTCCATAACCTCACTGCCCTCACCGTGAAAAACCACCTACGCTGCTTCAAATGGAAGCTCCTTTCCTCTAATCTAAAGGGGTGACCTCTGGTGCGTTGATTGTTTTTATGGGAAAAAAGAACATCCCCCAACTGCCTATAATCCCCTCTAATGTACTTGTACAGAGTAATCATGTCCCCTTGCAAGCGCCTCTTTTCCAGAGAAAACAACCCCAACCTCGACAGTCTCACCTCATAGCTTAAATCTTCCATCCCCTTAACCAGTTTAGTTGCACGTCTTTGCACTCTCTCCAGCTCATTAATATCCTTCTTAAGGACTGGAGCCCAAAACTGCACTGCATACTCAAGGTGAGGCCTTACCAGGGACCTATAAAGGGGCAAAATTATGTTCTCATCCCTTGAGTCAATGCCCTTTTTTATACAAGACAGCACTTTATTTGCTTTAGTAGCCACAGAATGACACTGCCTGGCATTAGACAACTTGCTATCAACAAAAACCCCTAGATCCTTCTCCATTAAGGAAACCCCCAACACACTACCATTCAGTAGATAGTTTGCGTTTATATTATTTCTACCAAAGTGCATAACTTTGCACTTATCAACATTGAACCTCATTTTCCAGTTTGCTGCCCAGTTATCTAATTTTGTCAAATCGCTCTGCAAAGCAGCAGCATCATGCATGGAACTTATAGTTTTGCACAATTTAGTGTCATCAGCAAAAATAGAAACAGTACTGTCTATGCCCACCTCCAGGTCATTAATAACCAAGTTAAAAAGCAAAGGCCCAAGGACTGACCCCTGCGGTACTCCACTAATCACACTGGTCCAATTAGAAAATGTTCCATTTACAACCACTCTTTGTACTCTATCCTTCAGCCAGTTCTCTATCCAATTACAAATATTATGTTCTAGGCCAATATATGTGTAGAAAAGAATAGGTACCGGCACACAAAGTAATGCAAGTGGGGGATAAGCCCCTTGAGTTTATTCAGTCAAATGACCACACAACATTTCGAGGGCATGCCCCTTCGTCAGGTAATACAGCCAAGTGCAACCATACGTGTTAAATACCATAAATACCCACCCCACATTAATAATTATAAACATGATGAATATTCAATAGCAAGTCCATAAAATGTCCATAGTCCAACAAAAATAAAGTATTGAAGTCCATTAACCACTACCTAAAATTCACATAAAGGGACAAAAATATACATATACTGTGCATAATGCCCCAACATTATTTTAATGAAAATGGTCAATTGAGTATTGAAGTCCATTAACCACTACCTAACATTCACATAAAGGGACAAAAAATATACATACACTGTGCATAATGCCCCAGCATTATTTTAATAAAAATGATTTTTATAAAGAATTTTTATTAATATTAGAGTAGGACAATAAATTAATATTACCTTTCCCTGGATGTATCAGTATCACATATTCATGGTTATCTTCAAGGGAAGGTAAAAATATTAGTAACATGTATATATAATACACTGTTCACAAATAGCACGTCGAGTTAAATTCTTCCTTGAGACCCCTAGGGGTTTGTGTTTGTAACATCCATATCCAACTCTCACGTTGTAAGAGTTTTTGTTCAAAGTCCTGTCCATGTTTTTCAGTTACCTTTAGTAAAAATGCCAACACAACTGTGGTTATGTTAAAAAAAAATGTCTTGCTAACATAGTTTCACATTTTTTCCACTTATAATCAACTGGTTGATAGTTGCGAATAGCAGATTTGTGTTGATGTAAATGAGTTTTAATTGGTCGCTTTGTTTGCCCCCACATAGGCCATACCATATGGGCATTTAATACAATATACCACTCCTTTGGATGTTGCAGATGTGAAAGCCCTTAAAGTGATACTGACACGAAAAAATATGAATCTACATAAAAAGTTACCTATAGGTCATGTTGATCATTTCTTGCTGATAGGGCTGCGTTTGTAAGTAATTGTTGCTTGAAGTTCCTAAACCTGACAGTTTTGCCAACCTGACTGTCCATTCTCAGCCTGTCAGTTATAATTTCTAATGCTAATGGACTCCTGCTGCACAAATATGGCCTCCCCCTCATAGAGGAACATAGGGGATCAGATTGGTAATGTAAGCATTGGACAAATACTTATGGCAAAAGTATAAAAAGCATGCAAAGACATTGTTTTGATAGATAAAAAAGTTTGAATTTTGTTTTCAGTATCTCTTTAATGTGGTGTAGGTGTACCCTTACTAGGATGTGTCAGTGTTTCACCTTTGATGATGCTATTACAATGACCACAGTTATGACATGGATATGTACCAGAAGTCATCTTATTAAACTGGGTATTAGAATGTTTTTGCTTAATTAGGTTCTCAATATTTTCCCCCATTTACAAGAAAAGATTGGTTGGGAGGAAAATAATTTACCAATTTTTTGGTCATTTTCAAGTATTCTCCAATACTTTAATATGGTACTCTTAATGAATTCAGAATTAATATCATATGTGGAAACAATTTTTCTCTACTGTAATACTTCTTTTCTTGGCAACCCGTCTGTTTTATTCACGTACTCTTACCAATTCCTCCTTCTTATAACCTTTCTCCAGGAATTTTTCCAGCATTTTGGATGACTTCTGTTCAAATAATTCCTCTGCTATTTGAAGGATAACTTTTAATGGGTATGAGAATTGCATTAATATTGTAAACACATTTAAGTTGCTGCTTAGAATAAGGCATGTCCTAGTATTCAGAAGTAATCTGGAATCTGACACGGAATACCAAAATTAACACTGCTTTCTTCCCTGCACAATTAATTTTTCATAAACGTTGCTATCAAGCCGACCGGGCACCCTAGGTAACCCACCTTGCCCCTGCACCGCCCCCACCCTTCCCTCGTGTGTGTGGCATGCTTTATAGTAGCTAATTGATAACTGGATCATAGTTACATATTTAACTGATGGTGTGGCAGGGTGTAAAGTACGAAAAAAATAGTGGCTTGTGCTTGGTTTTTGCACAGTGCTGTCTGACACACTGTCTGTAAATGACAGTAACCTACTCCTGTAATTCCCTGGCAGATATATTTAATTTTGTAAATAAGTTGCAGAGTAGGGCATTAAAAGTGAAGGATTGTAACACTGCTTTGATATAAGATTAATCCTATATTAATCGTATTAATTAAAGTTTTTTTACAACGGCATTCTAGTCTATGGGAGTGGTTTTACAGGGCTATATGTGGTTTGCATGCCAGTGTTATCTATGATATGGGAGTATGTAGAAATAGCTGCAATATTATCAAAAAGAATGGTGATTGTGCAGTATGTTTAAGCAAGTTCAGGGTCAGTAAATGAAGACAAAAAAGATAAAAGGAGAGGCAGGGGAGGTATCCCTATCAGATGTTGAAGTCTCCCATGATAATTGCAGGGATATCTGAAGAAAGGAATGGTAGGAACCACAAGCTAAGAAATAATCCAGAAACAGGGAAGTATGTCCTGCATAGCAAAATATAGCTGTAACCTACAGGTCAAAATGGAGAATATCCATAATTTGTGAGCTTCATAAGGTGGCAGGCCCAGCTAGCTGGGTGCCCTAGGCAACCCAGCTGGCCACCTTGCTCCAACTGCCCGCCCACCTCCATGAGAGTGCGAGCATGCATGCACAGATGCTTGCTGATCACTGGGGATAGCGGATTTGAAGAGTGGGCAGTGACAGATCAACCACAGGACCTGACTAGGGAAAGGCAAAAAGAGGAGATATGTGCCTAGCACCCCCATCATTGCACCCCACCCAAGCACATGCTTCTTCTGCTTATCCCTAGGCTTGGCTCTGGCTTCAAAGGGAGAAGCTAATAGATTTCCTAAAACAACCATATAATCTGTTCAGCATGCACCCAGGCCTGGACTGGGAATCAAAACAGGCCCTGGCATTTCAAATATACAGCGGCCCAAACAGCCTCCAGCAGACCACTAAATATCCACTGTCTTATGGCATCTTACAGCAGCCCCTCTGCCATTTGCCAGAATATGCTGGTTCAGGCCTGACCTTGTCTCTCTGTGCTACCCTGCACAGTCTGTTGGTATCCAAATTGCATTGGTCTGGGTTCTTACACAGCTTTTACTGGCAATAACACAACAAACAGCTCAACCAGACTTAAAGTGGTGCGCCTGTTGCATGTCATTTGTTTGTGTTTGGCTGATAGAAAGAACAACCTTTTTACTGAATGGGGAATATTTGCATATTTGGCCAATTAATAACCAGTTCAAACATTCACTGATATGGGTTTTTTTTTCTAAAAATGTTAAATATTCTCATGGCCTCTGGCCTGCTTTCATAGACTAAAGTTTGTTGGTGACCCTAACTAGAGGGTATAGGAGAGACATACATAGGATTCAAAATAGAACTGATCAAAACAATATTAAATTCATTGCAAAAATCCAAAAAGTAGGAGAAAAAAGCTTCAGCAGATTTACTGCAAACCATTTATTGTGGGTAGTGGTAACCACTACCCACAATAAATGGTTTGCAGTAAAATTGCTGAAGCTTTTTTCTCCTACTTTTTGGATTTTTGCAGTTGTATTTGGTTGCAGCACAGAGCAACAACTAGGAGCTAAAGCTTTTTTTGTAAGTACTTTATACAAAGTTCTCCAATAATTTTTTATTTTTGAATATTAAATTCATTGTACACATGGAAACAAAAGAGAAATCCTCCCTATAATAAAAAAAAAACATTTAACCCTTTAAGTGCCAAGGGACGTAGATTCTACGTCCCAGGTACCAAGGGACCAAAGTGCCATGGGACGTAGAATCTACGTCCAATGGCACTGTCGGGTTTACAAGCGCTGCGCTCGCTTTTAAAGCAGCGCAGCGCTTGTAAAGCCTTCACAACCCCCTAGGCAACGAGCGAATAAGGACATACTTACGGATCCGGTCGCCCAGCCGCACCGATCCGGTCCCTCAGCCAATGACAGCAGTGGACACGCATTGATGACGTGTCCACTGCTGTCCCTTTAAATGTCGCCGCCCCCGCGTCGCCTCTTCACTCCTGCTGAGCACATGTGACTGCTGGAGCCCCCCTGCTGCCTTCCTGCTGCCTTCCTGCTGGATTGGTCGCCCTGATTGCCTGCCTGCATTGTGTGAGCTGAACTACAACTCTCTAACCACTGTTTATTTTGCTTATTTCTATCTCAACTGTCTAAAAATTTTTTTTATTTTTTTTTTTCCATTTCTTCTTCTATCTTTGTCATTATTACACTTTTACACACATACACACTTATTTACAACTTTCCCAAGCACACACAGACACTTACACACACACTTACACTTAGAAAAAAAAAAAAAAAAAAAAATCTTTCTTTCTTTTCTTTTCTTTCTTTCTTTGCTTTCTTTGGCAGTCTTTTTTTTACTAAAACTTTATTTCTGATCTTGCTCTATAATTATCTGATTTATTTGGTTGCATTTTAGTGTTTTTTTGGCATTTTCATAATTGATTTCTGTTTTTGAATTATTCTATTGCACTGTAACTTTTTTATTGCTATTGGGTGCTGAATTTGCAGTGACGTTGGTGGATCCAGGGCTCTGGCCACTGATTTCATTGCAATAATTGTTCCTCTGTTGGTTTGAGTGGTTTTATTTGAATTTACTGATTTTATGGTGTTTTATCTTTGCATTGTTCTTTATTGTGTATTTAGTGCCCCTAAAAGGTTGCTTTTGCAGTGACGTTGGTGGATCCAGGGCTCTGGCCACTGATTTCATTGCAATAATTGTTCTTCTGTTGGTTTGAGTGGTTTTATTTGAATTTACTGATTTTATGGTGTTTTATCTTTGCATTGTTCTTTATTGTGTATTTAGTGCCCCTAAAAGGTTGCTTTTGCAATGACGTTGGTGGATCCAGGGCTCTGACCACCGATTTCATTGCAATTATTGTTCTTTTGTAGGTTTGGGTGGTTTTATTTGAATTTACTGATTTTATGGTGTTTTATCTTTGCATTGTTCTTTATTGTGTATTTAGTGCCCCTAAAAGGTTGCTTTTGCAGTGACATTGGTGGATCCAGGGCTCTGACCACCGATTTCATTGCAATTATTGTTCTTTTGTAGGTTTGGGTGGTTTTATTTGAATTTACTGATTTTATGGTGTTTTATCTTTGCATTGTTCTTTATTGTGTATTTAGTGCCCCTAAAAGGTTGCTTTTGTAGTGACA
The DNA here is from genome assembly GCF_000004195.4 of Xenopus tropicalis. Lineage (NCBI taxonomy): Eukaryota > Metazoa > Chordata > Amphibia > Anura > Pipidae > Xenopus > Xenopus tropicalis. The sequence continues at coordinate 71,764,057 of NC_030678.2, read as the reverse complement.
TTGGTGGATCCAGGGCTCTGACCACCGATTTCATTGCAATTATTGTTCTTTTGTAGGTTTGGGTGGTTTTATTTGAATTTACTGATTTTATGGTGTTTTATCTTTGCATTGTTCTTTATTGTGTATTTAGTGCCCCTAAAAGGTTGCTTTTGCAGTGACATTGGTGGATCCAGGGCTCTGACCACTGATTTCATTGCAATTATTGTTCTTTTGTAGGTTTGGGTGGTTTTATTTGAATTTACTGATTTTATGGTGTTTTATCTTTGCATTGTTCTTTATTGTGTATTTAGTGCCCCTAAAAGGTTGCTTTTGCAGTGACATTGGTGGATCCAGGGCTCTGACCACCGATTTCATTGCAATTATTGTTCTTTTGTTGGTTTGGGTGGTTTTATTTGAATTTACTGATTTTATGGTGTTTTATCTTTGCATTGTTCTTTATTGTGTATTTAGTGCCCCTAAAAGGTTGCTTTTGCAGTGACATTGGTGGATCCAGGGCTCTGACCACCGATTTCATTGTAATTATTGTTCTTTGATTGCTTTTAGTGGTTTTATTCCATTTGGTTTCAGTTGTTCTAGAAAGATCCAGAGGTGCTAAGTTCAGATTGTTCTAGTAGTTTCTATTGCCAAAGGTTAACTCCTGGTCATCCCTTGCTGGCTTGAGTTTATCAAAAGGTTACAGTGAGGTTTTTCTTTTCTAGCTTCTCCTATTACAAGTGCTGTCTTGCTTGCTGCTTTTTTTTTTTTTTTTTTGCTTGCTTGTTTTCACTTTGCCTGCTGATTGCTAGATTTGCAGTTGTCGGTATATTTCTGGCACAATGGCCAAACGGTTTTACAGCACCGAGGAAGCTGCTAGGTATTGCATGGACTCCAGCTCAGAAGAATTTAGCGATTCTGGGTCTGAGTATGTGCCATCTGACCACTCTACTGAGGAATCAGAGATAGACGATAGTGACACGGTTAGCGCAGAGGTTAGTAGTGGTGGCACGCTTACTGCTGAAGAGGCAGAGGCTGGTGGTAGTGCCCAAGATGTACCCATGGAAGTAGAAGAGGGTGAGGGTAGCACTGATGCAGCAGTTGGAGAGCCTGCGTGGGGGCCTCCCTGTAATTATGTCCCTGAAATTCCCCCTTTCACTGCAGTCCCTGGCATCAGTGTGGACACCACTAATTTTGAAATTATAGATTTTTTTAATCTCTATATTACAGAGGCCATCCTACAGGACATGGTCCGTTACACAAATTTGTATGCTGAGCAGTATCTTGCCAGCAACCCTTTACCGGGTTTTTCAAGAGCCCAGGCATGGTATCCCACAAATATAAACGAAATAAAAAGATTCCTGGCTCTTACATTGGCAATGGGACTCGTAGAACGTAATTCTTTAGCTTCCTACTGGGATACCAATACAGTCCTTTCCATCCCTCTTTTTTCAGCCGTTATGCCAAGAAACCGTTATCAAATTTTATTGCGGTTTCTTCACTTTAACGACAACACAACGGCTGTTGCCCCTAATGAGCCCGGTTATGACAGGCTTTATAAATTGAGGCCCCTTATAGATAGCCTGTCTCAGCGCTTCGCAGAGGTTTACACCCCCTCCCAAAATGTCTGTGTTGATGAGTCCCTTTTGCTCTTCAAAGGGCGCCTAAAATTTCGCCAATATATCCCAAGTAAGCGTTCTCGCTATGGGATGAAATTTTACAAACTCTGTGAAAGCAGCACGGGCTACACTAGTTATTTCATGCTGTATGAGGGAAAGGACACTAATTTGGACCCCCCCGGTTGTCCCACTGACTTGACTACCAGTGGTAAAATTGTTTGGGAGCTCATAACTCCACTGCTGGGCCGAGGTTACCACTTATACGTGGATAACTTTTACACAAGCATCCCTTTATTTAGAGCCCTAAATTCTTTGGACACCCCAGCCTGCGGCACAGTCAACCGTAACCGCAAAGGACTGCCCAGGGAATTGCTGGATAAGAAACTGAAGCGTGGAGAAGTACATGCTCTAAGAAGCAATGAGCTCTTGGCCATAAAATATTCAGACACCAAAGTTGTTTTTATGCTTACTACTATCCACGATGAGACCATGATTGTCCAACACAGAAGTGGCGGTAGGCCCTCAAAAACAAAGCCACTGTGTAGTAAAGAATATAGTAAGCATATGGGTGGTGTTGATAAATCCGACCAAATACAACATTATTATAATGCCACCCGAAAAACCAGGGCCTGGTACAAAAAAGCAGCAATTTATATGATCCAAATGGCCCTTTATAATTCTTATGTCGTTTACAAGGCGGCAGTACCAGGCCCCAGATTGTCTTATTACAATTATTTGCTGCAGTTGCTCCCTTCCTTGTTGTTTGGTGATGTAGAGGAGGTTCCTGACATGCCAGGTAATGACAATGTTGCCCGAATGGTGGGTAAGCATTTTATAGCACAAATTCCACCAACACCTAAAAAAACATATGCCCAGAGAAAATGTAAGGTTTGCCGTTCCAAGGGTGTTAGGCGAGATGTCCGGTATTATTGTCCCAAGTGTCCTAGCAAGCCTGCTTTGTGTTTCCACCCATGTTTTGAAGTGTACCATACTGTGGTACACTATGAGAGGACTTGAATTTTGTGTTTTTATAGGTAGGTTATGGTTCTCTGGGTTTGTTGGTGGAATAAGGATTTAGCATATCAGAATAGTGAACTTGGCATGTTCTAGGTTTTTATGCACAAGGTTTCAGGACTCCAAACTTAGCTGTGCTGGCAAAGTGACGCTGTTTTTTATTTATTGAGTTTATCTATTCTGGCAGGTCCGTACTTTACTTATAACTAGGTTATAGATATATGTGATGAAAAGTTTGGTAAGGTGTGTCATATTGGCAAAAGTGTTGTTTTTTTTTTAGTAAAGTAGGGATTTATGGTGTGTGATTTTGTTTTTTGCACAGGTTGTCAGAAAAACAAAGTGTGCTTGTAGCTTGTGGTTGTTTAGACTTGTTCTTGGGCATTCAGATTTTTGTGTTTGAGCTATGGTTATTCAGGCTAGTTGCAGTGTTTCTTTGGTTATGGGGTAGGACTTATATTGTGCTGTTGGTATAGCGAACTGAGGTGCTGGGTGACTGACAGGGCGCATGATAAAACTTGTGGTGTGTGATGAATCAATGAGATGTTTTTATCTCTAAAGCTGATGCCACAAGTCCTTTTACTGGCACCTCAAAAGCTTGCCTGTCAGCGCAGTTATCTGTGCATAGTTTTGTATATTACTTTGCATTTCTGGGCAGCATTTAACTACTGTAAGTGTAGGCCTTGAGTTTTTTGCAAAGGTTCTTGAGCACAGGATGACAGATACATTATGGTTTTTTGTGCTTGTAGTACAAATTGAATATCTACTGTATGTTCTGGTTAGGTTACACAAGTTGCAGTGGCTCTCTAAATATAAAAACTTTGCGTAATACTGGTGTGCCACTGGTGACTGCTGCACGGCACGTAATGGTGCACATAATTTTATCTCTGATGCTAATGCCCCAAGCTTTATTGTTGGCACCTAAATTCCTAACCTTTAGTGCAACTTCTAAGGACATTTGCATCATTTATGGGCCAAATTACTATGGATTTTTTGGCAAATATCCTTCTAAATGTGGTGCAGATTTTGTCATTTCTAAAGTAGTGTAGGAAGAAGCAAAAAACTGGTATCATAACACCACAGGAAAGATGGAACTCAAATCAAAGATGCTCCACAAAACAGAAATAGGTGAGTAAAGTACAATTTAGGGGTTTATTTGGGGGGGGGGGTAAAGTAAAAAACTGCAAGGGGTGCATAGAGTGCATTTTCAGGTTTGGCGGCCATGTACTTATGTGCAACCAGACATATGGGGTGTAATTTTATTCAGGGTAACTTGCTAATTGATACTGAGCAAGTTTTTTGATAGTTGCCGTTGAGATTTTGGGGAGAAATCTAACTTTATATTTTTTTCAGACCAAGAATGGTGTCTCTAAATAGCTGAAGTTGTCTATTTTTAATCAATGTATAGTTTATATGGGTTTTTTTACAGTTAAGGGGCAATTTTGTCTGAAAAACTTTGAGATGTGCACATAAATTGCAGCCCCATTATTATGCATTGCCCCTGTTTTGGGGCATTTGGTGGCCACGTCTTTATGTGCACCCATACATAGGGGGTATCGTTTTATTCAGGGGAACTTGCAGATTGATGTTTAGTAAGTTTTTGGTAGTTGCCATGGAGATTTTGGGGAGAAATCTAGGTTTGTATCTGTTTTTTCCTTGATTTCTGACCAAAGCGCTGACTTCTGCAAGGGACTGCGGCCGCAATTTTCCATGTAGAAAGAGGAGAGTGGCGTCTCTGAATAGCTAATGGTGTGCACTTTTCAGAAATATATAGTTTGTGGGGGTTTTTTTACAGGTATGGGGGGTTAACACTGAAAAACTGCAGGAAGTGCACATAGAGCGCAGCCCCCAAAATTTCAACTGAAATTGCCCTTTTGCATTGCCCCTGTTTTGGGGCATTTGGTGGCCACGTCTTTATGTGCACCCATACATAGGGGGTATCGTTTTATTCAGGGGAACTTGCAGATTGATGTTTAGTAAGTTTTTGGTAGTTGCCATAGAGATTTTGGGGAGAAATCTAGGTTTGTATCTGTTTTTTCCTTGATTTCTGACCAAAGCGCTGACTTCTGCAAGGGACTGCGGCCGCAATTTTCCATGTAGAAAGAGGAGAGTGGCGTCTCTGAATAGCTAATGGTGTGCACTTTTCAGAAATATATAGTTTGTGGGGGTTTTTTTACAGGTATGGGGGGTTAACACTGAAAAACTGCAGGAAGTGCACATAGAGCGCAGCCCCCAAAATTTCAACTGAAATTGCCCTTTTGCATTGCCCCTGTTTTGGGGCATTTGGTGGCCACGTCTTTATGTGCACCCATACATAGGGGGTATCGTTTTATTCAGGGGAACTTGCAGATTGATGTTTAGTAAGTTTTTGGTAGTTGCCATGGAGATTTTGGGGAGAAATCTAGGTTTGTATCTGTTTTTTCCTTGATTTCTGACCAAAGCGCTGACTTCTGCAAGGGACTGCGGCCGCAATTTTCCATGTAGAAAGAGGAGAGTGGCGTCTCTGAATAGCTAATGGTGTGCACTTTTCAGAAATATATAGTTTGTGGGGGTTTTTTTACAGGTATGGGGGGTTAACACTGAAAAACTGCAGGAAGTGCACATAGAGCGCAGCCCCCAAAATTTCAACTGAAATTGCCCTTTTGCATTGCCCCTGTTTTGGGGCATTTGGTGGCCGCGTCTTTATGTGCACCCATACATAGGGGGTATCGTTTTATTCAGGGGAACTTGCAGATTGATGTTTAGTAAGTTTTTGGTAGTTGCCATAGAGATTTTGGGGAGAAATCTAGGTTTGCATCTGTTTTTTCCTTGATTTCTGACCAAAGCGCTGACTTCTGCAAGGAACTACGGCCACAATTTTCCATGTAGAAAGAGGAGAGTGGTGTCTCTGAATAGCTGAAGGTGTGCACTTTTCAGAAATATATAGTTTGTGAGGGTTATTTCACAATTAGGGGGGATTAACACTGAAAAACTGCAGGTAGTGCACATAGAGCGCAGCCCCCAAAATTTCAACTGAAATTGCCCTTATGCATTGCCCCTGTTTTGGGGCATTTGGTGGCCACGTCTTTATGTGCACCCATACATATGGGGTATCGTTTTATTCAAGGGAACTTGCAGATTGATGTTTAGTAAGTTTTTGGTAGTTGCCATGGAGATTTTGGGGAGAAATCTAGGTTTTTTATCTGGTTTTTCCTTGATTTCTGACCAAAGCGCTGACTTCTGCAAGGGACTGCGGCCACAATTTTCCATGTAGAAAGAGAAGAGTGGTGTCTCTGAATAGCTGAAGGTGTGCACTTTTCAGAAATATATAGTTTGTGAGGGTTATTTCACAATTAGGGGGGGTTAACACTGAAAAACTGCAGGTAGTGCACATAGAGCGCAGCCCCCAAAATTTCTACTGAAATTGCCCTTTTGCATTGCCTCTGTTTTGGGGCATTTGGTGGCCACGTCTTTATGTGCACCCATACATATGGGGTATCGTTTTATTCAGGGGAACTTGCAGATTGATGTTTAGTAAGTTTTTGGTAGTTGCCATAGAGATTTTGGGGAGAAATCTAGGTTTGTATCTGTTTTTTCCTTGATTTCTGACCAAAGCGCTGACTTCTGCAAGGAACTACGGCCACAATTGTCCATGTAGAAAGAGGAGAGTGGCGTCTCTGAATAGCTGAAGGTGTGCACTTTTCAGAAATATATAGTTTGTGAGGGTTATTTCACAATTAGGGGGGGTTAACACTGAAAAACTGCAGGTAGTGCACATAGAGCGCAGCCCCCAAAATTTCAACTGAAATTGCCCTTATGCATTGCCCCTGTTTTGGGGCATTTGGTGGCCACGTCTTTATGTGCACCCATACATATGGGGTATCGTTTTATTCAGGGGAACTTGCAGATTGATGTTTAGTAAGTTTTTGGTAGTTGCCATGGAGATTTTGGGGAGAAATCTAGGTTTTTTATCTGGTTTTTCCTTGATTTCTGACCAAAGCGCTGACTTCTGCAAGGGACTGCGGCCACAATTTAACATGTAGAAAGAGAAGAGTGGTGTCTCTGAATAGCTGAAGGTGTGCACTTTTCAGAAATATATAGTTTGTGGGGGTTATTTCACAGGTAGGGGGGGTTAACACTGAAAAACTGCAGGAAGTGCACATAGAGCGCAGCCCCCACATTTTTAGCTGTAATTGCCCTTGTGCATTGCCCCTGCTTTGGAGTGTTTGGTGCCCATGTCTTTATGTGCACCCATACATATGGGGCATCATTTTATTCAGGAGAAGTTTGTCTTTCAAATATGCCTTTGTTAGAAAATTTTTATGAGATTTTTTTTTGTCAAATCCACATTTGATCATGCGTCCAAGTTTACGTTTTAGAAAAAAAAAAAAATGTCATAAAAAGTTCCAAATTTCACAATGCACTGACAAAAGGTATTTGGCTTTTGAGTGAAAACTACATTGCACCTAGAAACCTGAAGGTCTGTAGTTTCTAAAGATACCAAACATGAGGGGATATTTTAGATTTACATATAAGTTATGCTGCATTAACTGTTACAAGCGCTTTTCTGCTTTGTTCTGGTGTGATATTGTACAAAGTATTGCTTTAGTTTGGGGGTTACTTCTGGACAGGAACTGTGGGGTACCACCACATATTTGGTATCGTTGGACTTGGGAGTATCAGGGCTTTTACAAACAACAAAAAAAAGTGTGTAAAATTAACTTTTCTATGGAAAAAAAACTCAAAATATACAGAAATTTTTCATAATTTTATTTTTTTTTTACATATTTCACCCAAAATACACATCATATCTCCAGAAAAGTTATAAAATTTGGTATGTATGTCGAAGCCCAATTAGTGACGAAAAAAACGATATATAATTTCCCTAGTTTCATGGAGGTTTTTCTACCAAAAAACATTGTTAAAGTGAATGAGTACAAAATGCTTAAAAAACGTCTGGCACTGGGGGGAACCGAAATGACGAATTCGGCTGGCACTTAAAGGGTTAAATTAGATTGCATTAAAGTATTATGTGTAATGAAGGCTTTCAGTCCTAATTAAAACATATGTAACTAGTGAAATGAAATGAATCAGGAGGGTGTGGGACCTTTTTATTGAAGTTGTGTAAACAAGGAAACTGAGGTTTTAAACTATTTGTTTTCTTTGGTTTACACCAAAAGCAACCAGTTTATAAAGGTAAACAAAGGTATTGCATTGCCTGCTTGCCCTGGATGTCAAAGGAAATGACAAAAACAATTGACATCCATTTGCCCTGAATTTGTAAAATCTCCAGAATTTTGGAAATTCATAGGTAAAGTGAATCTGCTCAGGTTTGCTCATTGCCAATTTTTATAAATAATGTGTCATAGATAACTGGGGCTACAATATCTTTTTTACTGATCAACTACAAGCTAAATTCTTTTTTTTTTTTTTGTCATTAATTTTTTATTGTTTTATAGCAATCAGTACAATAATTCACGTTTTAAGCACGAAATTGCATTCTTTTTTGTTTTTTACAAACGTTAACATTTAGGAAGTAATGTCATGGTGTCACAGATCGCAAATATAATATCTGATCTAACCGGTAACAGTAGCAAATATTGTTTTCTTGTGCGAATAAAAGCTAATACGCTATTCAATATCAAAAAACGGGGAAAAACAAGGGGGTAGTTAGTAATAGAGGAGCATGATGTTAAGCATAAGTATATTAGAAACTTTTCACTACAAATTGTTAAGCAGATAGTGTCGAAGTAGAAAGGGTTCCTCCAAACCTATAGTCAATCCACGGTTGCCAAATCTTAAGAAACAGTGGGTATTTATCTAAGGCAATACTGGTTAGCTTTTCATTTGTGAATATCCAATCAATCTTGGGTTTAAGTAAATTATAGTTAATGGAAGGGGATTTCCAGGATCTCGCTAAAACTTGCCTTGCGGCTAAGAATATTTGATTGATTAGTTTCTGCTGTATATTGGTCACCCCTTGGGCCGGTGCTCCCATTAATGCCTCGTATGGGTCTTTTTGTAAATTCACATTTAAAACAGCAAATATCATGTTATATACCCGTATCCAGTATCTAATTGCTTGCGGGCATGTCCACCATATATGGGCCATGGTCCCTGGTATAGAGCACCCCCTAAAACAATTCTCACTAATATTAGGATAAATATGTGCAAGTTTCTTAGGAGTAAGGTACCACCTGAAAAGGACTTTGTAACCTGCTTCCAGTAGGATTGTGTTATTTGAGCTTTTCCGTGTATTTTCCCATAGTTTCTTCCAGTCAGGTTCTCCAAGGGTTTTATTTAATTCTTTGTTCCATGACTTAATGTATTGAAGGTTTAATAGTTCTTTAGGAGAGTTAATGTGTTGATACATAATTGTGATAGCTTTCAGGAGGGTGATACCATCTGTGCACCATTTCTCAAAATAGGTTTGTTTTGTAGATTGAGATGTGTTCTGTTTCCAGCATTGTGATACCAAGTGGAGTATTTGGGATGCCCGAAAATATTCAGAGTTTGGGAGCTTATAGTTCTCTTTCAAGTAGTCAATTGTAAAGGGGCCCCTGACAGTAAGCAAATTCCCAACTCTCTTAAGATTTTGATCGCTCCACCATTGAAATGAACATACTTGTTGCCCTGGTATAAATTGCGGGTGCTTGAATATTGGCAATACTGGAGTATGGGGCGATTGCAACTTGTATAAAGCAGCGTAGGTATCCCAAATTACCAGTGAGTGTCTCAACGTGGGGCTGTTAATACTTGGCCTATGTTTCATTTGCGTCCAAAGCAAGGATTCTGCTGTATAGGGTGCTGCCATACTATTTTCTAAATGCACCCATAAGGGAGAGATGTTGTTGGTGTGTAAAAGGGGAATATGTGTCAATTGAGCTGCTATATATTATTTCCAGAGGTTTGGAAGTACAAGCTAAATTCTTATGAAATGGAGGAGGATCACTTCAGTTTTAGTTTGTCATCTGACTGAAATCAGTGTAAGCCATGTCCGTCATTCTGTTTGTGCACCCTTGAAAGGCAGAACTTCTGAATGGAATAATATTGCTTCATTAGCAAAACATGACACTATTTTACTACACTCTGAAAACCTAGGTAACCCTTGTATGAAGTGGAATGCAGTACAGGAATCTGACCCCTTATCCGGAAACCCATTATCCAGAAAGCTCCGAATTACGGAATGCCCATCTCCCATAGACTCCATTTTAATCAAATAATTCAGAATTTTAAAACTGATTTCCTTTTTCTATGTAGAAATAAAACAGAACCTTGTAATTGATTCCAACTAAGATATAATTAATCCTTATTGGATGCAAAACAATCCTATTGGGTTTAATTAATGTTTTATTGATTTTTTAGTAGACTTAAGGTATTGAGATCAAAATTACGGAAAGACCCCTTATCCGGAATACCCTTGGTCCCGAGCATTCTGGATAATGGGTCCTATACCTGTACTGTATGAAATTTAGCCAAAAAGAGTATTCCTTCCTACAAAGGGGCATACTGTATTATGATTGATTAGAGTAAGAGAAATAGTTTCATGTGTCCTAATAAGATGTAATAAATATAAATAATTTAGGTGGCCCCTCTTTAGCACACTTATTATAGCACTGTTATTAATAGTTATTTAGGTGATCGTTCCTACCACCACCAATGCAAACTACTTCCAGCATACACCAGCGACTGATATGGGTAGTCCCCCAGTCGTTATATCCGTGTAGTGTAGAGTTTGTAATTAGAAAGATTGAACAATCTCACCCAGCTCAGGCACGTTCTTAATAGTGTTCGTCTTAAACCTCCACACCTTCTCTCGCACCGATAACTGTCTCACTCCACTCACTTCTTCCCACCAGTACCGATGTTACTTGCTTGCACCTGCGACACCTCTCCTCCTCTCTCCTTCACACAAATTAGCGCCTCCTGTTAATATCCCATGCGTTCCACAGTGGAACGCATTAGTGATTTCTACTTCACACACAATGTTTATAATGTGGAAAATTAATCAGATTACTGCTACGCGTTTCGCTCAAATATGAGCTTCCTCAGGCTTTCTCCAATTAATTTACTTTACAGTCTCTTTTACCACTCTCATCACTCCATTATAAGAAAATAATTCTTATTTTTAAAAATGATTTTCTTTTTATATGTAATAATAAAACATTACATTGTACTTTATCCCAGCTAAGATATAATAAATCCTTATTAGAGGCAAAACAATCCTAAAAGACCCCTTATCTTGAAATCCCCGAGTCCCAAGCATTCTGCATAACAAGTCCTGTATTAAGTTACCTATAGGTCATGTTGAACCTTTTTTGCTGATAGGACTGCTTTTGTAAGTACTGTAATTATGCTGGGTTGAAAAACCCAACATAATGTTCTTCAACTTCAGCTTATTCTTCCGCTTCTTCTTCTTCTTAGCACCCCCCATTTTCTAAACGCTACTCCTCCTGCAATTTTAGAGGTACAACACCCAAACTCTCCACACTTCTTCACCCTGAGGTTGCTTGTGCTTTTCTAAGTGATTCCACCCCCCGTCGTTTTGTGGCGCCGAACCCCCCAATTTTCCCATTGACTTTGACAGGGAAGATTTTCAAACTGCTGCCACACTTACAGCTTTGAAGCTACACCCCCCCAAACTTGAATAACATAATGATGGGGTCACCCTGAATGAAACAGCAACATTTGTTGGATGACCCCAAAATGGGAGGGCCCAACAACAGTCAATCAAATTTCACCCATTGACTTTTATGGGGAAATTGAAACTGCTGCCAATCTTACTGCCTTGAGACTACACTTCCCAAACTTGAACCACATACTTATGGGGTCAGCCTGAATGAAAATATGATGATTGTTGGATGCCCAAAAGTGGGCAGAGCTGTGAACAGCCAATCAGATTTTACCTATTGACTTGGCAGAAATTTAACCTGCTGCCATTCTCACAGTAATAACACCGAGGTCTCCAAACTTTGCAGGGTTAGGCACCAGGTAACTGCGGTTCAAGGTTAGAAAAAGTGGGTGGAGCCACCAACAGCCAATCAGATTTTGCCTACTGACTTTCAATGGGAAAATTCAACCTGCTGCCATTCTCACTTTATTAACATCAGGGTCCCCAAACTTTTCACAGTTTGTCAATAGGGGACTGCAGTTTTAGTTTTGAAAAGTGGGTGGGGGCAACAACAGCCAATCAGATTTCACCTATAGACTTCATATGTTTAAATTTAAACTTTTGCCGTTCTTTAAATATTAAAACTAAGGTCCCCAAACTTTGCAGAGCTTGTCACCAGGTAACCGCGGTTCAGAGTAGAAAAAGTGGGTGGAGCCACCAACAGCCAATCAGATTTTACCTATTAATTTTCAATGGGGAAATTCAACCTGCTACCATTCTCACAGTATTAACACCAGGGTCAGGGGACTACATTTTTAGGTTTTAAAAAGTGGGTGGAGCCACCAACAGCCAATCATACTTCAGCTATTGATTTTTTTTTATTTAAAATGCTGCCTTTCTCACACTATTTATGTCAGGGTTCCCAAACTTTGCAAGATGGTCACTGGGGGACTGAAGTTCAAAAATAGGAAAAGTGGGTTGGGCCACGAACAGCCAATCAGATTTCATCCATTGAATTTTATTGGTTTAAATTTAAAATGCTGCCATTCTCACACTATTTATGCCAGGGTGCCCACTGTTCACTGGGTGACTTCGACTCAAGGTTAGAAAAAGTGAGCACACCCACCAACCACCAATCACAATTTACATATTAGGGTTGATTCACTAAAGTGCAGATATAATACTAACGCATGATTCACAAACACTAAGACACGCTAAATATTGCATTAGTATATGTGAAAATTAACACCTACTTGGGGCAGGTGGCAATTATAGAAAAGTACAGTTCATGAGTTTTTGAGGACTTTGCAGTGTGATTTATTCAAGTATGTGTTGGCCCTACAGTGATGCCTAGAGTTCATTTTTGTGTCTATTTTAACTCAAAAAAGCATGCTATAAAAATGAACGCACTTTAGTGAATCAGCCCTAATAAGTACTTTGCAGTGTGATTTATTCAAGTATGTGTTGGCCCTAGAGTGATGCATCCTCCAGTTTGCAGGGAAATGGTCATTTTCAAAAAAAGTAGTTTTACCAACGTAATGGTGTGTATGGCTAATATGGCATGTGCGCGATAAGTAGCGCACATGCGTTAATTAGCGTGTGCGACAAGTAGCGTGCTGCGTTAATTAGCGTGCATTGTCCCTTCTCAGCCTGTCAGTTACAGCTTCTAATGGTAACGGACTCCTGCTGCACAAATATGGCAGCCCCCTCAGAGGAACATGGGGGATCATTTAAGTAATGTAAAAGCACTGGGCAAATATTTTTGAGGCAAAATTATAAAAAAAAAAATAGATTTAATTTCTGGTGTTGGTATCTCTTCAAGGCCAATGCTTAATACAAACTGTATACACGAAGATAAAGGATGTGATATCCGGAGACAGTTCACACAGGTACACTGGGCAGATCATTTGCTTTCCTTTGTCTAGGTTTTGTACATCTACTCAGTGTACTGCTGCACTTAAATGATTATAAATATTTATATTTATAAAGTTCCTCATTTCAATAAGACAAAGCTACTATACAATTTTTGTTTATCCTGAAAATGTTTTTACCATCAAATGGAAATCAGACATTCCCTCAATATTATATTTAAAATGGTAAATTTTAATATCCTGCTCTGCTTAATAACAACGTTAAAGAGGTTCCCCACCCCCCAAAAATGTGAAAAGATATGGACCAGATGAGTAAACAATTTTTTACCTGGTTAAAGTATATCAGGGAACAAGATACTTTTAAACTTGAGATTATAAGCTCTTACAACACCCTCCCTCTCCACTCTAACAACCCTTTCCCCCCTCTACCTCTCATTGCCATTTTGTGATGTGTACATAGAGAAGAACGCACCAGCACTCCCTGGCCCCTCCAAAATATATTCCACCTGGTGCACAGTGTCCACTGAGGGATCAGCACCTTCCAACCTGAAGTAATTTGTGATATGTACCAGACACTGGATGCCATTTACGAATTCCTGGCCAGTTAGGTTGGATATTTGCAATTATATAAATAATTACAAATAGAATAAAGACATTCAAAAAATAAAAAAATGAATAAACCAACTGACTGTCTGTGCTTGTGCTTTCCTTGCCCAACACCACAGCTTACCAGTAGTGTGATAATGCTCTTTCAAGGGCTCAGTAAGGGAGTGGAAACATGAAAACTGAAGTGTCTGGGCCAGGTCCCTGTAACTACCATCCACATTACTATTTGCATTGCTAGATAATGGGCAAAAATTCATCCTAGAGTTGCATTCATGATAGAAGAAAATTGTATCAATATTTTTATACATATTATTTGTTATGATGTTTTTGCACATATCCAAGTTGTACAGTAATTAATGATAAATGGTAAAGAAGATTATGGAAAACATGCAATTACTGGGATATGAAGAAATATCACACTTGATTACAGAAGAATGTAAGAAGATGTATAAAGAGCCTTCACTTGTATATATTTAATTGCAAATTCTTGTTTCTGCTGCTGTATGTTGCAAACCCCAACAAGCTTAGACACATAGGTAATAAAACAATATTTGGTTTAGCCAGGCAATACAAATGTAACATTTTCAATTCAATTCAAATTAATCTTTATTTCTCATGCAGGCTTAATGAACTGATGATTTTAAAAATATAGCAGCATTTTTGAGGTAGGGTTGCCACCTTTTCTGGAAAAAACAGCCTTCATATATTTTGCTTTTTTCCCCTATTAAATGGGTTATTCACCTTTGCATTAATTTATAGTATGATATAGAGAGCAATATTCTGAGACAGTGTGCAATTGGTCTTCATTTTTTGTCGTTTTTTAATAATTATTTAAATTTTTGATCTACAGTTTTCCAGTTTGGAGTTTCAGCAGTTATCTGGTTGCTAGAATCCAAAATACCTTAGCAACCAGGGAGTGAATGAATAGGAGAGGGCCTGAATACAAAAATAAGTAATACAAAGTAACAATAACAATAACATTGTAGCCTCACAGAGCAATAGTTTTTTTTGCTGTCAGTAAATCCCAACGAAAAGGCAAATAATTCAAAAACTATAAAAAATAAACAATGAAAACCAAATGAAAAGTTGCTTATAATTGGCAATGCTATAACATACTAAAAGTTAACTTAAAGGTGGACCACCGCTTCATCATTTTTACCAACCAGGCCAATACAATACTCTTCAGGTGGCAACCATATGGGCAGGTATGGTATCAACTATCCAGAAGGTCTCAAAAAATTACACTGCCATTTTTTATAGTGTCCAACAGTAGAACTAAACCCAAAAAACTATTTTGCACCATGAAAGAAACTGAATGCTAAGCAACTTTTCAATATACATCAATTATGGAGTTTTGATATTTTGACGTAATTTGTAAATTTAATTGCTATTAAAAGCATTATTTTTCTGACTGTGTACATTTTAGCTTTCCAGGCTCTGACTCCTGAAACAATGTTGCCAGCTGACAAAAGATGATTAAAAGACCTGGTAAGAACCAGATACAGTTTTAGTCTCATGTATATTGGAAAACTGCTTAGTATCACATTTACTTTTATAATGCAAAAACAATTTTAGGGTGGAAAACCTATTTAAAAAATTCTTCATTTGCTCTTCAGTTGCTCTTTTTTCCTAAAAACAACACCACTATTTTCTATTTCATGTAACCTAAGCTAGCATAAATATACTCCAGGTCCCAAGAATTCTGGATAACAGATATCATACTGTAGTACAACCCCTGTGATTCTTGTTCATTTTCAGCCAAATAAGAACAGTCTGCACACAAAAGAAAAAAAACACAAAATATTTTGGTCCAAGATGTCAAAAAAACAAAAAGCAACCATGGAGTTTTATACAGCAAAATATAACTTTTAAAAGAACTGTGCCAGTATTGTTGGGCTTTTTAATATTTTACATTTTTTGTCAAAATGTTCAGTGACATTACACAACAACGTCACCTCACTGCTGATTTTTGGTTTGGGTAGAAAAACAATATATGTAATACTAGTATATTTTTACAACAAAGTGTATCAAGTCAATATACAACATAAGTGCAAAGTACATGTGGATGATTAAGTGTGAGAGGAATTGTGTAGAGATTTAAATGTCACAATGCACTATAGCTAACATAATACATAATTGAATTGTTTTATTCCAACTTGTTTTTGTGATATAACACCGTAGTACAGAGGCACAGTAGTAGGTCTAGGATTTCAGGTACATAACAGATGATTAGTATGGCATCCACATGCTCTTTTCAATCTTTTATATGTTTTAGGCACACACTACAGGGAAATTTTTTACCACAATGTACACTTTGGGCAAATATGGTTTGGTTGAAGATTTCTTGATTTTTAAGCAGTTTATCCTACTTGTGGAGGCAGATTTACTACAACTCTAGTTTCTCCCAGCCTAAAAAAAAAAAAACATTTGAATAAACTAATTTTCATAAATGTCTGATATTTTTAAATTGCCACACAAAAGCCAGCATCAAAAGTCCAAAATCTCAATTCCTCAATTCAAAGCAAAGAAAGGTCTTCCAGAGAAGGGAATAGACATTTGCCATTGACGTCTACATGATCAACGGGTTTTTGATGGGGTATTTTCAGATATAGAATTTGCACAGTTTTGTCACATAGTAAATCACGAAAAAAGTTGCAACCTTTTTTTTCAGTGCTAAAAAATCCAAATCAGAACCCCCCCATTAGTAAATATCCCCCATAGTGTGGATTAGGATTTTCTGGATATGTTCATTGCACTGCAGTTGTGGCAAGATCTAGGGGCATATTTATTATGCTGTGTTTTATGCTGATTTTACATAGCGAAGCTTGGAGATGTGTGGCAAATTTTCTTGCCGTTTTTTTACACAACATAATAAAAATGCCCCCAAGTGTGCCGGTGAGTTATCATGAGCAGGGAGGTTTACACAACTGATGTTCTAAAAACAGAACAGGCAAGCATACCAGAGAACATGCTAAAATAAGACATTGCTTGAGACATTTAATTTTACACCTTACAAAATCATTGCAACTTTTTCCTCTACTATATAAACAGATCACAGAGTTTTTTTCCAGCCTAAAAATTATTTGATTTCCCAGCTTTCTTCAGTTAAAAACAATTGCCCCAGTGCCAACATTTTGCCATTACACACTGTTTGCTCTATTTTACTGACACTGTCTCTACAGCTGATTACCTTTTCAGAAAAAATGACAGTAATACTAGATATTTTTCTTTCTGAAGCATAAAAGCCTCACTCTTTTGTGCATAATAGTCACTGTCTTTACACTCTAAACATTTCTGACCAGAGGTTTTACACAATATGATAAATTTCTCATTCTAATAGTTTTTAAAATATATATATATTTATAAACATAATATTGCAGGGTTCTCAATATTATTCATGCTTAGGCACCTACCTCCTCACAAGTGGAGGAGGCAATCTGTGTTTAATCTCCCCATCCTCTGCTTCTTTCACATATATTTTAATTTCAGCTCTTGTTTACTGTGTAGGTTTTCTTCCAACATTTATCAGAACTATAGTTACATTAACATATTTATGTTTTCTTTAGAGCAGCACACATTTCCATGATTTCTTCAGTCATTTGCTACATACTTGCAAACAACATTTCACCACTCATATAGACTATCTGCCTCTTCTTTCTGTTTCTTTTACAGGTACAACCACAGTAAAAAAAATTATGTTTCTTTTTCTTTCTTATGCTCCAAAGGCCATTGCCTCATCTTTTTTACTGGTGCTTCTCCATGCTTATGGTCATTAAAGTTTCTCTATTCCCATCCCCCTTTTAAAGTATTTGCTTTGTTTAGGGTCGTCTTTTCTCATTCTCCATACTCTGGCTATTAGACTCTCCTTTGGTTTCCCCACCAAGCTCAACCCCCATGAACAGAGCCTCTTCAGGGATGGGTTCAAGCTCCTCACTCTGCAAAGCTTGCGTGATCAGTGTCAGTTCTTCACAGAGAGTCTCATATCGAAAGCCAACACGAATGTCAGGAACATTGGTCCTGCGAATGTCATTGCTTTCAGGTCCATCCTGTGAGTATTTTGGTCCAAGCCAATAGCTTTTCACCTGTTGCAGAAAAAGTAGAGAGTTTAGAGTCTGCAAGTGCTCAAATAAAAAAAAACTGACACACATTTTGAAAAAAAAAGTAATATACAGGTATGTGATCCATTATCTGGAAACCCATTATCCAAAAAGTTCATCTACCATAATTCAGATTTCTAAAAATGTTCTTTTTCTCTGTAATAATAAAACAGTTCAGTTGACCCCAACTATAATATAACTAATCCTTAATGAAGGTAGAACAATCCTATTGGGTTTAATAAATGTTTAAATAATGTTTTAGTAGACTTAAGGTATGGAGATACAAATTATGGAAAGATACCAGATAGACACAAAACACCAGGTCCTAAGCAATACGGATAATAGGTCCTATACCTGTATTACATAACTTTAAGGTTACCGAGAAACTTGATCCCAGTTAAGATGTAATTAATCCTTAGTGGAGGCAAAACAATCCTATTGGGTTTCTTTAATGCTTAAATTACCTTTAGTAGACTTGGGGGCAGATTTACTAAAACTCTAGCATTTCTCATTTTTTTAGTTGATAAAAATATACTTTTTTTTTAGCAGTATGTGCAGTTGGGTAACCCTAAATAGAAGACTCCCATTTTAAGTACTACGATCATTGCACACAAACTATGTGTACATGTTAAGTCATGTCAGCCAATTAAAGTTGTGCCTTTTACTCAAACACTTCTTCCTGTGACAGTTAGAGCTGCATTAATTCCTGTCAAGTAATCTCTGAGGCAGCACACAAACCATTGCAAAATGGTGGCTCAAGGTAAAAGATGTTAAAGGGCGATATCTATTGATATAAATATTTCAGTTTGGTATGATTTTTTAATAAGCCACTTCATTTGATATAAACCATCTGTTGGCAAAGTATTCATTTTGAGTTATAGTTTCCTTTAACTCAGGGGTCCCCAACCGCCGGGCCGCGGACCAGTTCCGGGCCGCGGACGGCATGGCAGTGGGCCGCAGCGCCCCCTTCCCCCCCAGCGCATCGCATGTATTACGCGCCGCGCCCCGCCCCCCTCGGTCCGTGTAAAAGATTTTGTGCCTCCTACCGGGCCGCGGGGCTAAAAAGGTTGGAAACCCCTGCTTTAACTAACATCTGCATTTGTGAGTCAGTGAGAGAATTGAAGAAATGGGGAATGTTTGCTATTACAAAACACACATAAATGCATACAGAAGGGCGTAAGTAAGTATAGTAGATTAAAGAGCTGCAGAATAACCAGCTGGGTCTAATTTGTCTCAGCAATCTAACCAGGAAACTTTAAAACCCTGGCTGGCCTGTTTGACTATTGAGACAGACAGAGAAGAGACTATTGAGAAAGACAGAGAGTGATGTTTGTGAATCGAACACAAAGTCCTCTACACACTGTTACTTGACGAAAGGTCTGTAGTGTTTTCTTGCATTATTTTGCTGTGTGAAATGTTGTGCAACCTTTAAACTGCCTTTTGACAACATTTTACAGTAATTAAAATATGAAGTACTGTTGACCTGCACTGGTAAAACTGGTGTGTTTGCTTAAGAAAGACTAATAAACAATCTGCTGTGTAGCCAACTTAGCTTAAAAGCTTAAAACAGTACAGTACTTTATACTATTATTTGTAATTTTTTGGTGTTACTGTTACTGTGTCCTTTAAATAACGTTTTGCTGTCCTGACAATTGCTGTGCGAAAACCTACTACAGCAAGCTTGCATTAAAGGAAAAGTAACACTAAAATTTTTTAAGTAAAAAATCTATTCTACCCTGCCCCAATAATTGCCCTATCCTGCAAACCATTTATAATTTTGAATGCTTTAGTAAAAAATACCTGTCAAAACTTGGCTTTCGGTCATTTGAAGAAAGGCGATGCAGGGGAAGCACCCACTATGTGGCGATCGATTGATCGAGCCTAGCCTATACTGAAGGAGCCAGGCTAGGCTCCATCAATCGATCGCCGCATAGTGGATGCTTCCCCTGATACTTCCCCTGCATCGCCGTATCGCCTTTCTTTAAATGACCGGAAGTCAAGTTTTAACAGGTATTTTGTACTAAAGCATTCAAAATAATAAATGGTTTGCAGGATAGGGCAATTATTCGGGCAGGGTAGAATAGATTTTTTACTTAAAATTTTTTAGTGTTACTTTTGCTTTAAAACAAGTTTAAAAATACCAGTCTCTTATTAAACTGTCTCTGTTTGATGGATTCATCCATTCTAGTGGTTTGTTCTCTACAGAGAAGAGAAATGAAAAAAAGATGCGTTTGAAGGAGAAGGAAAGTCTCTGAACAAGATTGCTTCAAAATTACAGCCATAATCTTATTAGTAACATACTGCCCCAGCTCAGCTCTGTGTTGCTTTGCTTGCCTATAAATTAGCCATGGTCTGTCCTACAGACCAGATGAAAAAGATGAAAAGTGGAGAAGCACAAAAGTCAAAGCATAAGGAATGCACAGGGGATAAGGGAGAGGTGGGGTGAGGTGAGGAGAGAGGTAGACAGTATGCAGAAAACCATAATAAAGGAAGACAAAAAGAGACATAAGGAAGAAAGTACAGAATAAGAAAGGTTAAAGGACATGTCAACCCAAAAAAAATATTTTCTAACCGACTTTCCATTATGAATTAAAAATATTTAATGCTTTAAGTTATTTCTAAATGTATTTACTATTAAAAGCTGCATTTGCTTAACTCCTGGATTTGAATATTTAAACAATGTTGCAAAAGCCAGTCTCCTACAGCCAGGACAGGTCTGTTAATCAGCTGGCTTATTTTACATTGTTTCAAAAGTCAGAGCCACCAAGGCAGAGAATAGAAAATGACAAACACTGCTTTTAATAGCAATTATATAACTTACAAATGTTTAATGAATAGATATTGCAAAGTTGCTTAGAATTATTTTTTTTTTATTAAGCATTTATTATTATTTTTGGAAGAAAAGTCAAAGGAGTAACAGTCCAGGCCTGGTGCAGAGGCAGAAATCATGCACGGTAGACAAAAGGGGGCTTCATGCTAGACTTGGAAGCAGCTAAAAGAGCTGTACCTGAGCTGTTTGTGATTTCAAAACAAAATTAGACTAAAAATGGCATGTTTTTCTGGGGGCTTCTTTGAATTATATTCCCAGAGTCTTCTTTTCACTTGAATGCCTAAAAGAGAAATCTGTATATTTTGTATCTTGTATTTCATTAAGAACAAACTCCCAGTAGTTTCCTTGTTGCTTCATTTAAGTGTGAGGAATGGTGTTGTGGCATGTATGGTCAAATTTTGGTAAAATGTATTTACCTTGTGAGGAAAGCCACTCATTAACACGCTGTTTCTTGCCAGCTCACACATGTCACATGAGCTCAGTTTCCACACTTGGGTTGCAATGCTGTATTCTTCCATTAGAGGTTCCTGCATGAGAAAAAGAAATCATTGGCAAACAAAAGTCTTGAATTTTTCTTGGGGTAATTAACTTTTCTAAGATCTTATGAAATCTGCCACTCCGGATTTTCAACAGTTAATAGTAAGGCAGCAGCATCCCCTTAATCACTTAGGGTTCCTTCTCCTCCTCTAACCCACTCGGCTCCCTCACTTAGAAATTGACTTTGGCTGTTGGCTACTGAGCATGCTCAGTTCTTATCATCTCAGATTACGAAACACACCCTCCAGTCTAGCAGCCAATGAAGAGACAGCATTGCTAGTTCCCACAGAAACTCTGCTCTAGCTCTTCTCCTAACCTGTGCTGTGCTCAGCTCAACCATTGCAGTGCTCAATCGAAGCAGGACTTTTTTTAAGTTCAGTTTGTGTAAGCCTGCGTTCTTGATTGCATGAACTTTACAGTGCACATTTGTTGTTTGCAGATGTAAATGTCACTGATGATGTCAGAGAAAAAATTGCCTTTAGGTAAAAGCTACTATTTGTCTTATGACAATGTGATGGCGCGTGTGTTGTCACGAAACGCGTAAGACCTCCAGCTGTGTTTTTGATGTGCAAATAAAGGTTGATCGATTTTAATACTAACTGTTGCGGCTTTTTATGCTGACCTGGAGTGCACGGCCAATGTGTAAAGTTTTGTTATGGGAACTGAATAAAGCCTGTCGATTGATATATACAGATCTGGTTCCGTGAGTGCTCTCTGTGGCTGCGATTATATAAATATATATATATATATATATATATATATATATAGTGACATGTCTGCCTGTACACTTTGGGGGAAACTAGATATGGTAGGCAGGTAAGCAGAGGATCTGGAGACAGGAACACAATGTCTTCTGGCAAAAACACAGGATTATTTGGGGCAAACTTTTCCCAACATAAAGAAAATAGGAACACAGTTCATCAGCAGTTTTAACAAACTTATTAAAAACTCTGGGCTCTCACTTTCCTACTCTGGAACCTTTTCAGGGTTTCTCACCATCCCCAGTTTCACACAACCATGGTGACTCTCACACCCCTGAACACAAATGCTACTCACTCACTGACTCTCCCCTCCTGGGGTAACAGCTCACCAGCCTCTGGCACACTTTGGCTTCTCACTAAGCCTTGATGTTGTGGCTTCTCATTAAGCCGTGCTGACTCTTCTTAGCATTCATACACCTGGTCACAGCTCCCTCTGCATCTTGCAGTGGCAGGCCGCACCCCCAGCCCTTCTGGGAGTTCTTAACACAGGCAGGCAGCCTTCCTACTTTGTGCCCTTCTCTGAGAGACCTTTCACTCTGAGTGACCCCCTTTCTGAGTGACCCCTAGGTGTGGGAGCACACCACTTTGTACCTCTCCAGGTAACTCCTCCCTTAGCTGCCTCTTAATTAGCCTATTGAGAGGGAATATTAACCCTATCAGTTCCAGGAATCCCCCTGCAGACACAGCTGTCTTTATATATATATATATATATCCTTGATAAAGGTCCTAATGAGGACCGAAACGTTGGTTTTTAAACAATGAGTTTTCAATAAAAATGTTTTTGAATTTTAAGGGTGTGCCGGCCATGGATTATTTCATGCTAAATACTCAGATTTTGGCTGTGCACCCCACAGAATACTAAAAGCCTTGGAGTGCAGACACCATCAGGACTGATATATATATATATATATACTAAAAGGAGGTCTGTAATGAAACGTACCTTTTTTTCAAATAATTTAAATCCTGTGAGTGCTGACACTTTTTTGTTTTATTGTACTATATTTGCTCTTGTACCCAGGTATAATCATTGTTAGTGGTGTGCACCAACTCACTGTCTATACATATATATATATACAGTGGTGTGAAAAACTATTTGCCCCCTTCCTGATTTCTTATTCTTTTGTATGTTTGTCACACTTAAATGTTTCTGCTCATCAAAAACCGTTAACTGTTAGTCAAAGATAACATAATTGAACACAAAATGCAGTTTTTAAATGAAGGTTTACGTTATTAAGGGAGAAAAAAAACTCCAAATCTACATGGCCCTGTGTGAAAAAGTGATTGCCCCCCTTGTTAAAAAATAACTTAACTGTGGTTTATCAATTTCAATTTTCAATTTCAATATCAATTTCTGTAGTCACCCCCAGGCCTGATTACTGCCACACCTGTTTCAATCAAGAAATCACTTAAATAGGAGCTACCTGACACAGAGAAGTAGACCAAAAGCACCTCAAAAGCTAGACATCATGCCAAGATCCAAAGAAATTCAGGAACAAATGAGAACAAAAGTAATTGAGATCTATCAGTCTGGTAAAGGTTATAAAGCCATTTCTAAAGCTTTGGGACTCCAGCGAACCACAGTGAGAGCCATTATCCACAAATGGCAAAAACATGGAACAGTGGTGAACCTTCCCAGGACTGGCCGGCCGACCAAAATTACCCCAAGAGCGCAGAGACAACTCATCCGAGAGGCCACAAAAGACCCCAGGACAACATCTAAAGAACTGCAGGCCTCACTTGCCTCAATTAAGGTCAGTGTTCACGACTCCACCATAAGAAAGAGACTGGGCAAAAACGGCCTGCATGGCAGATTTCCAAGGCGCAAACCATTTTTAAGCAAAAAGAACATTATGGCTCGTCTCAATTTTGCTAAAAAACATCTCAATGATTGCCAAGACTTTTGGGAAAATACCTTGTGGACCGACGAGACAAAAGTTGAATTTTTTGGAAGGTGCGTGTCCCGTTACATCTGGCGTAAAAGTAACACAGCATTTCAGAAAAAGAACATCATACCAACAGTAAAATATGGTGGTGGTAGTGTGATGGTCTGGGGTTGTTTTGCTGCTTCAGGACCTGGAAGGCTTGCTGTGATAGATGGAACCATGAATTCTACTGTCTACCAAAAAATCCTGAAGGAGAATTTCCGGCCATCTGTTCGTCAACTCAAGCTGAAGCGATCTTGGGTGCTGCAGCAGGACAATGACCCAAAACACACCAGCAAATCCACCTCTGAATGGCTGAAGAAAAACAAAATGAAGACTTTGGAGTGGCCTAGTCAAAGTCCTGACCTGAATCCTATTGAGATGTTGTGGCATGACCTTAAAAAGGCGGTTCATGCTAGAAAACCCTCCAATAAAGCTGAATTACATCAATTCTGCAAAGATGAGTGGGCCAAAATTCCTTCAGAGCGCTGTAAAAGACTTGTTGCAAGTTATCGCAAACGCTTGATTGCTGTTATTGCTGCTAAGGGTGGCCCAACCAGTTATTAGGTTCAGGGGGCAATTACTTTTTCACACAGGGCCATGTAGGTTTAGATTTTTTTTCTCCCTAAATAATAAAAACCCTCATTTAAAAACTGCATTTTGTGTTTACTTGTGTTATCTTTGACTAATAGTTAAATGTGTTTGATGATCAGAAACATTTTGTGTGACAAACATGCAAAAGAATAAGAAATCAGGAAGGGGGCAAATAGTTTTTCACACCACTGTATATATAAACAAAGTATAGAGCAACAGGCACTCACGTCTAATGAAAAATATAGGATGCCTGGGTGCAGAGTCCTAGCGAAATTTTCACGAACAAAAAAGCATGAGCCGCACTCACAGGTCTTAGTGAACAGATAGAGAAGAATTTATTATAGCATCAAACTAACGTTTCGGCTGCTTCCACAGCCTTTATCAAAGTGAACTTTGATAAAGGCTGTGGAAGCAGCCGAAACGTTAGTTTGATGCTATAATAAATTCTTCTCTATCTGTTCACTAAGACCTGTGAGTGCGGCTCATGCTTTTTTGTTCGTATATATACATATATATACACTGCTCAAAAAAATAAAGGGAACACTCAAACAACACAATGTAACTCCAAGTCAATCACACTTCTGTGAAATCAAACTGTCCACTTAGGTAGCAACACTGACTGACAATCAATTTCACATGCTGTTGTGCAAATAGAATAGACAACAGGTTGAAATTATAGGCAATTAGCAAGACATCCCCAATAAAGGAGTGGTTCTGCAGGTGGTGACCACAGACCACTTCTCAGTTCCTATGCTTTCTGGCTGATGTTTTGGTCACTTTTGAATGCTGGCGGTGCTTTCACTCTAGTGGTAGCATGAGACCCTGTGCTCTTCACAGATGAAAGCACGTTCACACTGAACACATGCGACAGACGTGACAGAGTCTGGAGACACCGTGGAGAACGTTCTGCTGCCTGCAACATCCTCCAGCATGATCGGTTTGCCAGTGGTTCAGTAATGGTGTGGGGTGGCATTTCTTTGGGGCACAGCCCTCCATGTGCTCGCCAGAGGTAGCCTGACTGCCATTAGGTACCGAGATGAGATCCTCAGACCCCTTGTGAGACCATATGCTGGTGCGGTTGGCCCTGGGTTCCTACTAATGCAAGACAATTCTAGACCTCATGTGGCTGGAGTGTGTCAGCAGTTCCTGCAAGACGAAGGCATTGATGCTATGGATTGGCCCGCCCGTTCCCCAGACCTGAATCCAATTGAGCACATCTGGGACATCATGTCTCGCTCCATCCATCAACGCCACGTTTTACCACAGACTGTCCAGGAGTTGGTGGATGCTTTAGTCCAGGTCTGGGAGGAGATCCCTAAGGCATACCCCCCAACTGTCCCGGATTTTATAGCGCTAGCTGTACCAGCGATGTCAGCTTCTTCTGCTGCTCTGCAAGTTGTGCGGCAGAGACAGGCCCTTTTATAAGGTTGTGCCCCATGGTATGTGTGCATGGGGCGCAACCTTATATTTGGGCCTGTCGCTGCCGCATAAGGAGCAGAGCCGCAGAAGAAGAAGGAGCGGCTGTGTATGGCGGGGGGTTACTGTGTAAGGGAGCTACTGTCTATAAGGGGAAATGGGGGGCACTTACTATGGGGGCATTGTCTATGGGGGCTATTGGAGGCACTTACTATGGGGGCATTGTCTACGGGGGCTATTGGGGGCACTGTCTATGGTGTTAATTGGGGGTGCTTTCTATGGGGGGTACTGTCTATGGGGGGCACTGTGTATGGGGGTACTGTCTATGGGGGCACTCTGTATGGGGGGTACTGTCTATTGGGCCATTGGGGGCACTGTGTATGGGGGGGGCAAAACTGGTACATAGTTATAACTCACTTATAACTGACTGCCTTCTCTCTATATTTGTATTTTATATGTAGGAGTTGCTATATTGTTTTCCTTAGGTATAGTACATTTTGTGTCTGATCCCACCATTTCAACTATATAAAAGGAGTATTTTTTAAACAAAAAAAATGGGGTGTGGTAATGGGGGTGTGGCCACAAAAGTGGGCGTGGTCAAGAAATTTGTCCCTCCATTTTTAAAATGTTGGGAGGTATGCCCTAAGAGAGACCATCCGCCACCTCATCAGGAGCATGCCCAGGCATTGTAGGGGGGTCATACAGGCATGTGGGGGCCACACACTACTGAGCATCATTTTGACTTGTTTTAAGGGCATTACACCAAAGTTGGATCAGCCTGTAGTCTTTTTTTTCCACTTTAATTTTGAGTGTGACTCCAAATACAGACCTCCATGGGTTGATAAATTTGATTTCCATTGATAATTTTTGTGTGATTTTGTTGTCAGCACATTCAACTATGCAAAGAATGAATTATTTAATAAGAATATTTCATTCATTCAGATCTAGGATGTCTTATTTTTGTGTTCCCTTTATTTGTTTGAGCAGTGTACATATATAGACTGTCATATAAAGTCACAGGACTTAAAAGTATGGTGAAAAAGAAATAAAGATCATTTGTTATTCCAACGTTTCGGTCTTCCTTGAGACCTTTGTCAAGAACACTGTTTGGTGTATTTTCCACCAGTGTTAAAGATGGTATACAAGTAGCACCAGTGTAAATGCCTGTTTTTTTGCAGCAAGTATTTCTGTTTTCTTGTTAGTGGCTTAGGAAAAGCCAGATAAATGAGTCACTGGAGTGAATGTAATGTGTTCAGTTGGCCAGCTCTAGGTAGCTGCCTGATTAGAACCATTTGCTTTAGGAAAAAATTCCATTCCTGGTCTAAGAGGGTGGCTTTTATATAAAAAAAAGAACCTCTGCTATCTGACAATGATGTCCTCTATCATATTTGAAAGAGTAATCATGTCTATTTGCAAATATATCTTCTCTAGAGAAAATAACCTGCACATCTCTGCACTCTTTTCAGCTCCTTTTTTTCCTTCCTTAGCTGTGCACACTCAAGGTGAGGCATTACCATGGATCTATAAAAACGCAAAATTATGTTTTTATCCCTTGAGGCAATTTTTGCAACACAATACCAAAATTATATCCTTGAAATACATCACATAAATGATTTGATATATAAAATATTTAAAAACTAAATTTCATGTAGATCAAAAAACTCAATGGAAGTGTCTTTTTTTCAACCTAACTTACTATGTTACTTTTGCATATAAATATATAAAATATATAAATTGCGAAGAATGTGCACCATTACTTTACACCCAAATTAAATATTGCCATGTTAAGGACATGCAGAACATAGTAAGTTGTATTAGTCAATGAATAGGCAGATAAAGATATAGCTTTTTAATCCCACAATTAAGTCCACTTTAATAAAATTAATATGTATAAGCAAATTGAGAGGTCATATTTGTATATATTCTCTCTTATATAGATACTCTAAATTATCTGTTAACTTTTATTTAAAAACATACAGATCCCTTTTAAGAAAGTCCATTCCCAGTCCTACCTTTGTGAAGTGGAACTGCAATGGGTCATCAGTAGAAAGAGACACCATCAGACCACGAGACAAGAAATCAGGTAGTGGATTCCTATGGTAACTCAGGAACAAACTATTGTTACTGAGAGGAGACATAGCAATGCCAATCTGAGCCAAGTAATACAAATACTGTAATACAGGCGCCTGGATACAAAGAGAAAACAAGCCAGTTATGACAGTGTAATTAAAGAAGCAAATACAGAAGAAATACACATTTTATTGAGTATGTCAACTAAAGAATGAAAAGAAAATTCTCTAAAAAGTACTTCAATTAAATATTGCAAGAGCAAAATATTTTTTATAATAGGTTTGGTTAAGAAGTTATCTTCCATATACGATAATTATGTCCCTATAGAGTAGTAATCACACATAGGACTATTCCACATCGCCAGGGCTGCATTTAGCTTGGGTGATAACCTGGGAGACGGACCTCATGAAGAGATGTTCCTGCTGTACTGCACATTTATTAAAAGCAGAAGAACCAAGTAACACCCCATACTCAGCTCCATTGCCAGATTTAGCAGTTAGGTAAGTATCCAAAGACAGGCTGTTTTTTATTCACCACACAGGTGTTGCGGTTAGGTTGCGCTCCTAAACACATTACCTCTACCACAGGTATTTTTCAGTTTGTAAAGTAGTAGTCAAAACCTCCCATAAACTTTAATGGAAACACCTGACTTTGGAAGTACAGGTATCGGACCCCTTATCCGGAAACCCGTTATCCAGAAAGCTCCGAATTACGGAATGCCCGTCTCCCATAGACTCCATTTTAATCAAATAAATCAGAATTTTAAAACTGATTTCCTTTTTCTATGTAGAAATAAAACAGAACCTTGTAATTGATTCCAACTAAGATATAATTAATCCTTATTGGATGCAAAACAATCCTATTGGGTTTAATTTATGTTTTATTGATTTTTTAGTAGACTTAAGGTATTGAGATCCAAATTACGGAAAGACCCCTTATCCGGAATACCCTTGGTCCCGTGCATTCTGGATAATGGGTCCTATACCTGTACTGGTGTTTTTCAGCCCAAGAAATTTCTGTTGAGCCCTTTGTTAAATTAGGCCAAAGGATTCAAAAAGAAAAAAGACATTTACACTTCATTTAAGGGCTCTGGCACACGGGGAGATTAGTCGCCCGCGGCAAATCTCCCTGTTCGTGGGCGACTAATCTCCCCGAGTTGCCATCACCGCATTTGAGATTGAAATGCCTAAAGCCAATGGAAGCAAGCTAACTATGAATACAAGGACATTATCAGTAGCGATCATAGGGTTGATTCACTAAAGTGTGTTAAAACGAGCACTATTTATAGCATGCGTTAAAAATTTTATCGCATCTTAACGCACGATTCACCCAAAAGTAATTAACGCAGCGGGCTACGTGTCGCGTGTGCTAATTAACGCACGTGCGCTACTTTTCGTGTGCACGCCAAAAAAAAGCATGCGATAACGCTTATCGCACTGTAGTGAATCAACCCTCATATATTTTAGCAGTTCCTTGCTGTGTTTGCCATCTTGCCATAGCTCATAATATTAAATGAATAGCGTCATAACTGACACACCGTGGTGTGGTGTTACATCTCCATGTGAATCAGACAGGGAGCATTACATTTAATAACATTTCAAGCAGTGACATGCGGACAGTGGCATATTGCCCACTGCTGTTTTGCTTTGATAGCAGCAGTGGTCAAAACATCTAATGTGCACAATTAGCCTGAAAGGTTCACATTTCATATATTTATATGGTTTATACATTGCAACACTTTACTTTTTCTCATCTAAGTCTTCTTATCTCAACATTGCTAAATCAGCCACTTCATCTGTATTAAGCAGTGCAGTATGTTGTAAATTACATGCCATTCAGAAAGAAGTAACATTTTTTCCCCAATGCTACACTATTTTACACTACTTTAATACTAAACATTGTTTTCACACTTAAGTGAAGTAAATGCTTTTTATTCTGATGACAGTATCTATAAGTTAAATAGTTGTGGGAATCACCTTGCGTAATAGAAGTCCATGTGAGATGTTCTGAGACAGCATGTATGCAGACACCAAGTGATGGATTGGTCCTGCTTCCCCACAGTGTGGCCGCAGCACAAAAGTATGAAATCCACGCCGCCTTTTGCATGAAAAGACAGAGAAAAATATGGCTTTTGTCCCAGCTTGGAAACATGCAATTTTCATGGATCGAAAACATGCCTACAAACATATAAATCATCATAACTTGCCTAGTTAAAAATCTTAAGACGTCAATTGTGACTATTGAAACCAAGCAAAAAAGTCATTAAAAGTATTAATCAATGGAGGCTTTGCCAGGCGAAATTTCCAGTGGTGGACATTTATTACAACTTATTTTTATTATAAAAAAAGACCATGTTGAGGGGATTAACTTTGTCTAATCACTTCTGCAAATACATTTAAAGACAATGAAAAAAATGCTAATTGCCTCTGTTTGAACAATCTTCAAAATTTTCCAGCTAGGAACAAGTCTTCCCAGTTTGTCCCAAGAGCTCACAACTGTAATTCTGCATAATATTCCTCAATAAATAAATGAACAAGCTTTTTGACATGATGTTTTTTACTTTATTTATTAAATTTTGGTTAGGAAAATCAGATCACATTTTAGCTTATATATATGCAAAAATATTACATTCAAAAGGGTTCACAAACTAAAATTTTAAAGCACTGTTTTATATGTCTTTAGCTCTAGAGGTCAACTATACCAAGGCTTTGCAAAGTAGACCAAAACTGTTAACTGTATTAACAAAAAGTATAGCACCATTCACTTGCTTTACTAACCTATTCATTTATGTAAGGAAGAGTATTAATTTATTTATGTTGCCTCTATGTGCCTCTGCTTTGCCTGGTGAAACAGAATGCACAATGCAACTGCAGCTGTACTTTGTATGTATGTATATCTTTATTTATAAAGCGCTACTTATGTACGCAGAGCTGTACAGTAGAATACATTAATACAAACAGGGGGTTAATAAGATAATAGATAAATACAAAGTATAACAATAAATACAAATAAATACAAGATACAGTTACAGTTGCAATAAGTTAAGAGTCTAAGACACAAGAGGATGGAGGTCCCTGCCCCGTAGAGCTTACAATCTATATGGGAGGGTAACTTACAGATACAAATAGGCAAATATAAATGCTGTAGGTCACAGTGGGTGACAGTACAATATAAGTGCTATTTCCCAGATCAGGTGCTGGGTGAGTGCTCCAAAAGGTAGTCTTTTAGTTTGGTTTTAAAAAGACTGAGAGAGGATTCTCTCCGGAGGAAATCAGGGAGGGCATTCCAAATGTAAGGGGCAGCAAGGCAGAAGGGTTTAAGGGGGGAAACCGCAGTAGTAGTGGGGGGTGCAACCAAACGATTGCTCTGCGAGGAACGAAGGAGTCGGCCAGGAACGTACGGAGACACAAGGGAAGAGATGTAGTGAGGAGCAGAGGCATGGAGGGCTTTGAAGGTTAAGAGAAGGAGTTTGTAAGATATTCTTTGTTTAATAGGAAGCCACGATAAGGACTTTAGCAGGGGAAGGGCCTGAACTCTCCTGGATGAGAGGAGGAGAATTCTGGCAGCAGTATTTAAAATAGACTGTAGGGGGGAAAGATGGGAGTTAGGGAGGCCGGTTAATAGCAGGTTGCAGTAGTCAAGTCGTGACAGAATGAGAGCATGCATGAGCAGCCTAGCTGTTGCAGTAGAGAGAAAGGGACGGATTTTGGCAATATTGCGTAAGAAAAAGTGACGGTGGAGTTAATGTGGTTAGAAAAGGAGAGACTAGAGTCAAAGATCACCCCCAAACAACGTGCCGAATCGACAGGGTTGATGAGGGTGCCATCAATAGAGATAGAAAAGGGGGGGGTAGGACCAGGCTTAGGCGGAAAGATCATTAGTTCAGTTTTTGTTAGGTTCAGTTTAAGGTGGCGTTGGTTCATCCAGTTAGAGATAGTTAGGAGGCAGTTAGAGATTTGAGTCTCAGTTTCAACTGTTAATGAAGGGGTCGACAAATAAATTTGGATATCATCAGCATACAGATGGTATTTAAAGCCAAATGAACAGATAAGATCTCCCAAGGACAGCGTGTAAAGGGAGAATAACAACGGCCCAAGTACAGAGCCTTGGGGTACCCCCACATTAAGAGGAACTGGAGATGAGGTTTTATTAGCATAGGAGACAGTGAATGAACGGTTAGAGAAGTAAGAAGAGATCCAGGATGCAGCCTGACTACGGAGACCAATCGAATGCAGAATTTGCATCAGGAGGGAGTGGTCAACCGTACCAAACGCACCATATGCAGCCGATAGATCTAGAAGGATTAATATAGAGAAGTGACCTTTGGCTTTGGCAACCTGAAGATCATTTGTAACTCTGCACAACACTGTCTCAGTAGAGTGCGCAGGCCGAAAACCAGATTGCAGCAGGTCTAATAAATTATGGGCGTTAAGGAAGTTAGTAATATGGGAGAAGACAATACGCTCTAAGATTTTGGAGGCAAGCGGTAGGAGCAAGACAGGACGGTAGTTAGAGAGACAGGACTGGTCTAGAGTGGCCTTTTTTAGGATAGGCTTGACACAGGCCTGTTTGAAGGAAGAGGGGACCCTTTCAGAGGTCAGAGAAGAGTTGAAGATATGAGTAAGAGCTGGAAAGTGTTTGAGCAGAGAAGAAGGCATGGGGTCAAGAGAGCAAGTGGTGAGCGGAGCAGACAAAAGAAGCCGGGAGACTTCGGAGACAGTTACGGGACCAAAAGAGCTGTAGAAGGGGGCTGAGGAAGGAGGAGCTGGTTCGTATTAGTAGAGGGGGGAATCTGATTGCGAATGGACTCCACTTTGTTCATGAAGAAATCAGCAAAGTCCTGGGGAGAGTGCATAAAGTGAGGTAATGGGGTCTGCGAGGGACGCAGAAGGGTATTAAATATGGAAAACAGGCGTCATGGGTTGGATTTATTGTTATTTATAAGTGTGTATAGTATTCCTGTTTAGCCTTCGACAGGGCAGAATTGAGGCAGGCCAATAGAAATTTATAATGGATAAAGTCTGCTTGCGTACGGGATTTCCTCCACATATGTTCCGCAGACCTCGTACAGGAGCGTAGGAATTTGGTGCTCACATTCTGCCAGGGGCGTGGGTTTTGAACCTGAGTACGCTTAGGCTGAAGGTGTGCAAATAAGTCAATTGTGGAGGCTAGAATGCTGTTGTACTCGCTAACCAGGGTATCAGGGTCAGACATCTCGTCAAAGGAGGAGAAACTGGACCTGAAAGAGCGAGCTAAGGCCGGGAGATCTACATCTACAGAATATGTTATACAAAAGGGGTGTACTTTACATACTTCCACTGCATGGAGAAATTCAGAGCATAGCATTCTTTTGTAAATCTACCAGAATATGTTATACAAAAGGGGTGGGCAAACTACGGCCCGCTGGTCTTTTTAATGTGGCCCACGCTGTGCGCATGTGTAGCAGGCAGTGGTGTGTGCATATGCCTGTGCATCATTCAAACTGCAGAGACAGAAGTGCTGGCGCGTTGCGCTGTTTGCAGAGTTGAAGTGGAGAAAACCTGAGCACTGAGCAGGAGAAAGGAACCTGGCTTCTGGCACAGGATGGACAGATTTGGGGGAAATTCCTGGCTGCTGCTGGCAAAGGTACATATGATTTGAGAGCAAAATATGATTGATTTTTTGGCTGCTACTGCCTGCTGGCATATATATACAGATTGGGGGCAAATTGAGCAAATGAGGGATTGGCTGCTGCTGCCTGCTGGAGGGGATGGCCCGTCTGTCAAATTTTAAAAGTTAATGTTCACCAGGAGCCAAAAAGTTTGCCCACCCCTGTCATACAAGGATCCAAGTATGTAAGACTGTACAGCGCTGCGTACCCTTGTGGCGCTTTATAAATAAAGTTATACATACATACATACAGTACATGTAGCTGCATAGCTGGCACATTTGAAGGGATGAATTGGTCAACATATTATATCAAGTTTGACCTTTTTTTATTACTGTGTGATGCTGAAGACACCTCATGGTATCACTACTATTATTGCCTAAGATAATTTTTGCGTTGATAGAAAAATCATTAGTTTGAAGGACTGGTAAATTATACGATCATTTACAGCATGTGGACACAATCTGCTTGTGTACGGCAACCTTCAGTCTATTGAGTATGCACAGAGCAGCCCAGGGCACCACAAGATATTCAAAAAATCTAAATAATAGAGCCAGAAATGTTATTTTAGCTTGCACAGCCTTATTAAGTATCTCAAAATGGATTCAATGTGCTTACCTGCGCATGTGATTGAGAACAGTCATATTGGCATACATGTAATACAAGTAATAGGAATATGGAGGGTTGTCCTCTCCTGTCCAGTTCTCAGGCAGTGGACTATCCATATTAAACATGTGATGTTCTGACTTGGATTCATCATCAACGCTGTCAAATCCATCCACCTAATTGAGACAAGCAAAGTTTCTGCTCATTCTACTATGTATATAGAATATATATGTATATTAAATAATATGCTGCATCCTGTCTTATGCACGTGCATGGAATTCAAGCTACATAGACGCATTTTCAATAGGCCCATGTATGCAAAGTATGATTCTGAATATCATGCTAATTTATTATTTTGACATAAGAAGAGGCTATTAATCTATACTTTCCCTTAGTAGTGTAAGTAGAATTTACAGAGACCCAAAACAATAACATTTCTGGGCTTACCAGATATTAGCAAGATGACTTGTGTCACAAACATATAGAAATTGTGCCCAATGTCCCCCTAAACTACTATATCTTCCATTAGTCACAGGGTCAGCTTTCCTAATGTTAGACCATTGTTTTTCTTCCCAGTGGCCTTCTAAGAATACTAAAATTGTTAATGGTACAAATGCCATTATCGCCTTTACTACAACATTTGCAAGCAGCTCTTTCGAAGTTGACTATACCCAAATTCAACCTTTTAGTCTAATGAAACCTGCTTAGCTGTAAGTTGATCCAGAAGAAAGCAAAAACCCATCTGAATGTTTTCTATTTTGCCTCTGAGGGCAAAAATATTTCCTCCTGACCCCAATATGGAAACCAAACCAGTCCCTGGATCTAACCCACAATTTTAGAGCACTCCCTGTAAAAAAACCCTTATTCAAATATTATGACAGAGCCTCCTTTTTTTCAAATCTCATTGGATTCCCTCAAGTCTGTGTGAGGGACATACTGGTAAATAAAACAAGACACTGTTTATTGTATAGTCTCTTTATACATCTGTATAAACAAAACATATCCAGCCTTTCTTCATAATGGAAACATTCCATACCCTTGATCAGTTTAGTATGACATAAATTCCTTTAGGGTGCCACATGTAGCATTAAGGAGCCCCAAAAATGCATACACATTTCTAGCCAACTATCGCAAAGATGTCAACTAAACCCATGGGATGATCTAGTCCAGGGGGGTCTAGAGGCATGTCTTGTTTCTAGATAAATATAATGCCAAAAATGACCTACTGACATAAGAAAGAATCAATATGATTATGTAGTTAAACAGCATTCAAATATATGTACAAAAACATAAGGTGGCTGCTGCAGTCATTATACTGCCTTGACAGAAGATGGCTTCTTGGGCCAGTTGGAGGGTACTCACATGTTCCAGGAAGAGGTGAAGCTCTGGATGACTTGCTGGGTTCACAGTGACTTCAAAAAGTGGCAGGAAAATATTCTCCAGCATCTCCTGAAAGTGAGAAATCTGCTTCTTACTGCGGTATACATCACTGCAAAGCAAAACATATGAGGATAGACAATAGAAATCAAACTGAGAGAAAACCAGGCAGGTTTTATACTGATACATCCAAACCCATCATAGCAATTTAAGGTAAGCATTTTGTTATATGTTGAGTTCTTTTAACACCCAAATGAGAAAAACCCTAATAATTTATATTCTGATAAATTTTCTAACTACATGCAGTGAACATAAGGACATTAAATTATAGGGAAACCTGTCTTGTGACACACAAGAAAAGATGAATTCAGGAAGCATCATAAAACAAGTTAATGACAGCACCAACAGAAAAAGAATGTTAGTTATGGAAAATGTTATATGTATTTTCACTAATGCAGAGTTTAAATGACTCTATAAAAGCATTTGATTCATATAGATAGTTTAATTCTGTCTTTTGGGAGTAGCACCTTACTGCTATGATGATAAGATGATCAGCATATGCAGGAAATGTATTTCTTTTTACTATAAAATTTTTCACTTAGCCTAAAAATTTGCAAATCTTTAAAAAGATTCGCAAAACAGCAAAAAATTTTTGAAACAGTGAAAATGTCCAGCAACAAATTTTTTTTTTTTCTCATATGGCAAATGTTTCCGATGCAAATTTTGCTGTCTGTTTCGTAAAAAAATTCACCAATGCCAAAATGCAAAAATATGCCATAAATCCATGCCTGCCAAATAATTTCGCCCATCACTAGTTCAAAGTTATAGTTTAGCAACACATGTAAGTAGAACAAACTCTGTGGGAAAGCGCAAAATTTGAAGATGGTGCAGAATTTGAAGATATTATGGGGCCGATTCACTAAAGTGCGATAAAACGTGCGCTATATATAGCGTGCGTTAAAAATTTTATTGCGTCTTAATTTTCGCGACTTTTCGCACGATTCACTATTAGCACACTTGTGCTATTTTACGCGCGATACTTCATGCAATATTTTTGTCGCGATAGATAACGTGCGCGGTATTTTTCGCATGCATGCTATTTATCGCAAGCGCTAATTGTCGTGACATTACTCACGCGACAATCGGCAGCATAAAACTGGGGACATTTTGCCCTGGGAGAGCACAGAGTGCTAGAGAGGTGCTGTATAAATGTTTATTTGCAAATAAAAAACCAAAAAACCAATAAAAAGCTAAGTAAGAAAAAAAAAGAAGTGCTAGAGATAATAAAATGGGGGGGGGCATTTAAGAATATTTAGCCACACTCGCCAGAAAATACGCTACGTACTAATTAACGCAAGCTTTACTATTCAGCAAAATGGGCTAAAGACAGAATTGTAGGCAGAATATTTGCAAAAATTTAACCCATATAGCATATTGATGCTGTTACTGATAAATGTAAGAGTGTAGGAGAAACTACATGAAAGTATAGAATACCATATCAAGGAAGGAAAAATAATTAGACATTACCCAGTTCAAAAGTAGAAAAATAAAAACTTTTATTTTAACAATTAAAGGGAAAAAACTGGGAAAGAAAACTTAGGGCTTGCTGCCCTTGAGTTCTGTAATGTCCCTGCGCATTTCTGCCATTTCCCCCCGGAGCTGGGCCAGCTCGGCCTTGATGTTAACCAGGTCCTCCTGCATTGACCGCCGTGATGGTCCCTCGTTTGCAGGAGAACCTGGTGCCCAGCGCTTGGCCTGGGGGGAGTCCGGGGCCTGGGGGGAAACTGGGGGAGGAATGAAGGGGGGGAGTGTCCGGGGCCTCGTGGGCCTCTTCGGCCTCAGGGGCCGCTTGTGCTGGGGCCTCTGGGGCCACTTGTGCTGGGGCCTCTGGGGCCGCTGCTGGTGGGGCCTCGGGGGCCGCTGGAGCCTGGTGGGCCTCGGGGGCCACAGGAGCCTGGTGTGCCTGGGGTTGTGCCTGGGGATGAGGCGCCAGCTGAAGTTCTGTGAGATAGTATTGCAAGATGTTATTTTGTGTAATATATTATACATATATATATACATTCATACACCATCATAAATAACGGGGCCCCCTCACAACAATACAAAGGACACACAGACATTGTTAGCCAGGGCCCCCTAAAACATTCATGGCCCTTCCCCAAATGACTCATACTATGGGCCCCTCCCTGCTGCTTCCCCCCTGCTTTAAACTTATTTATGCATATGTATTTGAAAATAGATGTGTATATATATATATATATATATATATATATACAATACGAAGTGCTGGGAAGCTGAACACCATGAGGAACAATAACACCTGGGTGCCTGTGGCAAAACAAAATCTAGACAGGCATGGGGTGACGGCACACACAGGATTTTCACAAGGAGTCACGAAGATGTGAAATAATATTCAGAGGTTTATTGTGACCAACGTTTCAGTTCCTCACTGGCATTATTATGTTACTATGTTACTTTCGTCATCCCTGACATTTATTACATTTGTTCTTTTAGTTCAAATTACTTGCTAAATCTTTTCCTGAACGTATTCTGTAAAAGCATAATAAAGTACAATAATTACCTTCCGCAATTTCAGCGATCAGATCTGAATTCCTGCGCTTCAGGTCAGACCATATGCGCTGGAGCAGGCGGAGGTCCACATCAATTCCAAAGCCCCTGCGCAACCCGGCTTGGAGGTCGCGCAGGATGGCCCTCTTCAGCTCGTGGACCCCTAAGGGCCCCAGCGGCGGGTCTTCATATCCTGAGCGTAGGAAAAAGCTGACAATATAGCGCCTCTCCCCTGGTAGCAGATCAGAATGATCAGGCTCACTGACACAAAATGGCCCCAAGTCGCACATGTCACAAGATTACAAAATCGCTACAAAATGTCCGCAAGTCGCGAGATTACGAAGTCGCGACAAAGAAACCGCCAAAATATACCTAGTAATGTATTTTGTGCAACTAAATATTTACTGCTACAGTACTGTATATTATGGCGACTAAATATTTACCGCTATAGTACTGTATATTATGGCGACTAAATATTTACCGCTATAGTAGCGAAATTCCATACATGCCAAGACTTTAGTAAAATTTGGTAAAAAGACACAAACTTGAATAAATAACACTGCTAAGTCCATATTTTATTGCCAAAAACTCATTTACTGTACTTTTCTATAATTTATCGCCTGCCTGAAGTAGGTGTTAATTTTCTCATAGACCAATGCGATATTTAGCGCGCCTAAGTGTTTGTGAATCATGCGATCGTATTGTTTTCAGCACAAAAATTAACACATGCGTTAAAACTACCGCATGCGGTCGCGCAAAAATTAACGCATGCGATATGGCGACTTAACGCACGCGATAATACTATGGTGAATCGTGCGCTAATTATCGCGTCTATTTTAACGCAAAAAAGCGTGCAATAAATTTTATCGCACTTTAGTGAATCAGGCCCTATATGTTCTTATATCATGTTCTTGTGTCTACACTTACGCGTAAGGTCATCGCGCACTTATGCATCATCCCACACCTACACGACAACGTCATCTTGCATGTTAGTGGCAAAGTGTTATCCGTTACTATGGTAATATTTCTCCCTCTAAAATATACACACAAGGCAATTGGTCACTTGCACTGAAACGAAAGATTTAACATTTTAGAAATTCTGCACCAGGAAAATTTAGTGCTTTCCCTAAGAGCTTTCCCACAGAGTTGTTCTTAAAGATTGTTTGATGGTCCTGCAAAGTGCACTTATTGGGTGAAAGCTGCAAGCAACATTATTCATGTTCGGACTTTCCTCTATTCTAATATGGAAGTAGATGTGCTTATATAGTGTAAAAAGTACTCACAAGAGCCGTGGAACTTGCACAAGCCAGCGAACATTGTTAGAATGTACTTTGTGATTAACAGCCCAGCAAGCAAGACTATCCCACTCTCCCCGAGAGCGTCCATAAATTGATAGACGCAGTTCTGCGTTCTGATATTTGCTTTCTTCCAAGTCTGACATCACTTCCTGAAGAGCAAATAAAATGTAATTGATTACACTGGTGTGGGTAGAATTGGAAAGAGATTTTTGTGGTTATCATTTTAGGTTCAGAAATAGCCCCATCAGATTGGCAGTCAAATAGTTAAGAGAACAAAACTTATGCGGGTTAAGTACCCGCATTTCTTATCCATAAGCACCATAAGGGAGATGCTGAGGAGCTGGTGGGATATTGTCTGTTTGCATTTGTCCTTTTCAGTCACTGCATTGCACCTCCATGCTGGAAGTGTTAGGAAGCATTGCCAGAAAAAAATAGAATACAAAAAATAAGAATAACTGAAGAAACATGAGTTTTCCAACCAACACGTCAAAAAAGCCTAGTCGCCTGTGCCATTAAAGTGAGTGGACCTCCTGGCATTGCAGTGTCAAACACCAAAGAAGAAATAAAGAAATGGTTGGCAGTTGATGAAATCAGTATTTCACAATAACCACTTCAGTCTTTCCACTAGTTTGAACAGTTTGTACCTCAATCTACATGACAAACCGTGAGAAATATTTTTGATAATTGAATTGCACCTCAAATTGAATCTCATCCATCATTTTTCATGTGATAAACCTTTTTCTCACTGAATTGAAACTGGCCCAATATATCATATAATGCATAAAATGCAGTCACTACAGGGCTTTTGGCTGTGCCCACTTTTGTAAGATTATGCTAAAAGCCAGTAAGTTCTCAGGCAATTATAGTTAAATAGCAAATAATCTTTAAATGCTATTAAATTAAAATAACCTAGGCTATATCGCATCAGTTCTCAGTTCATCGAGTTTTCTTCTCAAGTATATATTTATATACTCAGGTCTTACACGTTTGAAAAAAATCAAATTAGTTTTACATATACAGGTATGGGACCTGTTATCCAGAATGCTCGGGACCTGGGGTTTTCCGGATAAGGGATCTTTCTGTAATTTGGATCTCCATAACTTAAGTGTGCTAAAAATAATTTAAATATTGAATAAACCCAATAGGCTTGTTTTGCCTCCAATAAGGATTAATTATATCTTAGTCCAATAAGGATTAATTATATCTTAGTTATGATCAAGTACAAGGTACTGTTTTATTATTACAGAGAAAAAGGAAATCATTTTCAAAAATTAGAATTACTTGCTTATAATGTAGTCTATAGGAGATGCCCTTTCTGTAATTTGGAACTTTCTGGATAACAGGTTTCCGGATAAGGGATCCCATACCTGTACCTGCAAAAATTCATGTTATACAACATTTGTAACATTCTTTCCATAAAAAAAAACATTATTTAATATGTGAAATTCATTTTTGGGTCTAGAAGTAGCAGCAGATTTTGTCATTTTTATCAAGTCAACAGGGCCTAACAAGACCCACAAGTCAGTGTCGTAACATCAGTGTCCTGGGCCACTTTACTGTTACATCTTCTCTCCCTTGCCTGCAAGCAAATAGATTTGTTAGCATTAAAACTTACATCTCTTCATGCTCCCTACAACCTAAACCTTGTGACAAAGCAGTGCTTAACTCTTTTATAAGGAATTGTGTGCAAGGAGCAAGGTACAGGGCCCACTGATGTGATTTATCAAAATTTGTGCTCATGTTGACCAATCGTAAACAATGTTTTGTAGACACCCAATTTTACACTGTTTTTCTGGGAAAACGCACTTCATTGTGGATAAAAAGCATGTCAATTTGTTCCAAATTTTGCACTTTGTATATTGCACCAGTAGAAAATGAACATTCAGGAGTGAACATAATGCAGAGTAGCAAAGCTATTACCTTTATAATGTGTGCAAAATATGTTCCAGATACCCTGTTATCCGTCTTGATGAAAATTTCCCTTAGGACAGACTCTCCGATTGGGTTGTATTTGGAATTAAACTTGTCAAAGCGATGGAACGTATTTCTATCCTGTAGCACAGATACAGAAAGGAATATAAAAAGAATGTTCTGTTTGAGTACATTATTTGTTTATTACAATAATCTAATAAGTAATTTGTGTGTAAGCACATTTAATGACTACTTATTAAAGAAGAAGGAAAGGTATGATCACTGGGGGGGTGCCAAAATGTTAGGCACCCCCAGTTATTGTAATCACTTACCTGATTCACTTCTGCTCCTGTTAGCAGAAAATTGCACTGGGGTACCTGTGAGCGAGTGATCCTCCTTCTTCTGTCACCAAATATGTCTGCCCGAGGATCACGAAGAAAGAAAACAGGAGGAAGAGGATCAGTTGTGCCCAGGTACCCTGAGCCAGTGCAGTTTTCTGCTGACAGGGGCACTGGCCCAGGGTATCAGGTAAGTGATTACAATCACTTGGGGGGTGCCTAATATTTGGCAACCCCCCCCCAGTGATTGTACCTTTCCTTCTCCTTTAAAGTGGGCCTTTATGTGTAGCTATGTACTTGAAATTCTCACTATAAGAAAATATGTTTCTAATTAATATGGACTCACCGCATGCACATCCAAAGTATCCACACTCAGATCATATGCAGTCAAATTCATGTTTTCAAAGACCTGACGAAGAGTCTGTTCCTTTCCACCCTCCACATGAACAATCTCCTCACAATTTTTTTTCATTGCACGTTTGATAAAACGAAGTAAATGCTTCTGATTCATGCAAGAGGCTGCATGAATATGAGTATCCACCTAAACAAAAAGGACAGTAGTTAAGCTGAACGTACACAGGCTTAAATTGCCTGTTGACTATGCCCCTCCTGGAGTGTGTCGCTTATTGGCCTGTGTATGGGACCAAACCCGCCTAATCTAACCTGACAGAATTTAGCAACATATCAAGTGGTTAAAAAAATCCCACTGGGCGAGGACCTTATTACTGCATTGACACAGCCCTATCAGCAGGCCTTTATTATAATCTAAATGTTTGTGTGAAAGCCAGAACCACTGGCTCAACTTGATTTAACCCACCGTATATTGTTAATGACTAGATTTTGAGTAGCAAGAAGTGGGATCTCTCAGGCCAAAGATTACACTAAAGACTGAGCTCACCTTTCTTATGTTGTAAAAATCTCTGTGTGGAACTTTCTTCTGAGCAGCCAATTCCTTCATCTCATTGAGCAAAACGTGCATCTGGAAGCGAGAACTTAAATACTGCAACCGTCGGTAGCAGAATGACTTACTGCAAGGGAAATGAAACAATAAAGGGGGCACTGAGATAGAGAAACAAGAAAAAACAGAAAATATCCTAACCTATTCATAATTTATAGGTAAGGAAGCTGATAACAAAGCTGTACAAAATGAGTCTTTATGCCTTAGGTAATCTCTGGTACTTGTGTGAAGTGAACCCCATTCATATCAGTGGGAAGCCCCACCACTTGTCCAGTATTGCTCAATGCATGCCAATTACAGTGGTGTGAAAAACTATTTGCCCCCTTCCTGATTTCTTATTCTTTTGCATGTTTGTCACACAAAATGTTTCTGATCATCAAACACATTTAACTATTAGTCAAAAATAACACAAGTAAACACAAAATACAGTTTTTAAATGAGGGTTTTTATTATTTAGGGAGAAAAAAAATCCAAACCTACATGGCCCTGTGTGAAAAAGTAATTGCCCCCTGAACCTAATAACTGGTTGGGCCACCCTTAGCAGCAATAACTGCAATCAAGCATTTGCGATAACTTGCAACAAGTCTTTTACAGCGCTCTGGAGGAATTTTGGCCCACTCATCTTTGCAGAATTGTTGTAATTCAGCTTTATTTGAGGGTTTTCTAGCATGAACCGCCTTTTTAAGGTCATGCCACAACATCTCAATAGGATTCAGGTCAGGACTTTGACTAGGCCACTCCAAAGTCTTCATTTTGTTTTTCTTCAGCCATTCAGAGGTGGATTTGCTGGTGTGTTTTGGGTCATTGTCCTGCTGCAGCACCCAAGATCGCTTCAGCTTGAGTTGACGAACAGATGGCCGGACATTCTCCTTCAGGATTTTTTGGTAGACAGTAGAATTCATGGTTCCATCTATCACAGCAAGCCTTCCAGGTCCTGAAGCAGCAAAACAACCCCAGACCATCACACTACCACCACCATATTTTACTGTTGGTATGATGTTCTTTTTCTGAAATGCTGTGTTACTTTTA
Organism: Xenopus tropicalis; assembly: GCF_000004195.4. Classification (NCBI taxonomy): domain Eukaryota; kingdom Metazoa; phylum Chordata; class Amphibia; order Anura; family Pipidae; genus Xenopus; species Xenopus tropicalis. The sequence continues at coordinate 71,720,428 of NC_030678.2, read as the reverse complement.
CGCCAGATGTAACGGGACACGCACCTTCCAAAAAGTTCAACTTTTGTCTCGTCGGTCCACAAGGTATTTTCCCAAAAGTCTTGGCAATCATTGAGATGTTTTTTAGCAAAATTGAGACGAGCCATAATGTTCTTTTTGCTTAAAAGTGGTTTGCGCCTTGGAAATCTGCCATGCAGGCCGTTTTTGCCCAGTCTCTTTCTTATGGTGGAGTCGTGAACACTGACCTTAATTGAGGCCGGCAGTTCTTTAGATGTTGTCCTGGGGTCTTTTGTGGCCTCTCGGATGAGTTGTCTCTGCGCTCTTGGGGTAATTTGGGTCGGCCGGCCACTCCTGGGAAGGTTCCATGTTTTTGCCATTTGTGGATAATGGCTCTCACTGTGGTTCGCTGGAGTCCCAAACCCTAGCTTTTGAGGTGCTTTTGGTCTACTTCTCTGTGTCAGGTAGCTCCTATTTAAGTGATTTCTTGATTGAAACAGGTGTGGCAGTAATCAGGCCTGGGGGTGACTACAGAAATTTAACTCAGGGGTGATAAACCACAGTTAAGTTATTTTTTAACAAGGGGGGCAATCACTTTTTCACACAGGGCCATGTAGATTTGGAGTTTTTTTTCTCCCTTAATAACGTAAACCTTCATTTAAAAACTGCATTTTGTGTTCAATTATGTTATCTTTGACTAATAGTTAACAGTTTGATGATGAGCAGAAACATTTAAGTGTGACAAACATGCAAAAGAATAAGAAATCAGGAAGGGGGCAAATTGTTTTTCACACCACTGTATGTTAATTAAAAGCAACCCAAAGTAAGTAGTTACCATTTTGATTGAAAACTACACTTGTGAAATAGTACTCACTCTTTTCACTGGTACAAAATATGGCAATACATCACAAAAATTAGTGATTTTCTTCCAACTCATATCTGCTTCATAACTGCAAAAAATTCTGAAGCAATATGGTCACTATGGAAGCCATAGTGTGCCTACATTTCTAGGTGAGATATGCCAACATATGTGCCTACATTTCTAGGTGAGATATGTCACATTCTGCCAAAATTACATACGGTACATTTTGAATGGTAGGAGAGTAAAGGGCACTTCATCCACAGAGAAAACTCCACAACAGTTTATGGATTTTTTTAAATGGAAATATACCTTGGCAGCTTGTAATTATTATCCCATGTCTGGGTAGTTCAGTGATCTTAAATTTATTTGTTACTGCTATTTGTCTGTCTCTTTTTGTTCTCTGCACTGTTGGTTTTGATAAGAACACCCTCTTTCAGCCAAGACTCCGGTTCACTCAATGCCTTATATGTTCAACAGACCTAAAGAAGCTGTAGTAGACACAATGATGCTATGAACACATGACACTATGACCCCAGTCCTAGTTTTATGACCTAGTGATCCTAACAATAAATTACCCTGTTATTTTATGATACAGTAACCTTAGCAATATACAGTGGATATAAAAAGTCTACACACCCCTGGTAAAATGTCAGGTTCCTGTGCTGTACAAAAATGAGACAAAGATAAATCATTTCAGAACTTTTTCCACCTTTAATGTGACCTATAAACTGTACAACTCAATTGAAAAACAAACTGAAATCTTTTAGGTGGAGGGAAGAAAAAAAAAAAAAAAAAAAATAATGTGGTTGCATAAGTGTGCACACCCTCTTCTAACTGGGGATGTAGCTGTGTTCAGAATTAAGCAATCACATTCAAAATCATGTTAACTAGGAGTCAGCATACACCTGCCATCATTTAAAGTGCCTCTGATTAACCCCAAATAAAGTTCAGCTGCTCTAGTTGGTCTTTCCTGACATTTTTTTAGTCGCATCCCACAGCCAAAGCCATGGTCCCCAGAGAGCTTCCAAAGCATCAGAGGGATCTCATTGTTAAAAGATATCAGTCAGGAGAAGGGTACAAAAGAATTTCCAAGGCATTAGATATACCATGGAACACAGTGAAGACAGTCATCATCAAGTGGAGAAAATATGGCACAACAGTGACATTACCAAGAACTGGACGTCCCTCCAAAATTGATGAAAAGACGAGAAGAAAACTGGTCAGGGAGGCTACCAAGAGGCCTACAGCAACATTAAAGGAGCTGCAGGAATATCTGGCAAGTACTGGCTGTGTGGTACATGTGACAACAATCTCCCGTATTCTTCATATGTCTGGGCTATGGGGTAGAGTGGCAAGGGGAAAGACTTTTCTTACGAAGAAAAATATCCAAGTCAGGCTACTTTTTTCAAAAACACATCTGAAGTCTCCCAAAAGCATGTGGGAAAAGGTGTTATGGTCCAAGGTTGAACTTTTTGGCCATAATTCCAAAAAATATGTTTGGCGCAAAAACAATACTGCACATCACCAAAAGAACACTATACCCACAGTGAAGCATGGTGGTGGCAGCATCATGCTTTGAGGCTGTTTTTCTTCAGCTGGAACTGGGGCCTTAGTTAAGATAGAGGGAATTATGAACAGGTCCAAATACCAGTCAATATTGGCACAAAACCTTCAGGCTTCTGCTAGAAAGCTGAACATGAGGAGGAACTTCATCTTTCAGCATGACAACGACCCAAAGCATACATCCAAATCAACAAAGGAATGGCTTCACCGGAAGAATTAGAGTAGATTAAAGAGAAGATTAAAGTTTGGGATGGCCCAGCCAGAGCCCAGACCTGAATCCGATTGAAAATCTGTGGGGTGATCTGAAGAGGGCTGTGCAATCTGACAGATTTGGAGCGTTTCTGCAAAGAAGAGTGGGCAAATCTTGCAAAGTCAAAATGTGCCATGCTGATAGACTCATACCCAAAAAGACTGAGTGCTGTAATAAAATCAAAAGGTGCTTCAACAAAGTATTCGTTTAAGGGTGTGCACACTTATGCAACCACATTATTTTAGTTTTTTTGGTTTTCTTCCCTCCACCTAAAAGATTTCAGTTTGTTTTCAATTGAGTGGTACAGTTTATAGGTCACATTAAAGGTGGAAAAAGTTCTGAAATTATTTTTCTTTGTCTCATTTTTGTACAGCACAGGAACCTGACATTTTATCAGGGGTGTGTAGACTTTTAATATCCACTGTATGATGCAGAGGCCTCAATAACTTATGACACAGTGCTACTGGCATTTCATAACACCATGGCCCAATTATTTTTTGACTGATACCTCAACAATATAGGATTCAGTTTTCTCAGCATTTCATAAAAAAGTGTACACAGAATGTTTTCACATTGCTGTAGATGAAAGATAGCACTCTGCATGCCAAGAAATGCAATGTAAATTCAAACAGAAGAAATCACATCTCAAGCTACATGCCTATTATTGCCCTAAAACAAAAAAGGAGAGGCTAACAGAAAATTAGAGGATTTAACCCTGTCTTAAAGAATTATGGGTGGAGATGTATATGTCCCTTATATGTTATTTTTATCCCTGTTGCTGTATTCTATGCAACTGGTTAGCAGCATAATATCTTTATTTCGCAGTAATGTACAAACACATAAATGGGTGAATTTGCTCCTTACCAGCGTTGCCTAAAACACAGATACAGAGGATAGTGGAAACTCATTATACAGCTCTTTTATGGAAAACACACATTAGTCTGATGTTGATAATAGGGATATAGCACCCCTTTATTAAGTCATCTTCACATCTCATCATATGATGTCCCTTCTGCAATAAGGCACATCTAACCCATACTCTATCCTCTACAAAGCTTACATAGGTCCGTTTATGATCAGAGCCATAAGGACATTCATGTCAGCCACAAATTCTGACAGGTCAGGATATGGAAGGTCCAGCTCTGTGTTCCTAAAACAGACAAAAATAAAACACAGGGAAAAATAGTATTATGTTATGCAAAAGATACTGGGTTAAGGAGTAGAAAGATAAAGAGATATGTGTCAATAGGAAAAGGTCAAAAGGAAATATTATAAAAGTAATACATTTTATCAGCGTCAATAGAAATAAATTGAGTATTATATAAATAATTACTTGTGATTAATTAGCACCTAAAGCATTATTATGACCTCATTCATTAGGATAAAAATTAGCAAAATAACATAAATGAGAACTCATTTTTTCTCACCTACTAGCAAAGAAAAGTCATTAATGACTACAAGTTCAGTGGGCAAAGGGCAATTTTGAGCACAATTGCCATGTTTTTCCCCATAATGCAGCACTTTTTGCCAGAATTCCAGTGTCATTGCACTCGCTGAGGTTCTGCATCTGACACAATTGTGGCCAATGCATCAAAATTAATGTAATTGGGTTCATGCTTTAATGTACAGTAAATAGGACACAATTGCATGTGCATTGCGCTTATTGACACCGATCACTAGAGCAGGGGTCGGGAACCTTTTTGGCTGAGAGAGCCATAAACACCACATATTTTATAATGTAATTCCGTGAGAGCCATACAGTATGTTTGGCCGCGGATGCTGCAGGGCAAGGTGGGTGCCAAGGATGCCGAATGCGGATGCGATGCAGAGGAGGGCGTGGCCTGCGCTCAGCGGATAGAAGACATCTTCTAAGGCTTAGAACAAACCTTCTATCCGCCGAGCGCAGGCCACACCCCCCGTTATTTTTTTTATTAAAGATTTGGCAGTGAGCCAGATGCAGCCATCAAAAGAGCCACATCTGGCTCCCGAGCCATAGGTTCCCTACCCCTGCACTAGAGGGAACCCTGGAGCTACTACCTGGTCCAAAGGTGGCAGTAGCTCTAGGGTTCTTCTGCATCAATAGGCGCAGCAGCACTTGATTTGGAACAGCGTGCAGGAGGAAGGCAATGGCTGTATGTGCATCTATACAAACGTGCAAAGAGACCATGCAACTGACTGCGGGGCAATTTGTACTTACAGTCATAAATGACCCCTACGATTTTCATGTTTCAATTGTTTAAATGCATTACTGTGGCTGCTTAAACAGACACTGCTATTTGTATGTACCAATTTTCCCTCTTATTTTTGCAGGCTGTCACACACTAATCTGTGAGGGCAGAAGTCACATAAAGTGCTTAATTATGTCTGTTCATACAAAGTTTTTTGTATTCTCCACAACATGTTGTGTGTACCGGTGTGATATACACACATTTTAGTCTGTACACTGGCAGCAAGCTCATTATTAACAGAAATGCCTCATACTGCACTTTTGGAGATAATACCACATGGTTTCATAGTTATTAAAGTTATTAACTCAAATTGGACATATGATTTTAGATAATAACTATTTATTACTTATATTTTAAATTCACTAGAGCATGTTAAATGACCCAGTCTGGGGCCCTATTACAAGAAGTTACATCTGCCATTATGGACTGAGATTAAGGGGCACATTTACTAATCCACGAACGTCCGAAAAGCATCCAAGTGCGTTTTTTTCGTAATGATCAGTATTTTGCGATTTTTTCGTAAATTGTCACGACTTTTTCGTAGCCATTACGACTTGCTCGTAAATTGTCGCAACTTTTTCGTAGCCATTACGACTTGCTCGTAAATTGTTGCGACTTTTTCATAGCCATTACTACTTGCTCGTAAATTGTAGCAACTTTTTCGTAGCCGTTGTGCCGAGTACGAAAGTTTCGGATTCATTCAAGCTTCAGTATCGTGACTTACCTTGGGACAGGTTGGAGCTGCAGAGTGCCATTGAGTCCTATGGGGGGCTTCCAAAATCATGCAAAGTCGCAAAGGTTTGCCCGCCGTTGACGAGCGCTCAATACGAAAAAGTATACAAGCAAGTCGTAATGGCTATGAAAAAGTCGCGACAATTTACAAGCAAGTCGTAATGGCTACGAAAAAGTCGCGACAATTTACGAGCAAATCGTAATGGCTACGAAAAAGTCTCGACAATTTACGAAAAATCGCAAAATGTTCGTTTCCAATCCGATTTTTTCCCACTCGGGATTTGGATTCGTGGATTAGTAAATCAGCCCCTAAGAGTAAAAATACATGGAAAAGACATAGCTAAGCACAAAACAAAAGTCACTTTACAGGTGCTTTTCTCTTTACGCTGTTAAAGTTTGAAAGTGGCAAGACAGGTTTTATTATCACTTCCACTGCTAAATTTAAGACTTACATGTCAGTGACATCACGCTTTGTATAAACATGAACCACACCATTCATCATTTTTAGTCCAAAGCCCAAATCAGGGGGCATAATGCTGGGATCACACACTTCATATGGGTGCTGCACTGCAAAAGGAGGGTGAACAGGAGCATCTACGGAAGAATGGCATAAGTATACAGTTTAATATAGGGCCTTCAAAGAGCATCAGTAAGATAAAAACTAAAAGCTTGCAACCAAAGAAGCTACATCTGAATACTTCAAGAGAAAAGTCGGGGAAAGCTGTAAACTGTAACCTGTCAATTGTTCAGATTTCAGGCACACAGCTCTGTTTACTTGTGGTGGGTGGCACTGGGTACTGTTGACATCAATTTGTAGGGCAGTAGTAAAGAAAGACTGGGCACAATAGAGGAGGATAAAAAGTAAATAATTAAAATGGCTTGCCTGATATGTTTATTTTTTTAATTGATTTTCTCCTTTAAAAAAAAGTAAGCACAGGTTACAATACAGGCTTATGGGGCATATTTACTATTTACATATTCTACAAGTGTTTATAGCTCTCTGGTAAGGCCTCACCTTGAGTATGCAGTGCAGTTTTGGGCTCCAGTCCTTAAGAAGGATATTAATGAGCTGGAGAGAGTGCAGAGACGTGAAACTAAACTGGTAAAGGGGACGGAAGATTTAAACTACGAGGTTAGACTGTCAAGGTTGGGGTTGTTTTCTCTGGAAAGTGCTTGCAAGGGGACATGATTCTGTACAGGTACATTAGAGGGGATTGTAGGCAGATAGGGGATGTACTTTTTTCCCACAAAAACGACCAGCAAACCCCTTTAGTTTAGAGGAACAGAACTTTCATTTGAAAGCAGCTATAGTGGTTTTTCACAGTAAGGGCAGTGAGGTTGTGGAATGCCCTTCCTAGTGATGTTGTGATGGCAGATTCTGTCTTTAAAAGGGGCTAGGATGAGTTCTTGAATAAGCATAGTATACAAGGCTATTGTGATACAAAAATCTACAGTTAGTATTAATGTTTGTATATTCGGTTTATGTATGTGAGTGTGCAGATATGACAGTATAGGTTTGTGTGTGCTGTGTTTACTTGGAAGGGTTGAACTTGATGGATTCTTTTTTCAACCCTATGTAACTATGTAACTTTGTGTTTTCACAACATATAAGGATGGCTAATTTTCTCCTACTTTAAATTCTTTCTGAAAATTCACCAGTAAGAATTTACACATTTTACAATTGTAGTGGAGAAAATTCGGTAGAGAATTTATACAACAAACAAATGATATATGTGAGATATTAGCATGGAGAAGGTGACGTACATAAATTCCAATGCTAAGAGAATTTTCCCCAATGTGGAGTTAATTTACCAAAACTCTTGTTTTTACTAAATTGCTGATAATGTGGGAAAAATGCTCCAAATTTTAATTTTCGCCAGTATGTATGAGGAGCACTGTTAACAATAAGACATAATCCTTTACAAGGAATACTCACAAGGCTAAGGGGACTTGGTAATGTAAGAAAATGGCTCTCCTCATGTAAGATTTAAATAAATTTAAAAATGGATTTCAGTAAAGAACTTTACTTGAGGAGGGCTATAAATGAGAAAAAATATGTTTCCCCATTACATTATTCCTTGGAGGAAGGTGCAGAGCTCAACCTGCACTGACATTTACCCCAAGCACAACTGCTAAATGCATGGGGACCTTGATGCTCTTGCACTTGCATCTGCGTCAGTGGTAAAAAAAGTCTTCACATTTGTTTTGCTTAAGCTCACACCTGGTGCCACGGGAGTGTCTGGGCCTTCTTCCTGAGGAGGACTGTCCAGGGCTCCCTCACTCAGCTCTTTTAGATGCCTGGCAGTGGTCCTGCAGAAGCTCTGCATAGACATGTTCATATACTTCTGACGAATAAAGAGAGCCCGTACAACACTTTTAGCAGCATCCAGCAAATCTGTAAATGGCACCTGGAAAAAAGTAAGAATGATTAGTAACACATAAAATATCTGGTAAATAAAGAATCAGACTGTAGAAACCATAGCTAGGATGGGACATGCAATAACTAAATTATATTTAAAGGGGTTGTCAACCTTTTGAAAAGTCCTACCAAAAAAAAAGCATATTTGTCCATATGTAGCAAAAGTGTTTGGTCTGCAGAATATAAATCATTAAAATATATGCACCTACCTGATCCTCCTGTTTCAGTTACCCAAGGAGGGGGTTGCTGACCCCTTCTTTCACTATTCACATGTAGGGATCAGCAGCAGGTACAGAGAAAGAAGGATTTTTAACTTACCGGAAAATCCTTTTCTAGACGGCTCGTACTGTCAGTGCAGATGCCATGGGGTTAAGTATTCCCTTCCGGAGGCAGGACAGAAGAAGAAGAAAAAAACTTCTCGGCTCCACCTACTCCCTATAAGCCAGTGCTCCTCCTTTCCCCTTCAGTTTTTCTTATAATAGGCCAGTTAGGAGGAGCAGATAGAGAGTGAGGATAGTAATAGTGAGAAAGGAGCCAGAAGTGGTAACTAAATACTTGTGAAACTAGCATAACCTAGCTTACTGAACAATAACTTATGGGTGGGGCTTACTACACTGACAGTACGGGCCGTCTAGAAAAGGATTTTCCGGTAAGTTAAAATCCTTCTTTCTCTAGTCCGGCCCTACCTGTCAGTGCAGACGCCATGGGGACGTTCTAAAGCTGTCTAAAGGGTGGGTGTAGTCACTAGTGTGCTTTAATGTTGCACTGCAACTTTCCTGCAAAATGCTGCTGGTGCGGAATGGAAGAACTGGAGTCTATAAAATGTTGCCCACGTAGCTGCCTTACAGATTTGTTCTGGTGTTGCGGAATTGTATAGTACCCACGAGATACTGACTGCTCTGGTAGAGTGCGCTTTAATGCTAAATGGTTTAGGCTGTTTCCTGAGGTCGTATGCATAATTTATTGTACTGACCAACCATCTGGCTATGGTGCGTTTGGACGCTGGGGAACCCTTGTTTGCCCCATATGTGACCAGGAAGGCGTCCGCTTTCCTGTAGTGTTTGGATCTGTCCAAATAGAATTTAATTGCCCGTACTTTGTCTAATTTGTGAAGTGCCTTTTCCTTTGCATTAGTGGGATGTGGGCATAGAGAGGAAAGGTTAATTTCCTCGTTTATGTGAAAAGGGGAGACTACCTTCGGTGTGAAGGATGGGACAGTTCTGAAAACTGCTCTGTCTTGGTGTATGACAAGCCAGGGCTCCTTGTGCGACAGGGCATCTATGTCAGAGACCCGCTTGGCTGACGTGATCGCTACCAGGAAGGCCATTTTCCAAGTAAGAAATTTTAATTCACAAGTGCCTAGTGGTTCGAAGGGAGGGCCTTGTAAGACTGTTAGGACTGCACTTAGGTCCCAAGGTGGTGTGGGGTCCCTGTATGGTGGTCTGGTTCTACCTTCTCCCTGCAGAAGCTGGATTACATCTGGTTCCCTTGCCCACTGATGTTGAAGTAGAAGAGAGAGAGCAGAGAGCAGAGAGTTGAGATTTGAGGGTGGCTAAAGAGAGGCCAAGGTGAAACCCCTTGACGAGGAATTCTATGATTGTCTGGGTGGAGGCTTGTTTCCATGGTGAGTCTGTCGAGGCACAGTGCTCTATAAAAGTTTTCCAGGTTCTGTAATACGCCTTCGTAGTGGTTGGTTTTCTGGCCTTCAACAAGATATCGATGGCTGGCGTTGAGAAACCCTTTGAGCGCCACAGTTCGGTTTCAACAGCCAGGCCGTTAAATGTAGCATTGCTGGATTGTCGTGCTTGATTGTTCCTTGGGTCAGTAAGTCTGGTCTGAGGGGTAGCCGCCATGGTGGGGCTACCGACATTGTTACAAGGTCCGCATACCAGCTCCGTCTGGGCCAGTCTGGGGCAATTAGGATCGTTACTGTGTGTTCTTGTTGGATCTTGCGGATTATAAGAGGTAAGAGAGCTAGTGGAGGAAAAGCATAGACTTTGTTGAAAGTCCAGGGTATGACTAAGGCATCCACGTATGACGCCCCCTGGTCGCAGTACGTAGGAACTTTGTAGTTGCGCCTGGATGCTAGCATATCTATGTCCGGGTGTCCCCACTTGGCCACGATCTGGTCGAAGGTGTCTGGATGGAGTGCCCACTCTCCCTGATCTATTCATTGTCGACTGAGAAAATCTGCCTCCCAGTTCTGGACGCCGGGTATGTAAACTGCTGATATTTGTGGGACGTGTGATTCTGTCTGACTGAGTATCAGGGATGCTTCCTGCATTGCTTGGTTGCTGCGAGTACGTTCCTGCTTGTTGAGGTAGGCTACGGCTGTGGCATTGTCCGATTGTACTCAAAGTGGCTGGCCCTTGAGATGTCGTGACCAATAAAGGATGGCGTTCCGGATGGCCCTGATCTCCAGGACGTTGATTGGCAGTTTTGCCTCCTCGGCTGTCCACGTCCCTTGACATGTGTGTTGCGGGAAAACCGCCCCCCCAGCCTGTGAGGCTTGCGTCCGTTGTGAAGACTGTTCATGGTGGTAAGGTCCATTTCTTTGGGATAGGTTTGTGTGATCTTTGTTCCAGTGTCTTAGGAAGTGGTTTTGGAGGTCTCTCATGTGGTAGCAGCCGAATGGTAGAGCTTCCAGGGCAGCTGCCATGTAGCCCAGGAGTTTGAGGCATGTCTCTGCTGTTGTTGAGCTCTTTGAATTTTGTCCTTTGTCAGTGAGATGGTCTGAGATTTGGAGTCGAGCCACATTCCTAGGAATTGGATGCGCTGGGTTGGTGTCAGTTGACCCTTTTTGTAGTTTACAACCCAGCCGTGTTGTGATAGGGTTGATATGCATATCTGTGTGTCTGTTGTGGCCTGTTTGTAGGAGTGTGAAGGAATCAGGATGTCGTCCAGGTATGGGGTGAGTGCTATTCCCATGCGCCTGATGTGTGCTACGAATGGGCTGAGTACTTTTGTGAAGACTCTGGGCGCTGTGCAGAGTCCGAATGGTAGGGTTCTGAATTGATAGTGTTTTCCCTGGACGGTGAACCTCAGGTACCTCTGGGAGTATTCCTTGATAGGGATGTGTAGGTATGGATCTTGTAGGTCCACTGTCGTCATGTAGCACTGTGGTGTCATGGACATGCTCACCGACCATAGGGATTCCATGCGAAACTTTTGTGTAGAAACAAACGGGTTCAGTGGCTTTAGGTTCAGGACTGGGTGGAAGGTTACCGTCCTTCTTTCCACGGTATAAATTTGAGTAGAACCCTGTGTAGCGTTCCTGGAGAGATGACGTTGTTGTGCAGTAGATCTGTTATTATGTTTGTGAGGGCAATTTGCCTGATTGGGTTTTTTGGAGTGGATGACCTGGTGAATGTACGTGGAGGTAGGTTGTTGAATGGAATTCTGTGTACATGGGTTTGCCAAATCGGTGCAAATTCCAGTAGCCAGCCGCCTACCCTCTTTAAGTTCGGTGAGCAGTCATGCGGAAGTGGGTTTTGGAGGCCCTGGTTTCCTACTTTGTTTGTGCTGTTGGGGCCATGACGGTCTGTTCTTCCTTGTTTCTCCGCTACCCTGTGATGAGCGGGAGGATGAGTTGCGAAAGGAGCGTCCCTGGATGTTCCATTGCCTATTATAGGTTCTGCTCGTGGATTCGGGTCTTGCCTTTTTGCCAGAGGGTAAAAAGGTGCTCTTGCCCCCGGAGACGTCTGATATTATTTGTTTTAGATCGGGTCCAAAAAGCGTGTCTCCGGTGTCCATGCTGGTTTTAGCTGCTAATCTCACCGTGTCCATTGCTGCGTCCGATAGAAAGGCCAAGGACGCGCTGATTTGATCTAAGGCCTCCTGTAGTGCCTGTGCTGAAGCCGGTAGGTGCTTGATTAGATCTTGGCACCAGAATTTTGCTGTCCTTGCCAATCCCGCCGATGCCACTGCTGGTCTTAGAATTGCTGTGGCGTGTGTGAAACCCTTTCTGAGGGCAACCGCCATTTTCTTATCCATGGGTTTCTTAAAGGCCACCTCCTCGGTTGGTAGTGCAGTATTTTTGGATAAGTGGGCGACTGTCGAATCAACTCTGGGGGCTTTATCCCAGAGCTTTTGTTGTTCTTCTGGGATAGGATAAGTAGTGAGGAAGTGTTGTGTCAGGGTAAGACGGTGATCTGGTTTTGCCCATTCATTATCTATTAATGCATTTGAAAACAGGGAAGGTTCTGGCCTTTTTAGGCTGTATCCCCAGTACCTTATCGGCCTTGGATGCAGTTGCTCTCTCATCCTTGATTTTCAGTGTAGTTAGCATATCTAAATATGTAGTAGCCGTTTGGCCATGTCAGGGCCTGCAATGGAGTGGTAATGCTGATCTCTTCCTGAATCGTCAGAGTCAGTGTCACTGACACCTTGCCCAGTTCTGGTTCGCTATCTGGTTCACTGATGTCTGTGTCAGAGGAGTTAGTGTCCAGCAGGACATGAGACATGCGTTTCCTAGGACGTGTAGAGGACTGACTGATAGTAGATTGTATGGTGGATTTTATCCAGTCAAACAAGTCCTACAGCTGTGGTGGTTTTGCAGATGTGGATGGGATGGCTTCCCTGTCCAGTTCTGGTGTGTGGTAGGGATCTGGCTAGTGCCCTCCTGAGGATTACCGTAGTCTGATGAGGGGATAGTAATGGTGCAGGTATTATTGGTTCTGCACAATCTCTGCATTCTCCCTGTTCCCCTTTACATAATGTGTGTTTGCAGACTCCTAAGTCCGTCCAGTGTATTGTCAGTCTCCATCTAGTTAAGAGGAAGTGGAAACAGAGTTGTAAAGAACGCTATGTTATACTGGGCCTTAGGTAGTGTGGCAGAAGGGGCTGTGAAGTACAACAGAAGTGTCTAAGTACCTTATAGCGCTCCTGAGGATTGCCTTGTGATGCTATTAAGCCGTGTCAAGGTCTTTTAGCTGTCAGCGCTCCGTTCAGTGCTGTAGTGAGGTTGCAGTGAAGTGCGCATGTTCCTAAGTGGCAAAAGCTGTGAAAGAACGGGCACGCTGTGAGTGACGCGACTTGCGCATCCTGTATACGTCACGCGCGTCTCTTAATGGCCCGCGCTTCCTGTAAGGGCGCGTATTTTGGCGAAATAGTTGAGTGCCTTTGTGTTGCTGCTCGCGATCCTGCGAGCCTCTTCAGGTGCTGGTGCGGTGTAGTTCTTGGGGGTGCAGCAATCTCTGTGAGATGGTTGCAATCCCCATATCGTTTTGTATGGCTGTTTTGCCCCAATTCTACCCCGGGTGCGTGTGGGGAGCGAGGTCTGCAGACCTGAGGTGTGCATAGGACCTGGGACTTTAAAAAGGGGCAGGTAAAAAGGAAACAAAAATAAGAGAAAAAGGGAGAAACCAAATAATGGTAAAAAAAAAAAGAGAGAATACACTCTGTCCTAACCTCCTAGCAGGACAGAATAAGAAAAACCTGAAGGGGAGGAGCACTGGCTTATAGGGAGTAGGTGGAGCCGAGAAGTTTTTTTCTTCTTCTTCTGTCCTGCCTCCGGAAGGGAATACTTAACCCCATGGGGTCTGCACTGACAAGACTAGGCCGGACTAGAGAAATCAGCATGGTCAGTGCGGAGTTAAATCCTTCTGCACATACCTGGTCACTTCCTCACTCATTTGCAAATGATTAGTGATATGTAAATGAATGAGGAGGTTCAGGCATGCTCAGAAGCACTTAGTCATGCTCTGTCCTAACTGACTTTCTCTATCCCCGCTGACAATTCTTGCAAATGACCACATGTAATGACGAGTTAATAAAGATCCCTGGAAGACAGCTGGTATAAACAAACTCCTCAGTTAAAGGAACAGTAACACTTAAAAATGAGAGAACTTTAAAGTAATAAAAATATAATGCACTGTTGCCCTGCACTGGTAAAATTGGTGTGTTTGCTACAGTAACACTACTATAATTTATATAATAAGCTGCTGTGTAGCCACGGGGGCAGCCATTCAAGCTGGAAAAAAGGAGAAAAGGCACAGGTTACATAGCAGATAACAGATAAGTTCTGTATAATACAATAGTGTTTTATAAGTTATCTGCTATGTGCCTGTGCCTTTTCTCCTTTGAATGGCTGCTTCCATGGCTACATAGCAGCTTATTTATATAAATTATATTAGACTTTCTGAAGTAAACACACAACTTTTACCAGTGCAGGGCAGCAGCACATTATATTTTAGTTACTTTTATACACTTTTTATACACATTTTTTGGTGTTACAGTTCCTTTAAAAAGGCAACCTCTGCTAACCCTGGTCTTCACCAGTGCTCTTTTGGGGCCCTGGAACTTTCTGTGGCACAGTCAGCAGGGAGAAGGCAAATCGTGGCCAGGGCAAGGCAAAGGTCAGGACAGGTGGCAAGTATCAAGGTCAGGAAACAGGCAGAACAACTGGGAACAGCAGTATCAGGTTTTACCAGGAAATGATTACTCAGAAGCCAGCTTGGGCAATGTGCAGAGGAAGAAAGAGTGATATTTAACGGGCAGGGAACCAATAAGAAGTGACTGACAAAGGCAAAAAGGAGAAGGGAGGGGGAGAGGGAAGCAAACTGAACAGGCTTGTGCCATGCCCTGAAGGATTCTTCTAAGAGAACACAGAAGATCATGTATAGAAAATAAAAGGAAGCTTTGTTATCGTGACTTTCCTTGGGCCAGGTTGGAGCTGCAGAGTGCCATTGATTCCTATGGGAGGCTTCCAAAATCATGCACAGAAGGATCAAAGTCGGAAAAGTTTTCCTGCTGTTTACAATCGTTCGGTACGAAAATTTCGGATCGCCAATACAATATTATCGTGACTAATACGATTTTTTCATAAGCATTTTCGTGATATTTGCGATCTTAAGAAATTATCGTATCCAATCCGAATTTATCCCATTCGGGATTCGAAATCGTGATTTCATGAATCTGGCCCTTTTTTTTACTATTTCTTCTCTAATGTAAGTAATGTAAATTCCTTTCCTTGTATTTGTATGCCAAGTCCTTGGTGCCTTATTCTTGTAATTCTATTTTTTTACAGAATATATAGTTTGAAGAATTCGGTATTGTGTTCTGGTGGCACTAACTGAACCCCTTCTATGTAAACTCAAATAAATACAATTGTCTAACTTAACCAAAAAGGGTAAGGGTTTTTTCATGTAACTGAAGAGAATGCAAATCAAACAGCATATCAGTAGCTTATTGGTCCATGAATGGGCACTTTTTTGTTATAGAATACAAAGTTAAAGCATTCTTTATCATCACCATACAGACTCAAAAAAACACAAACAGTAACAATTAACATATTCTGCTTCTTTAACTAGAGCGAGCCCCTTCTGTGTATATTGTGTAACACAACCATGCCACAAAGAAAGGGTTTTTATGCAAAAGAAAAATCACGAGGTGAGGTTGCCTTATTTAGAGAGTAAAGCAAAAGTTTCATGTGTCAACCATATGTAAATTTTAACCCAAATAAGTGATTCAACAAACAGTGTAGCAAGTTATAATAATAACTTTGTAACAAAAATCCAAACTTTAAATTTCACTGCACAGGAAAACAATCCTGCTACTACCAGAGGGGTTTCCTTTAATCTGTTTAGACTTACAAAATAACCATTATTAATGGAAATATGCTGTGAAGAATACTGCTAAATGCATTGTTTTATACAATGAATATCTGAACTCATTCTTGACTTGTAATGGTGCTAGGTTTTGAAGGGATAGGGTTGTCAAATCACCCTTTTTAAAAGTGGATACCATTAAGGCTAATGTCAGGCTAATGTCAGACCAAACTCCTACCTGTGCCTGCACCCGAATGAATGGAATACGCTCGGATGCAGGCACATGTAGCCGTTTTTATGCGGATATCGGCTACATGTGCCTGCACCCGAGCGTATTCCATTCATTCAGGTGCAGGCACAGGTAGGAGGCGTATGGCGGTATTTTCGGCAATCGTTTTTTAGCTTGCTTGAAAATATACGCCATGAACCTGGTCTGACATTAAAATGCACATGCTACAATAATTATTTCAGATGGATACAGATGGTACTAGTCAGTACTGTACTGTCAGCATACCATATTACTGATTGGTTATTAGTAATCCAGTATGTTTTACTATGAAAAGTAATAGGTATTGCAGCATGTATACTGTTTAGCCTTTTTCCCCCTAAAAAGTTGGAGGAAAGCAATTTCACCATTTTATTTCATCTTCTTAAATCTAATGTTATTAATGAAAGCAAAATGTTATAAATATGCAACAAATCTTAAAACAACTTCGTACAGGTGTAAATGGTTATAACAGATTTGTCTGAGATAGTTTAGTATTCCAAAGTCATAAAATTAGTGTTATGGAACAATAATATAATTACATAGTTACATAGGGTTGAAAAAAGACCAGAGTCCATCAAGTTCAACCCATCCAAGTAAACCCAGCACACACACCCACACCTACCAATCTATACACTCACATACATAAACTATATATACAACCACTAATACTAACTGTAGATATTAGTATCACAATAGCCTTGGATATTCTGATTGTTCAAGAACTCATCCAGGCCCCTCTTAAAGGCATTAACAGAATCTGCCATTACCACATCACTAGGAAGGGTATTCCACAACCTCACTGCCCTCACCATGAAAATCCACCTATGCTGCTTCAAATGGAAGCTCCGTTCCTCTAATCTAAAGGGGTGGCCTCTGGTGCGTTGATTGTTTTTATGGGAAAAAAGAACGTCCCCCATCTGCCTATAATCCCCTCTAATGTACTTGTACAGAGTAATCATGTCCCCTCACAAGCGCCTCTTTTCCAGAGAAAACAACCCCAACCTCGACAGTCTAACCTCATAGTTTAAATCTTCCATCCCCTTAACCAGTTTAGTTGCACGTCTCTGCACTCTCTCCAGCTCATTAATATCCTTCTTAAGGACTGGAGCCCAAAACTGCACTGCATACTCAAGGTGAGGCCTTACCAGGGACCTATAAAGAGGCAAAATTATGTTCTCATCCCTTGAGTCAATGCCCTTTTTTATACAAGACAGCACTTTATTTGCTTTAGTAGCCACAGAATGACACTGCCTGGAATTAGACAACTTGTTATCTACAAAAACCCGTAGATCCTTCTCCATTAAGGAAACCCCCAACACACTACCATTCAGTAGATAGTTTGCGTTTATATTATTTCTACCAAAATGCATAACTTTGCACTTATCAACATTGAACCTCATTTTCCAGTTTGCTGCCCAGTTTCCCAATTTTGTCAAATCGCTCTGCAAAGCGGCAGCATCCTGCATGGAACTTATAGTTTTGCACAATTTTGTGTCATCAGCAAAAATAGAAACAGTACTGTCTATGCCCACCTCCAGGTCATTAATAAAAAAGTAAAAAAGCAAAGGACCAAGGACTGACCCCTGCGGTACTCCACTAACCAGACTGGGCCAATTAGAAACTGTTCCATTTACCACCACTCTTTGTAATCTATCCTTCAGCCAGTTCTCTATCCAATTACAAATATTATGTTCTAGGTCAATACTCCTTAATTTGATTATTAACCTTCTGTGAGGTACTGTATCAAACGCTTTAGCAAAATCCAAGTAGATGACATCAACTGCCATACCAGCATCGAGGTTCCTACTAACCTCCTCATAAAAGGCGACTAAATTAGTCTGGCAAGATCTGTTACGCATAAAACCATGCTGGCACAAACTAAAAGTATTGTGAACTGCAATGTATTCAAGTACCCTATCCCTTATTACCCCTTCCAAAAGTTTTCCTACTACCGATGTTAGACTAACAGGCCTATAGTTTTCAGGCTGAGAACGGGATCCCTTTTTAAATAACGGCACCACATTAGCAATTCGCCAGTCTTCTGCGAAGACCTCAACCATGCCAGACCTCAACGAATCCTGAAAAATTAAGTGAAGAGGTTTGGCAATCACAGCGCTCAGCTCGTTTAATACCCTGGGATGAATCCCATCCGGTCCTGGACCTTTGTTAACCTTTACATGTTCAAGTCTCTTTTGAATCTCCTCCCAAGTAACCCATACGTCAGTAGCTAAATTACTAGAACTGGGCATATTAAAAGGGAAGCATTCATTACCTGGCTCCTCAGATGTATAGACAGATGAAAAATAAGAGTTCAAAATTTCTGCTTTTTCCCCGTTCTCATCAACCAACTTACCCCCCCCCCCGTGATAATAAGGTTCCCACCCCTTCTTGCTTCATTTTTTTACTATTCACATAATTAAAAAATATCCCTTTCCATCTCTATTTTAGCTTGCCTGATAGCTTTTTTGCATGCTTTATTTGCTTCCTTGTAACTGATGAAAGTTTCTGCTGTCCCAGCTAGCCTGAATGCTTTAAAAGCACGTTTTTTCTTACCAACCTTGACACTAACACTTTTATTCAGCCATAAAAGTTTTGCTTTGCGATGCCTCTCCTTGCTTACAAGGGGAATATACTGTTGTGTATACCTGCACAAAGCATACAAGAATGCAATAATCATGAAGTGAGTAAGGGTTCTGTGCATTTTATGTTCTTTTAATGACAGTTGAAAACAATGGTGGAGCCGTTACAGATTTTTTTTCTAATCAAACAGCCCCAAGAAAAACTAAACATTTCAATTTAAAACTGGAAAGGTGGAAACCCTAGATGCCTTTAAATTAAAGTTTTTGTTCTTATGAAAAAAGAATATTGACGTTTCATAGATTGCTGTTTAATGGATTGAGGCAATACAAATATAAGAATTTGCGAAAAACAGTCATACACAAAAAAGAGTGCATTAACACCTAACAAATATGTCTGTTTGGTTAAAAATTTATTTATTTATGTATTCATTTATTATCAGTTTTTTAAGGATTCTGGCTGGAAACCTGTTATCCAGAAAATTCTGAATTACAGTAAGGCCATCTCCTATATACTCCATTATAAAAATAATTCTACCTTGTACTTAAGCCTAACAAAGATGCATGAGTTCATATTGGTGGTCAAAAAATACTATTGGTTTATTTAATGTTTAAATGATTTTAAGCAAACTTATGGTATGAAAATCCAAATTACGGAAAGATGCCTTATCTAAAAAAAACACAGATCCCAAGCATTCTGGATAAAAGATAACATACTAGTATTGCTTTACAATCTAGAAAGTCATGAAGGTTAATGAGATCTCTTCAACCAGTGGTTTGAAGATAAGTGATCTTTTTGTAATTTAGAGCACAATGTCTTAAAGGAACAGTAACACCAAAAAATGAAAGTAACTAAAACATAATGTGTTGCTGCCCTGCACTGGTAAAAGTTGTGTGTTTACTTCAGAAAGTCTAATATAATTTATATAAATAAGCTGCTATGTAGTCATGGAGGCAGCCATTCAAAAGAGAAAAGGCACAGGCACATAGCAGATAAGAGATAAAACACAATTGTATTCTACATAACTTATCTGTTATCTGCTATATAACCTGTGCCTTTTCTCCTTTTTTCCAGCTTGAATGGCTGCCCCCGTGGCTACACAGCAGCTTATTATATAAATTATAGTAGTGTTACTGTAGTAAATACACCAGTTTTACCAGTGCAAGGCAACAGTGCGTTATATTTTTATTACTTTTCTCTTTCATTTTTTGGTGTTACTGTTCCTTTAAAGGAGAAGGAAAGGTAAAAACTAAGTAAGCTTTATCAGAAAGGTCTATGTAAATACAGCCATAAGCACTTACAGTTATACTGCACTGAGTCCTCTATCAAAATAAACACAGGATTCCTTGTCTCTTTTTTGTTAACATAATGTGCCAGTGTCTGACTTCCTTTCTCAGAGACATCCTTAATTCCAGTGGCCAAAGTCTGCCCAGTTCTCTCCCCTCTCCTGACGCCCCCCCTCCCACCAGAATGCTAAGAACTCCCTCCCCCCTCCCTTAGGAATGTGTGATCTCAGCTACAGGCTAGACTGAAGGCAGGAAGCTACTTAAAATGGCAGCTGCTTTCTTAAGCAAAGGGAGAATGCTTCTAAAGCTGTTTACTCAGGTATGGTAATGGTTTCTGCAGAATACATGTATTGTTCTGTGGAAATCTATTGGCAGTAAAATGCCAAAATGACTTTCCTTCTCCTTTAAGGCTACTGAAAAAAGTTTCAGAATTCTTTTGTCATCAACATGGATTTATTCAAGGTACTGTCTTATTACAGGAAAACATCTAGTCAAATATGAAAGATAAAAATATAGATCTATTTAAAAATATAGATCTGTTTAAATCAAAAAATTACTTTTCTAAATTGCATGGGCTTTTTTATATACTTCTCTTTCCCTTTATAAACAAATTATCAGTTGCTGGGTTGTGATTTAAGAGAAAATAGTTATTTTAGGGTAATAACATGCATAATGGTACATGATCCGTAGGCCTTAGACTATTTTGTGTGAGAGCATTAGAGCAAGTCATGAGTATGTATAATTATACCGTTCAAGATTTAAATTAAAATATTGGGACATTTCAAGGCAACACATTTAATTTGGCCTATCATGCACTGCAGACACTACAGACATGCCTTAAATGGCTCCTTGGTGATCTGTGATTTTGCCTCAATGGGAATTCTGGAATACAGTATTGCTCAGACAACAGAAAAAAGAAGGCAGAAAACAGCATAGCTGACAGCAAGAATGTAGCAATTTAAAACAATGATTTCTTCTTTTAAAGAAAAGATTGTTTTGTGTACAGGATAGAAAAATAGAATGTCATGTCAAAATCAAAAAAATGTTTTTGGTGCTACTGTTGTTCAAATCAGAGCAGCAAGTGGAACTTATAAGAATAGCAAGTGAGCATAACATAATATTGACCTAACAAGAAGTTGAATAAGGAACATATTCATAGTAATAAGCACACTGTAGTTTCTTGAAGAAAAACTAAACCCTAAAAATGAATATGGCAAGAAATGCCATATTTATATACTAAGCTTACTAAGCAGATCTATAGTAGCAATGATCCAGGTCTTCAAAGTTGTCAAAGGAGACCCCAATTTTTGGATTTTGTTAGAAGTGTCAGTGACACATGCTTAGTGTGCTCTGAGCAGCTGTTGATAGGCAAAGCTTAGGGGTCATTGCAAATTATAAAGGAAAAAATAAGGGTTGGCCTGTCATCAATGTTTCCTCTACTTCCTGCTCAGCTATGTGCACAAAACATTTTTTTGTGCACACAATTTAAACTTGTGTGCACAGATCAGAATCAATACAAAATGTTGGGTTCTCAATCAAAAGACTATGTGCACCACAAGATTTTTGGGAGCGCGCCCAAGAGTACATCTTAACATCTTAGAGGGAACAATGCCTGTCATATAAGCTGATTCTATAGGGCTAGTCTTTAAATTCTGATGATAAATGCACTGGTTTAAGAGTTGCTATGTACTAATAATTTGTATTATTTTTTAATTATCCTTATATTGCAACACTAATATTTGATGTATACTATATATTTTGCACAATCCCTAAGCTTAGGCAAATTTGCGTAGAACAACCAACAAAGTGGAATACATGTTGAGAAAACTTAAAATACAGCTAAAAATGTTCCAAACTTACCCCACACTTTTCATCACCAGAGATAGTTACTCTTTGATATTCTCGCTCAAAAAGAACATCCTTTGAAAAATGATCGACTAAATCCTCATGTTCTTCTTTGTACAACCTAAAAGAGGGAGAAAGACAGAAAAAGGAGCAGAGAGAGACAGAGAAAGAAATAAGGAAATTATAGCTATTACACAAGCTAAGAAAGAAGGTGAGTGAAAATGAGTATATTATAAATAAACTGATAATTAGAAAATGACAGCAAGATGAGATATTAGTGAAACAGGGGTCAACACTAAAGAAAAGAAAGGATTGACTCACTGTAAGTCTGCACTGCTGTCAATTTTCAGAAAGTCCTGTTTAGCTCTAAGTAAAATATCAGGCTCAAGTCTAAAATGAAACCAGAGGGAAGAGAGAAAAAAGGTGTCCAGATATAAAATATGGAAGGTTGATATAGTACAGGACAAGGAAAGTAAAAGTAAATTATATTAATTGACAAACCTAACTAATTATTTTTGTATTGCAGTAAAAAATGTATTGCTTCCCTTTCAGTAAACATCTTTGCTCCTTTGTCTCTTGCTCATTCCATAAAAATTTACTTTTCTTTAGATGGTTTACTCTTCTGATAGTCTGCTTCTTCACTAACCTACCACACCCAATACCATGTCTATCAGTATATACTTTCTGAATTCTGAACCAGATTTTGCTGTCTCTGTTTACAAAGGTTATTAGTTTTCTTGCCTCTCAGCTAGAAGCACTATACTTGATAAGTTCTCATTCAGGTCCTCTAAGAAGCCCTTAAAAATCTATGAACCACAGAAATGGTTATCATAATGCTAACTAGATATCAGATAAAAAATCAAAATGGGCATGCTATTGTGTAAGATACAGTCCAAACATACACCTTTTTTGGCTCTATCCTTTTGTTAAAGGAACCCAATTCGCTGTGCTATTTTAGGACAGCCTTCCTATTACCCCTTCTATTATCTTTAGAACCTCTATAATATTTTTCATGACCTTACTTTATATCCTGGCTAATTTGCCTCTCCAAACGCTGCCTCCTTTCCTCCAGCTTTTCAATAGGACTCTCTTCTGGAAATTCATATGGAGCAGAGCGCATATCGCTGTCTGCAAGGGAGCGACTGAAGAGCTCCTGGATGTAAAAATGGAACAAATATTGGGAATAAGTCAATAACCAGAAAAAAAGGGAAAAAACAAAGTGATGTAACACAGGAAGGTGGCAACAGCAAAAATTCAAGTGTGACTGAGAGACAAAGATAAAATAGGCCTGGAGAAAGACATAAAGATATTCTATATTTAGCTACCTCTGCTATCTCCTTGTATTTTCCCTCCATAGATGTCCTTAGTTCTCGATTAAGCTGCTTGAGACTATGCGGTGTCCCAGAAAAAGATTTGGCTGATTGCAGGGGGTGAAATAGTGACCCTCGAAGTTCTAAAAAAATATAAAACAATAAAAAGTGAATGAAAATAATTCATCTTAGATGGCACTTAAGGTTCTGATCATCAATAAATTAAGTAAACAGATTTTAATTATATGAGAAATATACTACCCTGGGGTCAGTAAGTCTGCAAAAGCGTTTTTATCAACACACTCATGACTGGACGCAGGTGGGTCAAATATAAAAAAAATATTAGAATCCATACTACATAAATGTACAAAATGCCTGTAATGTATAAATTACAAAAATTAAACGTGAAGCCAGGTAAGTCCTAATTAAACATCAATGGGCGAAAAGAGATAATATTTTTATTTTCAAGCGCCCACAAGGTTTTTGTGTGCTTTAGAAAAGGTGGGCTTTTACTCTCTTTCTGCCTGGAATTGTTTACAGGTTCTGGTATAAGATCTATTATCTGGAATGCTTAGGACCTTGGGTTTTTCCAGATAAGGATTCTCATACCTTACCATTAAGGGCAAGGGATACTAGGTTTGCTTCTTGCCAGGGCACTAACTGAATTACTTTGTGTAATCTCTGTAAAGCATCATAGTGTAATAATATTGCTTGATGCTTAGTTCCACTTGCCTGACCTTTTGTCTTAAAATGTCAGTAATGGGGGATGGGAAGCACGACACCAGTGAACAAGCTGCTGATTGGAAGTCCAGTCATGGCAATCATATGGTTGTCTGTATATCGCAAATATAAAGCCTCATTTACAACTACAGTGCAGTGTGTAATGTGCAGTTTTTTAAAATGCAAATTGGAGTGTTTTTCCCACAAAAAAAACATTTCCCCTATATGCAGCTTTTACCCCAATGTGATGTGCACTATTTATCACTGTAAACTGGGCAAGTGCCAGAACAGAGCATGTACACAGAAACGCAAGTAGCATGTTTGGGCTTACAAAATGCGTTCATTGGCTTGTGGTCAATACAATAAGATTATTTGAAATGGCATCTCTTGCTCCATCATTCCACAATAACATCCTTATCTCCTTGTGTTCTGTGTTTATTTACTTTTTCATAGAATTATATATTGAAGTATTATAACATTATAGTGTAAGTAATTACACAAATTTTCAATCCCTATTGACAAATTGTTTCCCATAATGATATAGTGGGTGGGTTCAGGGCCACCATCGGTGGGCTACAGGGGATACTGCAGGCAGGAGCCACATGGCAAGGGGGGGGCTTGAGAGGAAAATTGCAAGTCAATATTTGCGAAAGGGGCAGAGCTTGCATGGGAGAAATGAGATTTGCTTGTATTGTGGCTTGGTGTTTTGGCATAATTGGGGAATGGCTTGGGCGGATCAGGAGTATAGTCAGGCAGATGAGGGGCTTTTTTTCATTGGGGCCTAATTTTACTTGATGTTAGAACTCAAAAACCAGAGGGCTCAAGTGAGAAGTGGGCTAAAAAAAAAGGAAAAGGCTCCCCAGGGAAGGGTCCTGCAAACTTAGTAGTATAGGATCCAATGATTAGTGATGGCGGCTCTGGGTAGTTATAGAAGGTTTACACTTTTCTCTCTATATGAACATTATTGCTAAACTGTGCTGAATATAATGAAATGCCTATGCTAGACATAGTTTTGATAGTATAGTGAACAGTAACAAGGCCCACTGTTCTGGCAGCTTCTTTCACGTTCAGTCACATTCAAATGACAAGCCTCCAATGACAAAAGCCACAAGATCAGCCCCTTAGGCCAACGGCACACAGGGCTGTTTCTATACCTGCTGTTAGTGCACTATTGTCAAGGAGCAGATTGGCTTGCTTTGGCTATTTCTCCTCCTGCGTTTGGTTCTGAAGACAATGCAGAATCAATAAGCAAAGCATACAATAGGGAAACAATCACTTATATTCACTTCTAAGTACATTAGTTAGAAAAACAGTATATAAAAGCTAAATGACCCATTAATATTGATAGAAACATGATGCTCGTTGCTGCCACTTAAAACATTCTCTTATCTTGTCTTTATTGGTGAACTTAATAATCAAAAAATAAATTAAGTGACAGTGTGATTCTAAGAATAAAATAACAAGTGCACTCTGCTAATGTCTGTAAGTATTGATACTGGAAGCTTTTCAGATTTTCTTGATATTGCACATAAAATAATGAATGCCAAATGACTTTACTCTGTTTATGTTACAAGGTGGTTTTGCTCATTCAATGATCCTGGATTTATCCCATGGGGCTTCAATAACTTTCTACTTTCAGTTTTCCCAAGTTTTTCACTGAAATATCTGTTTATTAAAGGAGAACAAACGCTATAATCACTGGGGAGTGGCAAAATATAAGGCACTCCCTCAGTGGTTATAGTTGCTTACCTTATCCCACGGGACAGTGCTCCTGTTTATAAAAAACTGCACCCGCCCAGGGTATCTCTATAGAGGTCCATAGTCGCCAACTTTTTTAGCTTCTCATCAAAGTGAAAGCAGAACTTAAGGCAAAAAGCCAGCTTTTTCACTGAATGAGCTGCTACAGAAATACCCCAGGCTGGTACAGTTTTATGCTGACAGGAACACCGGCCTGGGGTATCAGGTAAGTGATTATAATCACTAGGGGGTTCAATTGTATCTAGCTTTGGCCTGTGTTTCCACCTCAAGGTAGATAAAGGAAGCACAGTACATTAAAAGACAAGGAAACCCTTATGCACCGGGGTGTCAGGTAAGTGATCATAATCACTAGGGGGTTCTAGTGTATCTAGCTTTGGCCTGTGTTTCAACCTTGAGGTAGATAAAGGAAGTACAGTACATTAAGGGGCATATTTATTATGCTGTGTAAAACTAATTCGCCGAAAAAACAGAGTAAAAAGCTGTGTAAAATAAATGGAAAAGATCGGCGTCTGAACGCCGGATATTACGCCGTTATTTTCCATAAGTTCCGGTGGAAGAAAAAACACGTAAAATATTACACCAATTTTATGCTGGTTTTACGCCGTTTTTACACGGCGAAGCCTGGCGATGTGTGGCGAATTTTCTCGCCGTTTTTTACGCAGCATAATAAATATGCTCCTAAAAGACAAGGAAACCCTTATGCACCGGGGAGGTGCATTAATGTTAGGAATCCCCCAGTGACTCATATATGTTTTTTACTTAGGAAAAATGCTAGAAACGCCTGGGAAAAGTAAAATGGTGGTGAGGCATTAAAGACTTATTAAAGACTTGAATGACAGAATATTTTTTGTAGATAATGCCCTTTATTTCTATGGTCCTGGAATGTTATGTAGCACTTTACAGAGAAAATATGTATTTGGAACACAGATCCATGAAAGGGAATTTAGTGATAATGTGTAGAAGGCTTTTAGCCCCTATTACTTCATAAAATGTAATGACAGTTTAAATTCCCAGTAATTACTCTTCTGTTGATTCTTCAATTGATCAACTTATAATCAGATTATACTAGAAATTAGGTATTCCCTGCTTAAAAATGTTAGGCTATTAGTTGTAGAGGAGTTCTGTGTCTAAATAAAGGCAGAAGGCTACAGACTAAGGGGCACATTCATGAAAACGAGAGTTGGAATCCCGAATGGAACAAATTCGGATTGGATACGAAAATTTCGGAAGATTGCAAATATCACGATAATGCTTACGAAAAAAACGTATTAGTCACAATAATATCGTATTGGCGATCCGAAAGTCACAAAATTTTCGTACCGAACACTTGTAAACAGCGGCAAAACCGATCCGATTTTTTCACGCAAGCGTACGAAAAAGTTGCGCGGGTGTTGAAAAAGTCGCGCAAGACACGAAAATACGCTCGGAGTGTTCGTGTCTTAATAAATCTGCCCCTAAGTGTTTTATATAGAACGCAAAACCCTAAGGTGACTTCTTATATCCTAATATTTCAAAGTAGTGGGTGTATTATTTTTTTATAATACATAGTTTTCAATATATTGTAACAGAAATCGCACCACGAAGCACAAACTGTAACTGATGTAATTGCCATTTATAAGCATACATTCATAGCTTTGTATACTAGAAGTTTTCTTTATAGAGGTATGGGATTCTTTATCCAAAAACCTGTTAGTCAGAAAGCTCCGAATTATGGAAAGGCCAGCTCTCATAAAGTCCATTTTAAGCAAATAATTCTAATACTGAAAGTTGATTTCCTTTTTTTCTGAATTAATAAAAAAATACCTTGTACTTGATGGTAAAAATGCTGCATGAATCTATATTGGTGGTGAAACAATCCAATTGGGTTTATCTTATCTAAAAATAAATTTTACCATACTTAAAGTATAGTGATCCAAATTACAGAAAGATCCCTTATCCAGAAAATCCTCAGGTCCCAAGCATTTTAAATACCAGGTCCTGTGTTTGTATATTATAAAATGAGGCCTTGTTCCTTTCTAAAGTCCTCAAATTCCTCCATATCGTAAACTTGTTTTTGTCATTTTTTTTTACACAGTCTGAATAGCCCTTTTATCTTAAAAAAAATCGAATTTTCTTGCAACTTAAAAATTAGAAAACTAGACTCTTTCTGTATTGCAAAAAAAATTCAAGTTTGGCCAATTGTTAAAACACTGCCGGTTATTGACACCTTATTAGGTATCTTGGGAAGGGATAATTTAGTGTAATTTTTGCACACCAACTAATATATTCATTACCTCAGCTCTTCCTTCAATGATTTTTACAATTCATATTTCATTAGTCCACTGGGCTAATCTAATACTTCTCTCACCTTGGCAACATACTTTGCAGTGTACCCTTCTCTATAGTAAGCAGCATTCCCAGCCATTGTTTAAATATCCCTTATTTTGTGCTGTCCTTCCCATTTACTTTATTCTTTTGTTCTACAATATGTCTCCATCCATGTAATTTTTTTTTGCTTTCTATTCCCACTGCCCATAACTATCTCTTGCACTGTCTTTTCCCCTCTAGACTACTCTCACTAGAATCCCTTCTAACAAATTGCCAGTCCCCCTTAATCATCTTTATAACAACCCCTTCCACGTATTACATACGAACCCGTCGAGCATCCCCTCTTATTTACCGGTGCCTGACAGTGACCGTACAGCTGCTCCACGTCTGCTGCATGAAGCCAGCTACCTCCCCCTCTGCTGTGCTGGTCCGTGGAACCGTCCGAGCCGCAGTCCCTGAGGAACCAGGGCAAGAGCCGGCAAGAGTATACCAAG
The DNA here is from genome assembly GCF_000004195.4 of Xenopus tropicalis. Classification (NCBI taxonomy): domain Eukaryota; kingdom Metazoa; phylum Chordata; class Amphibia; order Anura; family Pipidae; genus Xenopus; species Xenopus tropicalis. The sequence goes on along the minus strand of NC_030678.2, from coordinate 71,692,286 downwards.
TAGTGAGTTACAGGGGGGAGCCGCATATAGGATCAGCTGGAAAGCTGCTGCAAGGGGGTGGGGGCTGCCACAAAGAGGAAAGGGTTAGCAAGAGAGAACTAGTAAATGACTGAAAAAGACAGCCAATGAAATGGGAGAGAGATTTGTATACAACACCGACTACGAAATAAGAGGAAGTCAAGGAAGAAACGAAAAGTGACAGATGTTTTCAGGAACATTCGCCAGCTGGGAGACAGTGTATGAGTGACAGGGCAAGCAACAAATGATAAACCAGCAGGGATGCGGCACGTTAAGGTAGAGTGTTTTGGTCTGATAAACGATTTCGATGTCAGGAAGTGTCTGCAGTGTGCCGTGGAGCGAGTGAGTGACTCAGTGGGCTCTGGGAGAGTTTAGCACCGAAAACTACACAACCACGATTAAATACATGTTTGACTTTAGACCTGCATCAATTTTGCATGAAGGAAGGAAGAAAAGGGTTAGGGGGAGTGGTGCACAGTGCGAGGGGAGGAATATTTGATGGGTTGGCTGAAAGTAATGGATACGTGATGAGATGGCTGTGGAACTTGGAAAAGTGTTTACTACTGTACTAGTAAGAGCAGGATGAGCAATGGTAGGAGAGAGTGCAGTTTAGAGGGCGGTGGGAGTACAGTTTAACCATGCATTATTAGGGGATAAAGGGAAGGATTAGCTTCCAAGGGAGAGGAAATACATGAGGATGAGGGAGAATGAACATGAGCAGCTGCTGGCTTTATTCTTGGGAGGGAGGTAATACTAGGTGGGACAGTCCCATGTATTGTTCTTTGGGTGACATTCAGCCTGATCCTGACATATAAACTATCAGAATGAAAAATAAGATGTGAATCTAAACTGAATATGCTCTTGTATGATATTCTTAGTACCTAATAGGAGAGCATCTGTGACAACTAAACATTTACTAAACAAAGGGTGACTTGTGAAAAGGTGACTTGTGAAAATTGCATAATGAAGTGTATTAAGAAGGAATAGTTTTTAGTAGTGCTAGTGTTCAAATTTTCATGTTGCTAATCCAAGCACTACTATCTAATTCTTATTTTGTCTATATCTTATTATTGTGTTCTTATCATCATGACAAATTGCAAACTACAACTGCATTGGTGCAGGAAAAATTGTGTAGAGCTGGGCGGTATGACCAAAAATTTATATCACGGTATTTTTCACAATTATATCGGTGTCACGGTATTTGACAGTATTTTTTTTTTCCATGCATGATTAGGTGTTAACCCCATTTCCTAATAAATTAGAGAATAATTACTGCAGTATTGAAAATCAGAGTCAGGCAAGCGAAGGATCGGCAACAGAAAGTCGTAAGGTAAATCAGGCAGGCTTAGTTTCCCAGGCAAGGCCGCAGACAACATAGCACAGGAGGAGGCGTTTGATAGCTTTAAATACCCCCCACGCATGCGCAGAACCGGCGCCGTCAGCACGTCGCGGACGTGCACGCTTTGACATGTACGTGACCTGGACACGCGTGCGCAACGTCCCGCGGACAACGGGACGTGTGCGCACCGCACGGGTGAGTACCCTGACACCCCAGTATTGCGGTATCTGAAAAATGAATATAGTTTTAAAAAAAACACCGGTATTCGGTATTAAACGGTATATTGCCCAGCCCTAAAATTGTGCATAATTTATCGTTGCAAGAGAAGGTGGAAGAAGAAGACAATAAGAGAAGATGTATTCTGCTTGCTGTAATGAACTGCTATGATAACTTGATACTGATTGTGGAAGAGCCATGTACACTGTTGGGAACTTTGAAACACATTAAATCGGCTAGTATATATTATTATTCTTTATAAATAGCCTGCATATTTTGCATCACTTCACGAAAAATATATATTTTTCACACAAGACTGCTGCAGTGGAGATTAAAATCTAAGGTCCTAGCACATTCACAAACACAATGGTCAGCTGTATCAAAAGACAGCCAGTTAGTACTGTATGTTTTTGATCTGTGGAAGAAAACTGGAAACCTTAAGGCAATGCATTCAAGAAGAGGAAGAACATACAAATTTGCCCTGGCTGGATTTGAATGTAAGACTCTAGTGCTGCAAGGACATTTTTTTTGCAGGTTTACTGCTTTATATTACTAATCAAGGGCTAATTTACATGTATACCTTTTGTGTATGTATTTATTTAAGCCAACACATAATCTAGATAAGACTGGCAACCTTTTCCTTTGGCACAATAAATATTCTCTGAAAGGCAAACTTCACACTGAAATACAGAATCACCAGACATCTTTTTGATTCTGATTATATTACAGGCACAGTCAGCAGATGGAGAGGAGGAGTTTACTTGTGTTAGCAAGTACAAAAAGGAGGTTGGTGATTACATTTCTTAAATAATCAGTACACTGATGAGTGCATATCATCGTCAAGTTTTATATAAACACCAATGGCATTCCATATACATATGGAACTTCACCTAACTATGTTTATTTAACCCTGCTCTGCTATATTTAAAGTAGTTTCAAAGTGATACTGACACCAACAAAAATTCTTAAAAAATATGAACCTAATTCCAAACCTACCTATAGGTCATGTTGACTGTTTTTTCCTAAAAGTCCTGTTTCTCTACATAAATCCTACTGAAGATCCTGAACCCGACTGGCAACCCGACTGTAACTTCTCAATCTGTCAAAAGGTTTACTTTATAAACTGGGAGGATTCAGCTTGCCATTTGCTTCAAAGAGTTTCCCCTCCCTTGCTCCTCGCATCTCATTGTGAACCAGATAGCAGGCATGCTTGATCTTTCCGTTGCCTGCCTGCTTTAAAGGGCTTCCCCCCCTCTCTGCTCTTCGCACAAAGAATTTAAATAGCAGCCCAGCTTAACCGTTCCCGTACCTGTCTGCTTCTAAGGGCTCTCCCTCCCCCCTCCCCATTACACATAGACAACGGAGCTGAGCTTGTCACACCGGCTGAAAGCAGAAGGGGCGTTGCAGGTTTGTGATTGGGCATATTTATTCACTTGGGAGGCATTTAAATTAAAACCCGGAAGAGGGGAACAAACATGGCTGCTCCGTGGGTCTGTAATTTGTGCTACCTTTATGAAGCAAAGAAACCTGGCAGATTTAGTTTATAAGGAATTTAAAGCTGATACAAATAAAAACACAACAGCAGGTGTAAAAAAATTTTTTAAGTGGCTGTCAGTATCACTTTAAGCAAATCATGGGTTTTGAGCTTAAGTCATGTAATGCAGAGAAAAATACATTAGGAACTACAGATGAAAACAATTACCAAAACTAAAGGATGCTGCGCTTTCATTGGGAAATAAAGATAAGCAGTTTTGCTGCCAGAAGCAGGGGATTCTAGAAAGGAGGAGTCGTGTACAACCGTAAATGCAGCTACAGTCAGTTGTATGTAAAACCCCTTTCATTAAAGGTACTGTAAATGCGTGCCCCTTGGTCCTTCCTTTTGCAGAAGAAACCGGAAGCTACCACCACTTCTAGACCAGGTGGTAGCTTCTTGGTTCCCTTACGGCCCTGCCACTATAGTGTGCAGTGCACTTGCGTCTAAATTATTGGGCATACACGTCACTCTAGTGCCAAACACCAAAAATTTCACCAACCAGCAAACTGCCACAGCCACAATGTCCACATGCAACTGCAACAACACTGGAATTCCGGAGAAAATGCTGTATTATGGGAAACAAATGGTGATTGAAATTCAAATTATACTTTTCTCACTGCACTTGTGGTCATAAATGACTGCTAGTGTGTAGTGTTGGCAGTAAAGAGCAACAAGTTCTAGAGAAAATCCACTCAAAGCATCAGAATCTAGGTAATATGTGATTATGGCCCAGAAAAATGTGTGGATAAGCTTCTAGAGCATTGGTTTTCAAGAAGATGGTGCTGCCCCTTCCTAAGGGATCCCTCCGGTGAGAGTCAAGTAGAGTAGAAATTACCAGTGGATGTTTATATACTGTTTTGGATATTCCTGAAACTATAGAAGGGTCACAATTAGGTCTTACTTTTTAATATAACTTTAACCATATAATATGCTGAAAGAAACCACTGCTGGTGCACCAGGGTGACAACAGTGCCCAGGTTCACTGCAGTGTAAATGTCTGCAAGTAAAAAAATATATATTGGGCAAAACCAGCAAGGTATAGAGCCACATTTATTTTAGTCAGTACACTTATCTCTATTGCCTTGCCATTCTTTAATCCTTGCCCTAAAAGGATTTGCACATATGTTAGCAGCATCAGAGTGTAAAGGTGGCCATACACTGTAACATCTGCTTGTTTTGCGAGGTGCCCAAGCGATCATATCTTCTGCTGATATGCACATCTACAAATGGGCAATTTCGGGCCAAACGATCATAGGAGCTGCTGGTTCAGGGGCTGCATCAACGAGCCAATGCGATCCCTGATCCGTGCTGCCTTTGAGGATTACATGAAACCTTTAAATATCATTGTCATTTTAATTTCTAATTGCATGTAAATTATGCAGCTCTTTACAATTGCATTTATGGAGTATGTGATAAGGCCTTGAACACATAGAAAATCATTTATTATAAAGAAACAAAATTATTTATGCAAAATCATTAGTTTGCCACTGACTGTTAGGGTAATGGCATCTGGAGCATTTTACTGCCAAGCATGATTTCAAGGATGGCTGCCAAAACTCTGAAAAATTTCTTTGCATTGACAGTAATGGTAATTACACCTGCGGGTCATGTAATTACTATTTTCAAACACCATTGTAAATGCATAAGTATTTTTCAGTGTTTTGCAGTCCACATTCTGTGTGGCATTACCCTTAGGGGCTTTCTATCCCCATATTTTCTAGCGTGTTTTCAAATTGCACAGATCTCTAGTTGTATTTTCATATTATGACTTGCTACCAACCCAACTCAGAAATTGCTGCCACAGTATAAATGGGGAAACTGCCTGATAGATTTAAAGGAGATGGAAAGGTAAAAACTAAGTCTATCATAAGTCCTCTATCAAAAGAAACACAGGATTTCTTGTTTCTTTTTTTGTAAACATGATGTTCCAGTCTGATTTTCTCTCACAGAAACATCCTTAATTCCTATGGCCAGAGTCTGCACAGTTCTCTCCCCTCTCCTGCTCCCCCCTCCCACAAGAATGCTAAGAACTTCCTCCCCGCTCCCTTAGGAATATGTGATCTCAGCTATAACGGCTAGAGCTGCAGGCAGGAAGCTACTTAAAATGGCAGCTGCTATCTTGAGCAAACGGAGAAAGTTTCTAAAACTATTTACTCAGGTATGGTAATGGTTTCTGCAGAATAAATATATTGTTCTAGGTGGCACTAATGTGGCAAATCTATTGGCAGTAAAATGCCAAAATGACTTTCCATCTCGGGCTAAGGTGGAGTCTCTTCATTGCTGTAAATCATTACAACACTAAAGCTGGCAATACATCTACCGATAAAATCGTACAACATCTAGTTTCATACAATTTTCGGACCATGTGTGGGCTATTAGTTGATTGGCCAGATTAGAAAATTTCGGTCGGATAATGATAAAATCTGCGCTTGTATTGTGTATGGGGGACCTACAATGTCACTTTAGTATGATTGGTGTCTGCCAACTATTTCAAGTTCAGAACTTCCTCCAATTTGTATTTTAGGGGTTTATCCTACAATCAGTCTGAATGTTAGTTTCAGATTATTGCATTTAAACGTTCAACCAATATCTAAACATTTGTCGGAAGAAGACTAAAATCTGAAAGTGTATGGCCACCTTAACACCACACACAATCAGCAATATCTGCAAAACTCTGATTGGTTGTATTATGTTACAGCACTTATGTAGATTTGTTCCTTGTTAAAAAATGAGCCCTATTATCTCGTATACTTTACTTTTAAAAATGGAATTCTGCCTAACATTGTTCAGATTGCAACAGGGCAGTAATTAATGGCAACCAATACAATTGTTGCATTCATTGTTCTACTGGCAACTATGGGTGACTTACCAAGAATATAATTTACCCAGTGCTGGTAAAAAAACCAAAAAGCACAACCACCTTCCAGAAGAAGTAGGTGCTCAGTAAATACTGATTGGTTGATGTAAGTGATTCGACATGTAGCATATGTTATTACATAACCACATAAATCTAATAAATCTACTAACTTTCAGCAACTATTTTCTCTCCCATCTTTATGAAACCCTTTGTCCACCCCTCCCCCTCGATTATCTGTTATATGAAGCAGTGCCCAGTCACAGGACAAAGTACATTTAGAGGCCTGAACAAACTTCTTTTTTTTGATAATAAAGGAAGTCATTCTCATAATATCTAGTATATTGAAAGCTCTTAGAGATCTTTTTTTTCTAGAATCACTAGTTTCTCTTTAGGACTACAATCATTTTTTTGAATTCCTTTTTATTTGGTTTGTTTTTTTCAAACATTAAATGGTGTCTGTGTATCTCTGTGCTCCTGCATGGCACTGCACATTATAACTGCATCTGGCAGAGCATCTGTCCATCCCCTTCCTTGCTTGTAAACAGTTTTCTCCAGAGGGCTGCATGTCAGATCAAATAAAAAAAAAAAAATAGAAAGATTACGAGCTTTGGCCTAAGAGGGAGAGACCACTGTGTACAGCCATATAAAGACTGCTGGCAAATGGTTCAGCCATTTTACTTATTATGTGCTTAGAGTGAGCAAAAATGTAGAATGGCTGAATTACCAGGACAAGCCAGTTGATTTTACAGTGCATTCTTCTGTATCCCTTTTACTTTAATGTCCCCATCAATTCCTCTCAGATTTCTTTTATTCCCCACCAACCACCACCCCTTTGGTAGTCCCCTCACTCACCTGCTGTGCTGGGAGCCTGCAGACTGGCTCTCTTTTTAAACGGTGATTTGCTTCCTGACATGTTGCTTGTGGGTATTCGTATATCTGTTTTCCTTTAACACCGAGTCTGAGCTTTGTTTGTGGAAGAGGTCCCTTGCAGAAGAATGGAGCGTCTGTTCTATCTGTGTATAGCTATGAATGTATGTGTCTGTTTAAATATCTGCCTTTAAGAGTGTGCAGATTTTTCTGTAACAACTGCAGAGATGGTGCTCTGTGTGTTTTTAGGTTTGAGCATGTAATATCTATATGAGAATAGCATAATGTGACAGAAGGAGGAGGAAGAGAAAGCTTAGTGTGTATGTGACTTGTGTGTGTGCCTGTGTGTTTTTCTGTATGGTGGGAGTACTGTTATTACAATTTTTGTGAAAGGCTCCTCCCCCTCTCCAAGCAACAGTGTGAAGTACTGCACAGCAGTATGTGATTTCTTTTGAATTTGATGGCACTGCAGAATACAATCAGATTCAAAGGGATTTTTCTGTAAGAACCGAGTGCTGAGAGCCTGGTTTGCAGAGTAATTAGACTGACATTTATTGAAGCAATATTAAACTGCAGAGATGAATACTATATACAGCTTTGCACAAGACAAAAGGAAGATGCTGTAATAGTACTAGCATACAATCTCTAATTTCTTGGAATAGCTAATAAATGACCACACAATCAGGACAAAAAACCCATCTCTATTTTGAAAAATTATAGTATTTGTTTTGTGCTTGTATAAGTATACAAGCACAAAACAAATAAAATAATTTTTCAAAATAGAGATGGGTTTTTTGTCCTGATTGTGTGGTCATTTATATAAAAACACACAATGATCAATTAAATCACAATACCATAAATGTATCATATTGGCACAGCACAGTAACCCCACACAGTGGCACTCACAGGCTGAATGTATGGATATAAGTTATCATACAAGTTACCTTTGTCCATGATGACAGCCTGAACATTAAGAACTGCAAGAAATAACGAGTAGCAGTTTCACATGCACTTGCCAACATAGTACATCCCCCCCCAACATGGTGTTACGGACTGTAATGTATAGGAGCCGGTAACTGTACCGGTACTGTAACCTCTTAGGTGAGACAGAGCCCTGCCAACCCCGGTATTCACCAACGCCTTTTTGGGGCCCCAGACTTTCTGCGGCATGATTGACAGGGACTCTACTCATGGCCAAGTTTATTTCCGGAAACGTGGTACAGAGGGGATCAAGCAGAAGCAAAGTCAGAGTCAGGCAAAGGTGAGTGGCAGGCAGTGAAGAATCGTAGTCAAAAATCAGGGAAGGAGTCAAAACCAGGGAATCAATCAAAAACAAAGCTTAGCAAGGAACTAGATACTAAGAACCAACTTGGGCAACTGAAACAAACAAGGTAGCACTTTTAAAGTTTGGATGTCATTGATGTTAGCACGTCCGCTGACGCCATGACGCAGCACCAAGGGGTGCCCATGTTACTGCGCGTGCGTACTGTAACACGTCCAGGAAGGCTGCGCACAGGAGCACATCTAACTGCAAGAGCCCTGGGACCAGCACACATAGGTAGGGACTCCCACCAGTCGCCGGTGGCTCCTTACACCTGGCATTCATGTCTTGATGATTGAGCTGCATCTCAAAAATCAACTAAACTACTCACCCAAATCTGAGCACGTATAGCTAACTTAACATGTTTAAAATATTGAGTCTCTAGGAGTATTATTTCCTGACCTACACTACTCTCGGGCTAAACTTGAGCAGAGCCAAATCTCTGTCTTTTGACCACTTTTACCCTCTGCCTGTAGAAGAGCAGTGGTGGTCCATCTGACACCACTCTTCTGTATGTGCTTCACAGATTGTATTTGTTAAACAATAACTAGCTGCAGTGAAAAGCAGACAGGGTTATTTTCTGGCAGTTAAAATACTTAGTGTGGCCATAAACAATTTAAATGCTTAGGGGCATATTTATTATGCTGTGTAAAAAACGGCGTCATTTTTTTACACGTTTTTTTCTTCCTCCGGAACTTAAGTAAAATAACAGTGGAAAATCTGGAGTTTGGAAGGCGATGTTCTCCATTTATTTTACACAGCTTTAAACGCCGTTTTTTCACCAAATTCGTTTTACACAGAATAATAAATATGCCCCTTGGTGTAGACCTTGCTTCACTGACCCTTTGCTCTGGAACTCTGGTGAGAAACGCATCAAAGGCTTTTAAACCCCAACCACTCAGTTGAACTGAAGAAGTTGCTTTGATGAGTGGTGAAACTTTTTCAAGGAAATCCAGTTGCTTTAGACTTACTAGATACCAACTAATTTAGGTACATCTGTGAGAATTTTTTTATTCTAGGCAAAATATCTGAAATTGTACCCAACTAATGTATGTTTTTATCACCTCCTTTTAGGGGATAAATGTCTGTGTGCGCCATATTCTCGAACATAGTAGTTTGTAGGCAACAACCAAAGTCTATTTGAGGAATAATATGAGTGGAAGCATGACTACTAACCTCTCTTTTCACTAGCTGTTGTGTTCCATGTGTTCAACATGACTGCAGTAAAGACCAGAATAATGTTACCACAGGAGAGGAGTAAATGGAAATCAGTTGTAGTGTAATGTGTTCGGATTATAGATCTGGCACTATGCCCCTGCAATCAGCTACAGACACACCTGGTCAAAGAACAAATACTTTTGCATAAACTCCTACTTTGCAAGGTACTCTACTGTGTATTAATTGCTCAGAGATCATACAACTAATAACAAATACCAGACAAATCCAATAAAAGGCATACTAGACAGTCAAGCTAATATATGCTTATTGTTTTACATATATTATGATAATTACAAGCTACAAGTAGCTGTTTTACATGAATTTTACCTATAATCATCATTAAATAGGTTTTCCAGATTAACATGACATTATTGTCATTTTAGACTGTACTATATGGAATATGTAGCAAATACATGATATATTATGTACATGGCTGCTTTATGCCAACCAGTGGGAATAGGACAATGATTTTATTGGTGGGCCATCACAGCCCACAAGAAATTATTAACAGAATTTCCATCAAGTAGGTGAACGTGAATATAGTAAGGCAAGCAATGAAGAAATGACCTGTGCTTGCTAATGTACACATTGACTGCCATGGAAATGTGTAAACTATAATTACTAAATGGGGACAACAGAAAAAAAATGTCTCCACTAAACGTACCAGCTATTTATTAGAAAGATCACTTTTTTCCAAAATAAAATGCTACAGTCAGAAGTTATACCAGATGAAAAGTGCCCACTAGGCAAATGCCTCCTGTAAAACTGCCTATACATTGCACTAATTTTTTTTTTTATTTATTTTTTTTTAAATAATGCCTTTAACATGTAAGTACCTTATTTCCCACACTTGTTTCCTCTGCCACTGTCTCTCAGCTATGCATCTGGTTGTGCTTTTAAAATATTAGGGCAGTTTAGATTGTCAGCATTATCTGCACTTTCCCAATAATTGAATGCCAACTTGACTTGTCACATGGTAATATCAAGCAGTGCCAGACCAAGGTACTAATAAACTAACCTTCTGCTTAAAGCTTTTTTTATGACAAATCCATTCGAGTTTGTTAATCAAACTGTATTTCCTGTATTCTCCCATGCCTGCTTTAGTTCTATAGTTGAATATGCAGTAAGAATATTAATTTTTAAGCTGATGCAGAGCATGCAAGGATGCGCTCAAGCGTGGAATACAGTCATACAGTTATATTGTAGCAGCACTTTACTTTTTATAATCAGCCTTGTACAGTATCCATGTGCTTCCCCTAGCTTTGTGAATTTCTTTGTTTAGCTCATGGTCATTGGGGTTGCAAAAGCACCATGGGACTGAATTTGCTGTAGCTGATTTAATTGACCTTATAAAACCAAGGACACAGAAGCTTGGTTTTATAGGCAAAAAATTATAATCACTTTGTGCAGTTTGCAAAATTGAACCTAAATTTCTATGGATAGCATGGCTCCAAATCACATGACAACACATAAAAACAGATTGAATTTATACCTTCCAGCTCTGTCTGTTATTTTGCTTCACAACTGTACCATCCAGTGAATATTATCTTTGATTCTGCAGACCTTTTGATTTTTCAAACCAAAGGCTGTCTGCATCTTGTGCCTGCCATTAACAATATTAATGCAGGCATGTCTGTTTATTATGTTTGCCAGGAGTGCTGTGTAAGACAACTTGTGGTTGTCAAGGGTTAATGGTGATACATGCACAGTGGAAACCATAAGATTTGCATGAGATGTCAAACCAGGTACAGAGATTTTCTATATACCGGTAGTTTTGAAGAAAAGTGACTTAAATTGGCCTACTATGATAAATCTATATTAACTAGTACAGCCTACTAGGCAGGTGTAGGTAGCGCACATATAGGAGAGGCATATGCATTATGTTATAATGGCCATAGTAAAGCCTTTGCAGAAAAACAATCTGCCAAGAAAATAATTTTGAGTAATGCTTATGGATTTGGTTGCTGTAAACTGGCAAACTTTGGATTTAAATTCTGATATTCCCCTGTCTGTAATACATTAAAAACACAATAAAAGGCATTAGCACATTGCCAGTGTAATGTATAATGTAAAGAAACTCTATTTACTTGCTCATTGCTTTGTGCCCATCAACTATGGCTTAGAAGCAATGAGTTGTGCACAATGATATGGGCATAAAGCAAACAATATTCAACAAAACAACCATAATAATGTTTATGGAACTATCATAAGACGTGGCATAACTACGTCTGATCTGATCCCCGATTAAAATCATCAGGGATCCCAGCACATGCTGCAGCCCTCTGAATTTCCCTCCCCATCCCACCCTGGTTGGCCACTTGTTTATTTGCAGCAGGCAGTGAACTTTATTGCAATGATGAGTGGGGCTACAATATAGTTGACCCCACAGCCCAGGCTCCAAAGCAACATAATTTTCTGCTACAGTGGGCTTTACATTCTAAGGTCCCTATAACATTCACACACTCTACTGTCTATTTTATCATGAGCCAAATAACCTGCTTGTATGTTTCACATGTATCTGTATCATAATTGCCTTTAATAATATGTTGGATTGAGAAATTACACTCCTAAAGGCATTAATAGAATATGCCATCTGCCACAGAATGACACTGCTTGAAATTAGATGACATGTTATCTACAAACATCCCCAGATCCTTCCCAATTAAGGATACCCCTCAACACACTAACATTTAGGGTATAACTTGCATTTATATTATTTTATATAATTTTGCACTTATCATCATTGAACCTCGTTTTTCAGTTTACTGCCCACTTTTCCAATTTTGTCAGATCTTAAAGTTTTGCAAAATCACCAGCAAAAAAAGTAACATGCAACATGTTAAAAAGCAAAAGGCCAAGGACATAACCCTGCAGTACTCTACTAACAACTCTGGTGAAATTAGAAAATGTTCCATTTGTAAACACTCTTTATAATCTATATCCTTCAGCAAGCACAAATTGTATGTTCCAGGCCTCTGTTTCTTAATTTAACTGTTAACCTTCTGTGTGGTACTGTATCAAACGCTTTAGCAAACTATAAGTAGATCACATCAACTTCCAGCCCAGGATCGAGGCTCTTGCTCACCTCCTCATAAAAGGCAATTATGTTACACATAAAACCATGCTGCCACAAACTCATAAGTATTGAGATTTTTAATGTATTTAAGTACAGTGGATATAAAAAGTCTACACACCCCTGATAAAATGTCAGGTTCCTGTGCTGTACAAAAACTAGACACAGATAAATCATTTCAGAACTTTTTCCACCTTTAATGTGACCTTTAAACTGTACCACTCAATTGAAAAACAAACTGAAATCTTTTAGGTGGAGGGAAGAAAACCAAAAAAACTAAAATAATGTGGTTGCATAAGTGTGCACACCCTTAAACTAATACTTTGTTGAAGCACCTTTTGATTGGGTATGAGTCTTGGCACATTTTGACTTTGCAAGATTTGCCCACTCTTCTTTGCAGAAACACTCCAAAACTGTCAGATTGCGAGGGCATCTCCTGTGCACAGCCCTCTTCAGATCACCCCAAAGATTTTCAATCGGATTCAGGTCTGGGCTCTGGCTGGGCCATTCCAAAACTTTAATCTTCTTCCGGTGAAGCCATTCCGTTGTTGATTTGGATGTATGCTTTGGGTTGTTCTTTTGTACCCTTCTCCTGACTGATATCTTTTAACAATGATATTCCTCTGATGCTTTGGAAGCTCTCTGTGGACCATGGCTTTTGCTGTGGGATGCAACTAAAAAAATGTCAGGAAAGACCAACTAGAGCAGCTGAACTTTATTTGGGGTTAATCAGAGGCACTTTAAATGATGTCAGGTGTATGCTGACACCTATTTATATGAATTTGAATGTGATTGCTTAATTTTGAACACAGCTACATCCCCACACTTATGCAACCACATTATTTTAGTTTTTTTTGCTTTCTTCCCTCCACCTAAAAGATTTCCGTTTGTATAGTTTATAGGTCACATTAAAGGTGGAAAAAGTTCTGAAATTATTTATCTTTGTCTCAGCACAGCACATTTATCTTTTGTACAGCACAGGAACCTGCCATTTTACCAGGGGTGTGTAGACTTTTTATATCCACTGTATCTTATCCCATATTGGCCCTTCCAAAAGCTTTCCTACAACTGATGACAAACTAACATTACTACTAGTTTTCAGACTAAGATTTTTTTTAATAGTGGCACCATATTAGCATTTCACCAGTCTATTGGCACAGTGCAAGATCTCAATAAATCCTGAAAAATTAATCAAAATCAGCAATCACAAAGCTAAGCTTGTGTAGTACCCAGCCTACCCATTCGGTCCCTGACCAGTGTTCACCTTTACATGTTCAAGCCTCTTTGGAATTTCCTCCTTAGTATCTTATGTAGCAGCAGTTTAATTACTAGAATTGGGTCTATTAAAAGGAAGCTGCTTCCTCAGTTGTGCAGACAGATGAAAAATAGCAGGTTAGTATCTCAACCAACTGACCTCCCTATGATAAGAAGGGTTCCACCCCTTCTTTCTTCATTTATCTTTGCACTTGTTTAACATATTTATAGATATTTTATGTAGGCCTCCCTAGCATTATCCATAGCTTATTTTTATAAGTCTTTACATTTCTAAATTGTAATATTTTTATTCTTTCAAGAACCTAGGACTCCTTTCTTTTAATTCTCCTGAATGGAAAGTGGTCAATCCACTTAGCATGCCCTTGGCCTTATGTGCAGTGAAGAGAGGCTTTTGGAAAAAAGAGAGCTGGGGATTCTTGCTCCTCCCTGCACGGAGCAGGGGATAATTGGTTATTTAATCATCAGTTATTTGCTAGTTTTGTCCATAAAGCTCATGACAACCATAATACAACTGCCCAACTGCTAGTTGATCTTGAGGAAGGCAAAAAATCTTCTCCAATTTGCCTCAAAGGTGAAAAAGAAATTATTCCTAAAACCAAGATACAAGTCAATGGGTTACCTTTACTTTTAATTTCAGTGATCTTGTATTTTCTCACTTGCCAAACCTTTGTTTAAGCTATCTAATATATTTAATACAAGCAGCAATTTTATTTCCATTATCTTGTGGCATTTCTTAGGGCTAACACAGCTTGTGTGTGATTTGAAATATTAATCTTAACTTAATCTGGCAGCGTAGCTGAGGGTGGGGTACCTCTCGTACACGTATACAGTAAACCAGCACCATACCTTAATACTGCCCTTTGTCTCTGGGGCCAAAAATAGATATATGTTATATGGACATACATTATATCTTACTTTTTTTTTAATTATGTGAGAAGTGGTGACCACACACATTTCTTTATTTAAGTTAAGGGATAAGGTGGACAAAGGGTGTGGAATTAAGAAATGTATGTAGGCCCAGGATCAAATTTTACCAAGAGAACCATGAACCTCTGTTTGCACCACCACAAAACTTGACAGTGTTGTAATAGTAACAGTTCTAACAGATTTCTCCATAAATACAGTTTACATCTTTTTGCAGTGCAATCAGGCATCAGTTCATTGTGTGTTGACATTGTTTTGTGGGTTAAAATACTGTTCTCTGTATAATTATTTTCTCTTATATATTCATGTCAGTGGTAATTCCGCCCCTTCTCTCCGCTCCGCAATTACAACTTTAGCGCCAGAGCGGGTCCAGAGGGGGCCACATCGCTAGTGCAGAGAGAGCTAAAAAATGCTTTTTTAAAGTTTAGCACAGAGATACTGTACTTCTGATGTGAACAAAAAAATTCCTGGCAAACATGCTGGTAATGATCAGTCAGTTTAGCAGGAAAGATCAGTATGTTACTGAACTAAACTCTTACACAACATAGCTCCCAAAAATTAAATAAATTGTCCTCATAGAAGATGACAAGATATTACACAGTCTTCTCCTCCTCATTTTTTTGCATGTAGTACTGTTAAGGACTCTCAAGAGGGAGAGGTACTGGTTCTTCCTGTTCACTTGTCTGCTGCAAAATGTTTCCTTATCATGACTGATGAAAAAAATCAATATTTTATTCCTGGAAAAAACAAACCAACAAAGTAATTTGGCTTTTTCATTCACACCGATGTAAAAACATGATGCCTGTAGTCATATGCTAGTGTTTTGTTACTTTAGCTAGGCCTTTGCATGTAATCATATTAAATCATATTGCACCTGTTCAGATTTCAAAACAACAAGCGCTTTATACTCTTCATGTAAATATTTCCTTTCTGTACTTATTACAGTGAAGCATGCCACAATAAATGTAAAAAGAATGATTAGCATACTCATAAATCAGCAATTCTAAGTGTAAGGTTATGCATGCATAATTTCACAGGAATTTGCATCTGCAATATAACTTTGTTATAACTTGTTTTAACTACATCATATGTGACCCTACTTAACTCTAAAGTGTGGCAAACCATGCTTACTTTCAGGGATACACCTGTTAAAAACTCCATTTTAAAGTGTATCTTCACAAGGTTTTAAGAGAAAGTATTATAGCAGGAGTAAACTTTGCTCCAAACTTTGCTTCCCCATCAGAAGCATAGAGCTTTAAATCTTTTCTACCTTTTCCAGGTTCTGTTGGTGTTTCTTATATGACCAGCAGTGAGAATGATAGGATAGAGTTAGTTTAGGAGTTTGTGATAGAATCAGGGAAATGACTGAGGCCAGATATATTGCCAGAGATAAGCAGAAAAATCCATACAGCAGGTTCTCTTTGCTCCCAAATGGAGCTCAAAGACCTGCGTCTATTTTTGCAAAAACCCAGGTGCATCACGCAAAGTGGAAAAAATTTCTTTTTTTTACTTTGCACATTGCCGCCCAGCTGCACCAGAATATTTTGCCCGCATATGGAGCTTTGGGGAGAGGAGGCATAGAAACTTTAGCACACTTGGTGCTTGGGTGCCAGTCGGCCAAGGTAGTAGAAATCCGGCCCTGTTTGAAAATGAGCTGGCTTGAAAGGCAAAGGGAAAACCAGAACATACTTTTTCTAACAATTATTAGTGCTTGAAAGTCTTGAATGGATTTCAGTGCAGAAGTTTCCTAAAGGAGCTCTATTAATTGATGCTTTTTGAAAAAACTTGTTACAGTATTCCTTAAGGGCAGTGGCAGGCAGGGAGATTAGTCGCCCTCTGACAAATCTTCATTGCTGCAGACGACTTATCTCCTTGCAATGCCACCCCAGCGGTGGGATGGCATATGCATTGCTACGATTTGCCGAAGTTGCCCGAACCTTCCTCTCAAGGCAACTTCAGGCGACTTCGGCAAATCATCGCTACATGTATGCCATCCCACCGGCAATTTACATTCTTGCCAGTGGGATGGCATTGCGGGGAGATTAGTTGCCACTGCAACGAAGATTTGTCATGGGGCGACTTATCTCCCTGTCTGCCACTGCCCTAAGAGGAGCACCACCTGGGGGGAAACCCAAAGTGATCTTACTGGCATATCTAGAGTTAATATGCTCATTATTCATTTTCTGCAGAGATCCTCTGAAAAGAAACTAAAAATATTAGCACTGCCCATATATGGTTTAGTGACGAATGGGGGGAAGAGAAAGCTGTGAGAGGTTGTGGTGGCAAGTGCTCTTATGTGTTTGGTAAGCCCCAGGTACCCCAGTTTGACAATATTTGAACAAAGAAATTCTCAGACATGGGGATGCCATGTTTTTTCAATCAGATCAAAAGCTATGATGAATTAAGTGCAAGTTGCAAAGTACAGACCACACAAACCGAGGGGAACCCAGATGTTAACACCTGTTTGTAGCAGTGTTACTTCCATGGTAGAAAATTGTGTCTATATATTCAATCTGTTAGTCTAATCTCATTACTGACACATTGCATTAGTGTGCCGGAAGGTGCGTGCACTATGTAAAACAATTAGCATGTGAATATACCAGAGCAGATCCTAATTCCTGTATTTAGTGGGCATCTGCTTCTAGGGAAAAACTGTTGCTTAAAAAATATATGTGATTAAAAAATATTTGTTACCATTTTTCTGCTGCTCACATTCGTTCTTAATTGAGCCTGTAAAAACAAACAACAGACAGCCTTCTGTATAATATTTGTAGAGTATACATTATAAAGAATTCAAAATCAGTTTCAAACTACCAATATTTGCTAAATATTTAACTTTTATAGAAAAATTACGTTCCACATGTTCTTGGGTGCAGACAAGACATTACATATATGACATGATAAATATAAGCAATATGTCACAATTGTTTTATAATCAGTGGTGCTTATATATAAACTTTGTGCAGCGCAGAATTTTTCCACAGTGAACATATTTGCCATGCCCATGTTTATATTTAGAAAGCTGGAGTAAATTGGTGCATTTAATGTGCAAACATAATTGCAAATTTTATATGCAGTGCGATTGTATTAAAAAAAGAGTTTATGTTTATGCGCACGCCCTGCATTCGAATTAAGCCACAAAGTGAAAATTGGCGGTATATTCTCACACAACAAACATGCACAGTGGCCATGCTCACACAAACCTCAATCTCATTTGCGAGCCATTTGCAAATTTTGACGCACAATGTGCATTTTATAGCGGTTTGAAAAAATAGGAAAGAGAGCCACAGCAGTGCAAAATTTAACCGTTTATGGGAAAACACGCACATGCACAAAACAACCATATGCAAATAAAATATGCACTGTGAAAACTTTATAAATGACCCCCATGCCAAGAATTACTCATCTATGATGTATGTAGAGGCCTCAAAATTAAAAAGAATTGTATTAATACTAATAATAATAAACCATGCATAATAATTTTCATGGCTCTGACTTGTATATGAAAAAAATTGTTTCAATA
Organism: Xenopus tropicalis; assembly: GCF_000004195.4. Taxonomy (NCBI): domain Eukaryota; kingdom Metazoa; phylum Chordata; class Amphibia; order Anura; family Pipidae; genus Xenopus; species Xenopus tropicalis. The sequence continues at coordinate 71,674,121 of NC_030678.2, read as the reverse complement.
CACCTGAAGTGTCACAAATCCTTGCTGCTCATTTAATGCCATTGGCCTCTTTGTAGCTTTTTTCTTGCCCAGTCATCAATTTCTTAGGGACACTGTGATCTTTGTAATGGCCTAATGGTCATCCAATATGTCTTAATGATGCTTGTAGCAGTGTTCCATAATATACTTGTATGTAATGTCTTCAAAATGTTTTCATATGCCAGTCCTGATTGTACCTGTCATTAAAAGAGCTTCATTTACATTCTGTTGGACCATGGTAAACTCTACACAGTGAAGAAGACTTCAGAGAAACCAAACAACAGCTGATTTTATTTAGGAGTTACTGACACGATCCTATTAAAGGCAATAAAATGCCTAACAAAATTAATCTTGAGTTCAACCTCTACATCAACTATTGTGCTACATGAATGATTAATGGCAACTTTGTAGTTCATTGTTGCTCATAATGCTTTCAGACCTCTCTTGTTTATATAGTTTGTGATTGTACATCCAATTTATGGAAAAAAAAATTCACATCTGTACTGTTTCACCATAAAAAAACATTCCACAGCTAAAGACAAAACTCATCTCTCATAGATGGCGTTCTATCCAAGGGTCTACTGATGAATATACTTACATTTAGACAAAATATGTATACAATATTATAATAGTACTATATTTCTCAAAAGCCCCTCTTTTCAAATATAAGCAAACCTTGCCTCAGTGTTACACTAGTTGCCTAGTTAATTTTAAAATGGTTTAATTCTAGCTAACTTAAATTCCTTAAATGCATGTATTCCCTTAGCAAAATGTTCTGTTACAACATTAACCTCCATTTGTAATAAAAGGCACTAAGTTTGCACATGAGCAGTAGCCCATAGCAACCAATAAGATGTTTGCTTTTAAAGTGGTGACTGGTAAATGCTTGTGGCTGATTGGTTGCTATGGGTTACTGCTCCTGGGCAAAGTTAGTTTCATTTATTACATAACCCCTTAAAAGTTTTGTTTTGCTTTATTGTTCCTTGTTTCTAAAGGGAATACACATATACGCATTTTAAGGACCTTTGCCTTCTATGAGAACAGGTTGTCCCACTTTAGTGACAAGGAAATTAAATTCACTTGGCAGTTATAAGGCACCCCTGCCAGTGAATAAAATTGCAGACCTTTGAACCCATGCCAATTCTCCTCTAAAAAACACAACTTCTAAGGTATATTCCTAGAAGTGCCATACCACCATCTTAAAGGAACAGTTCAGTGTAAAAATGACTCTGGGTTTTTTACCCTTTTTCTATTTAACACTGAACTGTTTATTTAAAGGAGCAGTTCAGTGTAAAAAATAAAAATTGGCAGATAGACTGCTTAAAATAAAAAATGTTTTCAATATAGTTAGTTAAGCAAAAATCTAATCTATAATGGCTGGAGTGGGCAGATGTCTAATATAATGGCCAGAACTCTACTTCCTGCTTTCAGCTCTCTAAGCTGTTAGTAGTCAGTAACCAATCAATGACTTAGGGGGGGAGGGGCATATGGGCCATAACTATTCAGTTAGTTTACATTTGAATCTGACCTGTGTGTTCACAAATTAACTGAACAGTTGTGTCCCATGTGGCTTCCCTTAAAGTCACTGACAAACTAAGAGGTTAGAGAGCAGGAAGTACAGTTCTGGCTATTATGTTAGACATCTGCTCACTCCAGCCTTTATAGATTACATTTTTGCCTAACTAACTATATTACAAATATTTTTGTGCAGTCTATCCATTTTACCCAGTTTCATTCTTACACTGAACTGTTCCTTTAGTGTGATGACACACGGGGCGATTAGCCGCTGTGACTTTTAATTAACTCAGTTCCACCCATAGAGTACAATTGTGTTGCCGCGTCAAATCGTGTTCGAAATTTTGTTGCGCGAATTAGTCGCTGTGACTTTTCAAAAAGTTGCGGTGACTAATCGCCCCATGTGTCTTCGCCCTTAAGCTTACTCCCAGCTGTGCTTTCAGTATCCCAGATACTGAGCATGAGAAGTGAAGTAAATTTCTGATTTCACTGTGCATGAGCACCTTCCTTGATAGCCACAAGTCACTGCTGGGTGCCAGCCCGGGGTCCAAGGTTAGCAATTGTATTGGAGAGTACCTAACATAATGGCATCTTTCCAGGACTGCTTAAAGGAACAGTTCAGTGTAAAAATGACTCTGGGTTTTTTATCCTTTTTCATTTTTACACTGAACTGTTTATTTAAAGGAGCAGTTCAGCGTAAAAAATAAAAATTGGCAAAACAGATAGACTGCTTAAAATAAAAAATGTTTTCAATATAGTTAGTTAAGCAAAAATCTAATCTATAATGGCTGGAGTGGGCAGATGTCTAATATAATGTCCAGAACTCTACTTCCTGCTTTCAGCTCTCTAAGCTGTTAGCAGTCAGTAACCAATCAATTACTTAGGGGGGGAGGGGCATATGGGCCATAACTATTCAGTTAGTTTACATTTGAATCTGACCTGTGTGTTCACAAATTAACTGAACGGTTGTGTCCCATGTGGCTTCCTTTAAAGTCACTGACAAACTAAGAGGTTAGAGAGCAGGAAGTACAGTTCTGGATATTATGTTAGACATCTGCTCACTCCAGCCTTTATAGATTACATTTTTGCCTAACTAACTTTATTACAAATATTTTTGTGCAGTCTATCCATTTTACCCAGTTTCATTCTTACACTGAAGTGTTCCTTTAGGGTGAAGACACATGGGGCGATTAGGCGCTGTGACTTTTAATTAACTCAGTTCCGCCCATAGAGTACAATTGCGTCACTGCGACAAATCGTGTTCGAAATTTAAACATATACACGTATAACTACATTGAATAAGTAAAAAGCAAGGTTTTTTAACCAGCAGATAGTTTATTATGTTAAGTGACCTATTAAAGAATCTCGCCTAACAGTTAATATTTTTATTACATCCTTATCCTTCATCCACCATTTAGTGATGGTCTGTGTACTCCTTTAGAGATCACATGACCAGAAATAATGCCTTTTTAACTGTAACAGAAAGAAGTGTGAAAGCAAAAGGCAGAACTCTGTCCATTAATTAGCTGATGTGACCTAGCATGTATGTGTGCCTTGGCTTGTTTGTGTGCACCTTAATAATTAAAATGGAAATTTTCTGTTTAGGATTACCCAACAGCACATACTACTAAAAAAATATATTTTTATGAAAATGGTTTATTTAGATGAAGCAGGGTTTTGCATATGAGCTTGTTTATGCAATTTATTTTAATAGAGACCTACATTGTTTGGTGGTATGGTTTTTCTTTAAATTATTCTTCTTTGCTGCAGTGTTATTTGGAAGTAAGTCGTTTTTTTTTTTATAGAAAAAGAACAAACTAAGTTATTTTAAAATAGAATATTGGTTTACTTAAAACTTGTTTGGGTGGCTAGTGTTTAGGGCAAAGTACAGCATGGGAGTGGCAGTACTGCAAGGCATTTTGTAGAATACAGTGAAACTGAATAAAGCCAAGGGCTGTAGGACACAGCTTAGTATGTGTGGCCCGGTGCTGTTTTGCAGTATGAAGACTTGGGGAGGACAGATAGATTCAGGATTAAATCTGAAATCCCCCACTTTAAAGAGCTTAGATTGGGCATCTGATTCCTGTGTCAGGAGATCGTGGCAGCAGAGCTAAAGGATTAGAAACAGTTGTTACCTGTCACATTGAATCAACACATCTCAGAGGATCTCAAAGCAACTGCTAGGGGGCAGGGCATTGTGTATGCCAGAGAGAAAATGAGATAGTATTGCAGAGAATGCCCTGTGCCTGGCATTGATATACAGGCGGACAGCGTAAATAAGTATCAGCTTTCTTATCACTTTCAGTTTAATCACACTTGAGATACACTCAGCCCTCAATATAGCAAATGAGGTAATACTTACGACAACAGTAACATGCTTTCTGTATCATCTTCATTGTGGAATGAGCACAAGCCACTGCGGTACTTTGCTGCAAACAACTGTTTATCTACCATTTTCTGTATTAACAGTGGCTGCACATACATAACTACAAACCAAGACTGGCTATTAATTGGTATGTAAGGGAAGGATGAATGACCTTGAGATATATGACAAAGAAAGCAAGCTTTTAGGTGTTTGGTAATTTAATATGCCTACCACCCAAAGCTATGCTCTTGAAAGCACTTTTACAACTCCCACAGCTTAATTTTGACCTTTTTATATTGGTGATAAGGGGCCTATTCTTATTATTATAATACTTACTCTGTGATAATAAATTGTGTAAATATATGTCCCAAAATCATATTTGCATTAAATAATTTCAGTACTCAAACACTATATGCAAAGAACAAACAAAGCTCTCTCTACCTGTCCCTCAAGAAATGTGAATGTTCCCTATTACGCCTGTCCTACTCAAATCCCCACCCATCTCTAATCTCAAAGACTCCTAATGGGATTTCATAGGTCAGGTGATAATTGGAAAGCTTTCATCCTGAAAACTCATCCTAAAGAGAGCAGATCAAGACAGAAGGCATTGAAAAGAAAGATGAGACATTAGCAAGTGAGACAGAACAAAGCAGACTTAAAAAGTGGAGCCCTATGAAGGAGAAATAGATTGAAGAGAAAGAGAGACAGAAGCAAGGGGCACTGCATTGGGTTTGCTAAAGGCAGATAACTTGTCTACAAAAACTAATAAAAACCATAGATAGCTAAGGGAAAGGTTTTCAGGTATTTTCAGGAAAGTGGTATACAGGAATCTAAACTCATAGGGTGCACAAGCACCCTTTTGACATCCAAAATAGCAAACGTAAGCATACCAAGTACAGGGGTGGAGGGTCAAGAGGTTAATATTCAAAGTAACGAGGACACTGAGATCCTCAGCATTTCTAGAGCATTAGAAGAAATGGGGAGCGGAGCAAGTGCAGAAGACAAGGAGCTTGCAAAACGATCAAAGGAGCTAGAGAAGAAACTACAAGAAGATGCAGCAATGGATGCCAAGACTGTGAAACTTCTACTGTTGGGTGAGAATGGGAAATGAACAATGGGGGATCAGTGATGACAATGTTTATGCATTGCTTGGTGCATATGATTCAGGTACATACTTCTGTTTACTTGGGTATTATTATTCTCTTAAATACTCAAAGGCAGAATTGATTGAAGGTTATGAAAAAAAGATTGGTTTATTCAAATGTATCAGAGGGGGACATTAGCGTTACTGAATCTCTATGCTGATATATAGAGTAAACTTGCATCACAAGCTTTGCAATGTGCCAAGATTTTCTGCAGGTCTGTGTGGTTATTCTTACTGTTTGAAACCAGACAGTGACATGAAAATCAGCTTTCTCAGACTGTCCCAAAACCTTAATAGGTGGCAATGTAGAGCATAGGGAGTATGGTTGAAATTGCCAACTCATCCTAAAAACACCTACTGAATGACTTTTGGTCATTGCCAAGAGCTCCATAGATGTGAATAAGCAAGTAGAGGGGTAGCTGTGTGTATGAACTTGTTTATTTCAAACATTGAATGCCAGTGCAGATAGATGTGAATAAGCAAGTAGAGGGGTAGCTGTGTGTATGAACTTGTTTATTTCAAACATTGAATGCCAGTGCAGATAGATGCGAATAAGCAAGTAGAGAGGGTAGCTGTGTGTGTATGAACTTGTTTATTTTAAACAGTTAAGAGAGATGACCAAAATGTGCATAATGAACAGGACATTCTTCTTAAATCAAATCGTGTAAAGCTTGTTTCTACAGTTAGCATTGGAACATGTTCCTGCTACACTATTTACAGTATACAGTAATATTGCTGACAGTGGAACAGAAGTTTCTTTTAACAGAGTTTCTTACACTTTCCCTTAAATAGAGAGTCCTTTAAAATGTACAGCTAACCTCAGCAGCCCCTCATTGATTCCAAAATTCATTACAGATGTGTGCAATAAACATTTATATATTCAAGGATATTTAATTATATAATAAGTAACTTTCTTCTAAGATGCTTGAATGAGATTCTGGTTTCTTTTAGAATAAAATAAATAGTAAAGTGATAACCAACTTTTGGTATTTCTGCCCACTGCCACACTGATCCCAGCATGGTTAGCCAGTGCTCTGACAATATATTCTCTTTGTAGAGTCACATAGTAGTTATATCAAAGAGACACTAATATGTGACTATATCATTACTATGTAATTTGTGGAAAATTGAGGGGATGTACATTTAGAGTGGGAAAACAATCTGTGGACTCTGGCAAATGGCAAAGGGGCTGCTGTAAGATGCCATAGACAGTCACTATTTATTGGGCTGGTGAGGCTTTTAAAGACTCTGTGGACTTGAAATGCCAGGGCGTATTTTAAATCCAAGTACAGACCTGAAAACACATTCTCATGTTGTTCTCTAGTATCAAAAAAATGTACCCATGACACCTAGAGTTAATGCCTGTACATTATATTCAAAGGGATAGGGATGGCAGATAAAATGTACAACACTTTCATGAAAGTGAAAGAAATGTTAATAGTGATGTAAAGCGTGGATGTCCTAGAGCAAAGAGTTGATCTCCGATGCAGTTAATCCTTTAATATAACTGTACCAGCAGCTGCTGCTCATTAGCTTGATGATTTTCTGAAGGTGATTAGCAGGAGATGAGAGATGTCAGTGCAGAGTTGAGAAGGAGGATGCTGCAAAGAACATTATCTGTTTCATTACGCAAACACTAAAATTAGCCTATACTAAAAAAGAAGGCTTACACAGATAGAAAAGTATGTTTGCATTATACTCAGGGCATTTTTAGGATACATTTGCGGAAAGTGTGCACATCATATAATTGTTTCATGGCTTTTTATCGTGTATAATTAATGGCTTTTTATCGTTTATAGCAGCTGGTCAACTCCAGATTGTGGGTTAGACCGAGCGCTGGCACAATAGTGTGTTTCTAGCAGCTGGTCAACGCTACAGCGTGGGTTAGACCGAGCGCTGGCGATTTCTGACTGCCACATTCCCAAATAAAAGAAGGCTGACAAGCCAGTGTACCTGTGTGTAGGTCATTGCCATGCTAACGAATAAGATCATTTTCAAGTATTTGCCCAGCCAGTTAAGGTGGCCATAAATGGGCAGATTCAAGCTTTGAGTCCTTTAGACCAATTCAGTAACTTATCTGCCTGTTTATAGGGCCCCCCAGCAGGCCCCCCAATTGATATCTGGGCAAAAGTCGGCAGGTGTCAATAGGGCAGGTTTGATTTACCACATTGGATCAGGAACTGTATTGGCTCATTGATGCGGTCCTCTGTCCAATGGCCTATACCTATTGCCCACCTCAGGTGGGCAAAATAGCTTGTGTGCTTCCCCTAACATCTTCCTTTAGCCCTCATTCTGACTGTATTTTAAACCTTTGTATGCTGGTTCTACTTGACCTATCCTCACTGTTGACAGGTCATGTAGCATAGCATAGAGCAATGAGAAAGCCAAAACTTGGAATTTCTTGCAACTGTATTGGTTATTTTATGTACTGACAGTACTGTTCTCTCCAAGCAGTGCATTTCAGCACTTTGAGGAAAGAGGCAACAAGAAATTAAAGTGAACTTGGTCTGGCAGATGTGTGAAGGTGATAAAGCAAACATGGTGTCAGCGTTTCCTATTAAAGTAGAAACCAGCATGTTGTAAAATAAACAGAGCAGCTTATGGAAAGCCTTAAATAGGGGCAGCGTACTCACTATTCTTGTCCCTGAGTAGCAATGCAGTTGTGCTAGGATGGCACAGATTAGGATTAGTAGAGGACTTTGCCGAGCTGCTGTTACTAAACCCTCTACAGGAGGGGACTGTACAGCTTAGCTCCAGGAAGCTTCTTTAGAAGGGGCCTTTGCCTGAATCCTTTGGCCTTTTCCTGAATCCTTTGACTCCAACCTAAACCAGCATGCATTTATGCATACCTGTAACAAATACACCCCAACTTTTCTTGTATATTTTGCCACCAGTATGTACAAGTGGAGCATGTATAGCTATGCCCTCAGTGTCTCTATAAAGCATATTAACAACTCTTGAATAACACAGGTTCTTACCTGTGTTATTCAAGAGTTGTTAATATGCTTTATAGAGACACTGAGGGCATAGCTATACATGCTCCACTTGTACATACTGGTGGCAAAATATACAATTGGTTTTAATGTTAAACAATATTAGTAGCCTTAAAGCATTAGGAATCAAATTACAGCAAAACCCTGGAAAATCTCAGGTTCTAAATATACTGGATCCTATACATGTACAATGATTTCAGCATTTGGAGCTAAAGAGTGGTCAGATGTTATTTATTACAAAATTAGCTATGTTGCTGCAAAGAAATCTTTAATATGTATAGGCTGACTTAAAAGATGTCAGGGCTCACTGATTAATGGTTGTACAGGGTGATCCAAATTAAAAATGTTGTTCAAGTTGCAGAATGAAGCAGTGTAAGGTGCAATGGAATCCCTCTACTTAAAGGAGAAGGAAAGTCATTTTGGCATTTTACTACCAATAGATTCGCCACATTAGTGTCACCTAGAACACTATATTCATTCTGCAGAAAACATTACAATACCTGAGTAAAGAGCCCTAGAAGCTTTCTCTGTTTGTTTAAGATAGCAGCTGCCATTTTAAGTAGCTTCCTGCTTGCAGCTCTAGTCGTTGTAGCTCAGATTACACATTCCTAAGGGTGGGGGGAGTGAGTTTTATGAATTCTTATGGGAGGGGGGAGCAGGAGAGGGAAGGAAACTGCACAGACTCCATGGATGAAGAATTTTTCTAAGAGAGGAAGTCGGATACCCAAGAACATTTACAAAAAAGGAGATAAGAAATCCTGTGTTTCTTTTGATAGAGGACTCTGTGGTTGCTTATGGTTGTATTTACATAGACCTTTCTGATAAAGCTTACTTAATTTTTACCTTTCCTTCTCATTTAATAACTGCTATAAGCAGGTTATAACATCTGCTTATAGCAGTTATTAAATGAGAAGGAAAGGTAAAAAATACAAAGTTACCTTGAGCATTCTGAATTATGTGTAAGCTAGGTAGTGTCCCAGGTGTGCACTATATGCTGCCCCTATTGTACTGCATACAGCACAAGTCTGTGCACCATTCTAGGCCAAGAAACCTAGCAATGCAAGATTATATAAGAAATATATTTATAAAATATATGGTTCTTTGTTTAAGTGAACATAAATAGCATGAACACACTAGCCATCTCTCCTGTTTAATAATTTTGCTGGCAATGTTTTTAAAGTCAGACTAAGCATTTTACTTTTTAATTTCACCTGCAACACATGTATAACCTTTTATAAAACAAAAGAGCCATGAATATCCTGTAAGTTATCATTATAAACAGGACTTGATTATGTCATCAGTTATAATCAGTGCTACATAAAATATAGCATTTCTAGCATATTCATTTTTAGTTCTCCATTATATTTGGTGTGTAGTCAGTGCTTGTGCATGGGCATCAGGTTTTACCTATTCTAGCACATACACAAGATTTTGGAGTGATACAGAACTTGCCTTAATAATAGTGTTAACAAAATAGTGCCTGTCTGCTAACTGTAATTGTGAATCATAAGACTGAAAAAACAAGATTCAAATAATTGACAGCTATTGGCAACTTATTTAGTATATTAGCCCCAATCTTCTCTAAAACTGATTGGACTTAATAATGTACAAGGTTCATTCCACCATATTGGCCATACAGATCATTGACTGTTAGGATCACTTTAGAAGTGCAGCCCCATTCTGCTCCAGCTTGATCACATGGAGTAATAGGCTGACATGATTTTCATTAAAGCGATACTGACACCAGAAATTAAACCTTTTTTTACATCTATCATAACATTGTCTTTGCATGACCTTCATTTTTGCCATAAAAGTATTTGCCCAATGCTTTTATATTACCTGTCTGATCCCCCATGTTCCCCTATAAGAGGGCTGCCATATTTGTCCAGCAGAGGGCCGTTAGCATTAGAAGCTATAACTGACAGGCTGAGAAGGGACAGTCAGGTTTAGGAACTTCAAGTAACAATTATTTACAAAAGCAAATCTCTCAGCGAAAATCAATTAACATGACCTATAGGCAACTTTTTATGTACATTCATATTTTGAAGAGTCATTTTTTAGTGTCAGTATCACTTTAAGGGGTATACTTTAGAACATGGATCATAAATAGCTAATATGTATGTCCAGATTGACGTGTGCCATATTAATAAAAAGCAGTGGTTCCTGTTAAGTGTTACTGTTAACTGCTGTTACGGTTTTCTGTTGCCTATCTATCTTTTCAGGCTCTCTACTACTCATCTTGGATTCTGAGTTTCAAGTAGTTGCCTGGTTGCTGAGAAAATTAAGCAACCAACCATATAGCAGTTGAAATTTCCAGCCTGACAGATGGAAAGCAAAAATTTTACTTTTTTTATATATACATTATTTTAAAATCTCTGCTGCTTTGTGTCATTTTTTAGTAGGGGATTTTTTTCATTCTTCCACTGACTATGAAAAAAATCATAAAATACTTTTCTTTTAGCATTAGAGCTGAACAGCAGATTGCAACGACCTCTCGTATAAAAGTGTATTGGGTACTACCTATAATTTTTGTTTTTTTTTATATTCTCCCCCATATATAAACATCAGTAAGTAATTTATACCAATTTGCTCTGCTGATTTGTCTTTCTGCAGGTGCTGGAGAATCTGGCAAAAGCACAATTGTTAAGCAGATGAAGTAAGTGCCCCTTGCTATGATAATATCTTAAAAACTGTACAAATCTAAACATTACTATTTCATTAAACACAGTCCAACAGGACTTAGTAGGAGGCTTAAAACTGAAGAATGGGCCAAAGGGCTAAGCAGTATTCCTGCAATGGCCTCTGTAATATACATTTTCATTCAGTGTCGGACTGGCCCAAAGGGATACCAGGTAAACTCCCAGTGGGCCCTCCTGCTGCTAGCCATTTGGCCTAATTCATGGTCATTTGCTATATCTTTATGGGAACAATTCAACTAAACATAAAGAAGAATAGTATGTAAAGAAAAAAAACAAGAAAAATATAGAGACTATGTAAGAAGTGGATGAAAAATAGTTTGAAAAGTGGGCCTATGGTCTACGGTTTTCTGGTGGGCCCCTCGCATCCCAGTCCATCATTGTTCTCATTAGATATATTGCTAAGTACAATGTGTGCATGCCCATGTGCAAAGCTCCTTTCAAGTGAATTTAGTTAAAATGTTTTAAATGGAGATGCAATTATGGATATATTGTCTAAGGTTCACAAGGTCCAAATGTACTTCATTTTTTTAACAATGTGTTAGGTAACGCAATTTCATTGAGAATGAATAGTTTTGCATCAAAATGTTTTCAGGTGAGAATTGTATCAGTCATGTTATCCCATATTTTCATTGTATCTTTCTATTTTTTTAATTATGCCTTTTTCTTTGTATTATCATTTTTTCTACCCAAAGAATTATTCACCAGGATGGGTACTCAGAGCAAGAATGCATTGAATTCAGAGCTATCATATATGGAAATATACTGCAGTCCATCCTGGCCATTATCCGTGCTATGTCCACTTTAGGAATTGATTATGGAGACTCTAGTAGAGCGGTCAGTATCAGCTTTGGCATTTTTAACTATTGGTAGCTTTTACATTCTTTCACAAAGAACCCCAAATCAAAACATTTTAGCAACCAGTACCTCACGATGGCAGTGTGCAGTAAACCAGCCAGCTGTATTTACTGTGGAGAGATTCCCTGCTAAGAATTTCTGAAATGTATTCTATCTACAGAATATACTGAGACTGCCATCTGCTGGTTTTCCTTTCCCATTATCTGTCCTCTGTTTCAATTAAATCAGAAAAATAGTGCCTTTCTAATTGTTCTCCTATTCCTACCCGGTCTTCCTCACCTCATCATAGGATGATGGACGCATTCTCTCCCACCTGGCAGACTCCATTGAGGAAGGTACAATGCCTCAAGAGCTTGTGGACGTGATAAAAAAACTGTGGAAAGATGACGGTGTGCAAGCATGCTTTGAAAGAGCCGCAGAATACCAGCTCAATGACTCCGCAGCCTAGTGAGTGATATGAATGTGGATATTAGAAATGTATTGGCTGCTGACTAGAAATCTTTGGGCCTTGTTCACACCAGCAGCTTGTTAGACAGTTTCAGCATAAAAAAATCTGAAGTGACAGAAGTCTATGGACCAAAAAATCTATTACTTGCCTTGTGGTGGGTTCACAGGTGAGGGGGACTATCATAAAGCAGACCCCAAGATCCAGGACGCCACAGTGTCTTCTGTATGGTAGTTACACCACTGTCTATGGGGTTGCTGAACTTTTAAATAGATTTAGAGGAGAAGCAAAAGCTTCAATCACTGAGGGGGTGCCAAATGTTAGGCAATCCTCACTGATTGTTAAGCACTTACGTGATACCCCAGGAGGTGCTGCTGTTAGCAGAAAACTGCACCTGTCCAGGGTACTTAGGCGTGAGCGATTCTCTTTCTGCTTCTTCTACTTTCTTTAAAATCCCAGGGCTGCCAGTGGCTGCCAGTGTCCCTCCCCTGACATGTTGAAAGTAAGTTTCACTTACTCGCGCTCAGGGTAGGACGTTGAGCGGGTGGCGGAGGCCCTTGCGGGGGGCTAGGGGGCATGGCAAGGGCACCTTGGGGGTGCGGCCCCCCCAGTCTGACCCTGCTAGTGATCCATAGCAGGCAGCATTTACTGGCCACCTGGTTGAAAACACACATTAGAAAGGATGCTATGAGTTACTAGATATAGGAAAACTTTTGACATTATTACATTATCCCATTATATCTAGACAAAAAAGCATCCAAAGTAGTTCTAGGTATTTTTTTCTCTGTTGGTTTCTTATACATATGTCACAGTATTCCCATTAGCGAAAATACACCCAATACCCTACCATTTCTCTTCTCATTTTTAGGCCCAAAACTGCCTGTCACAAATGGGGACAGTTTCCACTCATGTCAATAAAAGTATGTGTGGGGTGATTTTATTATAAAAAGTAGTAATTATGTGATGACCATATTCCTTTAGGTGTTTAGTAGTAATCCCTCCTATTTTGTTCACAAGCTACTTGAACCAGCTGGACAGGATCACAGCCTCAAACTACATCCCTAATGAGCAGGATGTGCTACGCTCCAGAGTTAAAACAACAGGAATCATTGAATCTCAGTTCTCCTTTAAAGATCTTCACTTCAGGTACCTGATAAAAAAACAGCATACCATGATAGTACTGCAACACCTAGGTTGTCTGGTGCATTAAAGGGGAACTAAAGCTCAACTAAAGAAGTAGGGCAGAAAAATTGTACATGTTTTGGGCTTCTGTACTGGCCCAAGGCAACCACAGCCCTTTAGCAGGGAAGATCTGTGCCTCCAATATGGCCCCAGTATCCCCCCATTTTCTTTTCTGCTTATTCACTGCACATGCTCTGTGCTGCTGTCAGTTACTGAAGGTGGCCTCGGGGGCACCCCAATCAGAAATCCGGCCCTGCGAGTAAGGGGTCTTCCCACAATTCAGATCTCCTACCTTAAGTACTAAAAAATATATTTAAACAGTATTTACACCCAATAGGATTGTTTTGGCTCTAATAAGGAGTAATTATATCTTAGTTGGGATCAAGTACAATGTACTGTTGTATTATTACAGAGAAAAAGAAAACCATTTTTAAAAATGTGAATTGATTAAAATGGAGATGGCCTTCCTGTAATTCGGAACTTTCTGGATAATGGGTCCGATATCTGTACTAGCAGATACAGTAGACAGCTTCAAGAAAAGTTTGGATGACAATCCAGAGACTCACACTATTGTTCTCTAGAAGTCAAAAATATTAAAACTGCCTAGAAAAATGCCCATAAACTCCACTATGCTAAAAGCCATGTGTAAGGGCTCTGACACAAACTTTGTGTTCCATTAGGACTGTGAAAGGTTAGTAAGGCTTATAGAACAGCACAGACCATTACATATTTAAACCTTATTTTGGATTACAGCAAAGCTCTTTACATTTTCTAATCACCAGTGCTTTTTCACTTAGTAGCTACATGAATACCACAAGACTTTCCTTGTGGATTTTTGTACAGGCAACCAGCAATGCCTCCTACAAGTTAATCCCCTCATAAGCAAAGAGTCCTCCACCAAGTCTTTAATTATAAAACATACAGAAGGGCTTAAAGTGAATCTAACACTTAACACACATTTACCACCTTGATATAACTCTCTGCAAGTTGTGTTTTTTTTGTGTGTGGATTTTATATATATTTTTGGTTTTGGTAAGTTCTCCTGTAGGGGTGCACTGAAAAGTAACATGATTTTAAGGGTTCAAATTCAGTTTGAGCCTTTGCTTGGATTTACCCAAATCTGAATCCTGCTGAAATAGGCTCGGACTAGAGTCAAAACCAGAAGCAGGAATTGGCGCATTCCTCATTTCCTGACACACTTTTTGGTTTTAGCCAGGTTGTGCTATAGAATAGGTGTAGCAAAAAATATTTTGCACATTTTTTAAAAGCTTTGTGTGAAGAGACCTGTGTGGGTCTGAATAGGTACAGAACTGCATATTTTCACAAAAAAATATTTATTCCTGGAGGTGTTCAAAACACTTTTAACATATGTATATATATATATAATCATCTGTAATTCTTAACTTATATACCTAAAGCCCAGGGGTCCTGATGCAAAATTTGGCCCACACCCCCCTCCAACCACAGTCCTCCTTACATAAAACACTGATTACACTGCACCCCCAGTGTAATTAGCCACTGCTACTTAATTAGCAGTTGTTTGTCCCTTTATTTGCCCTGAAATAATAGTGAACAGTCTATCTCCATATTTTACAATCAGTAATATTACAATCAGTAGGTGGAATCTATCTTCTTACTGTAAGGCTCCTGTCCTATGGGGAGATTAGTCGTGGTTATCTTTCCGAAGTCACGTGAATTTGCGTGCAGGAGGAAACACAAGAAGTGCAACTTCAAAAAAAACAAAGCGTTGCGTATGCCTTTCCACTGGCGATCCACTATGTTGCCAGTAGAAAGGCATTTTGGGGAGACCTCCCGCCAGACATCAGCCTTACTGAGGTTTCAAAGGGCTATGGTAGAGGTAGGAACTCTGAATTAGGTCTTAGCACTAATCAGTCAGAATGAATGACTCTTGAGATGACTGGATTTGTATTTCGCTTGCTTTTTTAGCTGAGGCAATACCTGTCAAGAGTACATGTAAGGATATATTCTATACTTGTTGAACAGGCTCAAAAGGAAAGTTGCTTCAGAACATCCAGAATAAGTGGAGTTATTTAGTTTAAGCTTTTCCAGACCTGCTTAAAAAAATCCAAAATACTGGGTATAATACGTTTGCTTTGTAGACTGAGCTTAGCATTGTGTCTGCAACTGCAAGTGGTAAAACTTTTGAATCAATCTTTTCTTAATAAACTCCAGTCACTGAGGATTGTATGATGGTCATGCATGTTACAATCATGATCTTTCCTGCAGCCGTTTGTTTGTACCCTCCACTAACATTTAGAGCTAAATCGTCAGATATGAAGGTAGAAATAAAAGAATTCTTCCCCTCTCTGATAATTTAGTACTAAACGCTTGCCTTTGCTCTGGCACCTTCGTATTCCGCCATACACGCACCGAACATTGTATGAAAATATTGGTGCGTGTATGGCCACCTTTACTCAATACTTTGCGTGTTAGAGGAAAAATATACCCAAGCTTGCAGCAGAGCAGCCAGAGCGCTGGCTTCTAGTTCTGTGAAGGCTCTGGAAAGCGTTTATCTAACAGCTCAGCAAATTCTTCATTCTAGTCAGATTTTTCTTGTTTACTCTTTTATCGTTCCGTATATACTTTTATATTTTATTTCTTGAAACCTCTCTCTCAAAAAGACTGAAGTCTGAATCAGAAGATCAGAAGTTGCAATTTCTTTGTACACTGATCCCTAGAGAAAACGCACTTTTTCTTCATCACACATTTTAATTATATTTTGCAGTTTTGGGCTGTGTTTTTTTTCAAAAGCTCTTGAACATGTTTTGACCATGTCCATTAAATCCTCTGCCAAAACTAGTGCTAGTTTTAATTCAGATAAGGCTTTTATTATACCTTCTCAGCCCACCCCTCACTTTCCACATTGCCCAGTCATGTCTTTATTGGCCGGGAGTCTGAAGTTAAAGAATTAGTTGGTTTTCATGTTGCTGATGTTGATTTTCCTGTAACTTCCTGCTCATGGAAATACTATAAGTAAGGCAGATATCTTGGTCTGGCCACGGCTGCACCTTTCCCCATATCTAGAGCCTTCCTTCTTAAAGACCATTTCAGGATCTTTTCATTTCTCTGCTTTTACTAAATCTTCTACCAGTGCAACATTAAATGTGCTCCCTACCGAAAAAAGTTTTTTGTAAGAGAAAATGTAAATCTAAGCAATATTTGGGGGTTTTTTTGTCGCATAATAAATCACTTCAAAATCTCTGGTTTTGGCACCAAAAATGCTCCCTTAAATATTTTCTATTGTTTTAATGTTATATGTAAATTGAACTACTTCCTATTTACTTATTATAACACGTGTGTGTGTGTGTGTGTGTGTGTATATATCTATATTATGTTGTTTTTAAATATGCTCATCACTGTATTAGTAGTAATCTGTGCTGAAACCCATAGCAACCAATCAATAATTTGCAATGTTTAACTGAATGTAGGAAGTATACGGTACTATACTAGTACAAATTTGCCCATTTTGTAAATAAACCTGGGGGACTTGAACTGAACCTTAATTGCCTAGAAAAAAAAAATGGGCCAGTAATAATAAAAAAAAAATTGGGCTTATTCATACTGAAAATCTTTATCAAAAGTTTTCAAGATTCATTTCATCAGTTGTTCCTCATGATTTCATAATGCCTCAATTCCTTTATTTGTAACAGGATGTTTGATGTTGGAGGCCAAAGGTCAGAACGTAAGAAGTGGATCCACTGTTTTGAGGGTGTCACCTGCATCATATTCTGTGGGGCGCTTAGTGCTTATGACATGGTACTGGTGGAAGATGAAGAAGTGGTAGGTTGAGTTGGTAATGTTAAACATTTTGCCACACATATCTAATGAACATGTGGACATACCAAGGGTGAAAGCAGAATTCATTTTAAGCATCAGTGAAAGATTTAAGTTCTTTTAATCAGTGATCAGATGCCAAATACCCTCCAGCAAACAGCAACTTCTACTTTGGCAAGCGTGTCTATCCCCTGAAAAAAAAAAATCTAAAGACAAATAGAATAAAATGACAAAAGTTAAACTTTGGACAGCGTCAACAACAGACTATTGAAAATGCTAGTTTTGTCAATTTGACCTTTAACTTGTACAGTCTGAAAGGTAAGTCACTGCATACATTCCCTTCCCCTGCTCTCTTCCCACAATGGAGGAGAGCTATTCTATTAAAGGGGACCTGACACCAAGACATAAAAATCTGTATAATAAAAGTCCTTTTAAAATTAAACATAAAGCCCAAATTACTTGTTTTATTCACACATCCATACCCAATATAAAGGCATTTAAAAATCCCAGCTGTCAATCATATATCAAAGACCATGGTCTTTGATAACCCACCAGTTAGCCTTTGTGTATCAGACTGCTGGGTGTTCTTTATTTGTTTCCTTAAGTAAGGGTAGTTTATGACTGTACAAAAGCCAAAGTTTTTGTTGGAAAGTTAAACACATCAAGTGAAACAATGATGATAATCATGATTACATTTTTTTCATTACTATGATATAAATGGCACAAATAAAGCTTGTGTTATACATGTATTTTTCCTGTGAAATACAGGTAACAAAAAAGTTTATGTTTTATTTTGCTTTTTCAGAACCGGATGCACGAATCCCTTCACCTGTTTAACAGCATCTGCAATCACAAATTCTTTGCTGCAACTTCAATTGTCCTTTTCCTAAACAAAAAAGATCTTTTTGAACAAAAGATAAAGAAGGTTCATCTAAGCATCTGTTTTCCAGATTACGATGGTGAGCAATTCTTCTTGTGTGGGTTAAGGTGGCCATTTACAGACCATTCCAGTATGGTATCAGTCTGATTGGCCTGTGTGCCTAACAGAGAAATAACAAATGAAGGGTCATACAAAGTATCGCCACTTTCTATTGGTGTGTTTATTCAGGACAAATAGCTGCATCTTCTTTTCACCTTCTCTTCTGCCAGTGCACCAGACAGTGGCTGAAATGGTGGATTGGCAGCAACATTCTCAAACCTACCTGGATATAAAACTGACTAATGTCTATGGTACACCAGTCAGAATCGCCAAACTGCACACAAAATGAAAATGTCACACTATATTTTTACAATGCTACACTGTATTTTGGAAGAGAAAATGGGAGACCGATCCTGTGTTTATTGTAGTTTCTGCTCATGTTGACATTTTCTGGGCAAAAAAAAAAAGCTACCCAATGTACATGATAGATGGATCACATTCATTCCTGTCATTAAATGTACAGGACAAGAGTGGGCTGGATCATTTTTGTGACAGGGGTGACGTAGGCCTTAGGATTCTGGAATCCTGAATTTAGTGCATCTCTATGTCACATAATACTACAAATACAGCACTGACAGGAAGTCCCTGCTAGTTTGAAAGAAAGCTGAATACATCACTCTGAAATGTACATTGTTTTAATTGATATTTAGACTAGTTTTCTGTTGCAGGATCCAGGGATAAAAAAATTATCTTTAATAGCACTGTAATTTAAATATTTTATTCTAAAACCTATATTAATTAGTTAGAATAATAATGGCCCAATTACTATTAAGATTAAAATGAAATATATATTTTCTTAGGGGCAACTTTGTTCTGTGGGCCAGTCTCACACTATCATTAACAGAGCAATAGTATTCAAATTTCTATGTGCTTTTCTTTCCCAAGGTCCAAATACATTTGATGATGCAGGGAATTACATCAAACAGCAATTCCTGGACTTGAACATGAGAAAAGATTCCAAGGAAATCTATGGCCACATGACCTGTGCCACAGATACACAGAATGTTAAATTTGTATTTGATGCGGTGACTGATATCATCATCAAGGAGACCCTGAAAGACTGCGGACTCTTCTGAAGTCTCTGCCAAAAAAAAAAAAAAAAGAAAAGCCCATACCTTCCTGTGCAGAGAAAAAAAAATTACTTTTGACCCGAAATATAACCTTGTCAACCCAGAACAAAAGCAGATCACCCCACTGAAAAATGCAGATTCCAGCATAATAATAGAGGCACACATATATGGACTTTCTCCTTAGACATTACTGGTACAAAAGGCTGACTGCTCTGCAAGTGCACATCTTATATGACCTTCCACCACAAAATGCTATTTAAAGTGTAAGCAATGATACCCATTTATACATCACGTTTCTCTGCCGGGTTAGTGTGTAGGCTCTGTTGATGTCCGTTTGTTTAAGCACAGCTTGCCAGAACAGCCCAGACTGTGATTGAAAACTTGTCAACCCATTAAATCTAGTTACAAGCCTCTATACTTTTTTTTCCTTCTTCAATTCATAATTTGGACTGTTGTTAAAAAGTAGGTAATTAGGTAATTTTAAAAAACATGGAATATACTCTGCTAATCAAGTGCTGAGTATATATAGAAACAATGTTTTGCACAAATTAACGTATTATAGATTTGCAGTAAAGTCTAGCATAAATCAGTACTGAATAGTACCCTTTTACCTTAACCCAAATAACAGAGCATTCCCAGCACATTAGAATATCCAGCAGCAAAAAGGCTCAACAATATATATTGGCATGATTTCCTATGCAGAGTGAGAAACATTATAGGAGGGATACAAATGGTGTAACATTTTTGAATCACTAATACGTTCAAAGATATATTTCTTTAAAAGAGAAGAATGAACCAAAAAGAGAGAAGAGAGAGGACACGTGCTGCATGTCTCACCATTTTAATACTGTGTACAAGACAGTGTTGGAGTGCAGAGCAATGTACAGGAGTGCGAGTGTAAAAAGTAGCACTGATTTGAATGAATGGCTGAGGAATGATTAATGAATGCCATGTGGGAACCAATATTACTAAATATGTGTGCCCGATGCACACAATAAGGAATGTAAAAAACGTAAAAACTAAAAAACAAAAACTCCAATCACATGGGAGTTTGGCACAAGACAAGAAAGCATTCACAGGAGCAAGAAGGAAGTGCCCACTGCAAAAACAGGGCAGAGATTTCAGATGTGTTAGTAAGAGTGATGGCTGAAGAAGCAGCCAAGTGATAGAGCAGTACACTGAGAGGGAGGCAGCAAAGGACTGAAGCAAATTCAGGATGCAAGATACAAGCAGATAGATGCTGAGGCACAATAGTAAACAAGAGAATGAAATTAATGTAACAGTCGCCAACCAGTCGTGGCTTATTGTGAATGAAAGTTGCTCCTCCATTTTGAGGAGAAGTTTTAGTATAAAACAATGGCACAAAGCAGGGTAACTAATCATGGTGAGTGCAAGAAACAGTTATAAAGTCCAGTATCCGTATGGGTGCTGTGATCACTGAGCAGTGCATAGCTCAAGGACAAATCCTGGCCGCAGAGAAAAGAAGAAGAAACAGTCTGGCTGCGGCCTATGTTAAAAACAGAAGGGTCCTAAGAAAAGATGCAATGTTTTTTCTGATGCAGCAAGTACAGGTGGGAAGAATTGATGCTGCATGTATGGAGGTTCAAAAACAGTCCATTTCATAAGGTGGGAGATATGCTTGGTTTGCGGAAATAGTGGTAATGTCATAGAAAAGGAGGGGCTCACAGCTCAGGGTCAGTCACCTTAGGGTAGCTGGATGTGCAAGACAGGATTCCCAATGAAAATCAAAACAGGGATATTTTGTGCTTGCACTGCAGTGATTCCTCTTCACTCAAGCAAACAGGTCCAGAAATCAAACTGAGACAATGCAGCCTCCCCTGCAGCATCTGTAAAGGAAAAAGGACGGTCAATAATCTTACTAGAAAAAAGTGATCTTGGGATACAACAAATCTATTTCTCTTGAATCTATTAATGTGTGGTTCACTTTAGTCACATTCCCTGCATATACATATAAATTTTGTGTGTGTGTGTGTATATATATATATATATATATATATATATATATATATATATATATATATATATATATATATATAAATATATAATTTGCATTATATACATTGCAGGGGCCATGTACATTGAGGTAAACGAGTGTAAAGGTGTAAAAAGCGGTTTTGACATTTCCTGTTTGTATTTTTTTTTTTTTTTAAACACAAAAAAAATCCACTCAAAATCCCTAAGTTATACAGAATTGATCTTTATCACTATTACAAAATCACCCAAGTTGTTTTTGCTATATCTGAGTTACATAAAAATTAAATTAAATTAGTGTAGATTAGATTGCTAAAATTAAACTTGTGTAGCAATCCCACTAAAGTTTTAAACTTTATGAAGACACCCACATAAACTGTGGTATAACGCTTTAGCTTTAGGTAGCCCCTCGGTGGCTGAAAATGTGGACCACTGGTATGTAGCATGCTGCCTGACAAGTTTTAACACTCACTATTTTAGCCGCACCCATATTTGAAGGGGTATAATTCCCATGCTATTGCTTCCCAATTCCCTATACCAGACTTTCTTGTCCCACAATTCCTATGCTCTCTCTCCCTGGATGTCCCTCTCCCTAGGTTTATATACTATTTCTTCTTCTCCCCAAGTAATAAAAAACAGAGGGGGTGGGAGGATTGACATCCCGTTTAAGCTGTGTAGAAGATCAGATGTCAAAAGGAGGAACTCCTCTTGCCACATCCTTCATTAATTAAAAAAAAAAAAAGCTTGCAGACAACTTATAAGAGGGGATTAACCTGTGAATTATCTTTCTATCTACTAATCAATAACCTTCTTGAACCCTCACTGGATCTGCACAATGTGCCCTTCAGACTTCTGCACACACACATTCATTAGTAAGTTAAAAGCACTTACTGAAAAGATAAAATAATGGATTTGTGCATGGAGAAGACTGAAGGACACACTGCAAATCCATGTGAGGTTAGAGAAGTTTATTGAACAGTAACCTGGAAGCCATACTTACAAGACTAATGAAAATAAAAAATGTATTTGAGACCATCCTCCAAAACCCCCAAAAACATGAATATAAAAATATGCCACCTAAAAACTTGGGAGGTCATGATTTGCTGCAATAGAAAGCACCTAAGCAGCAATTTATATTGCATGAATTATTTTGCTTAGATAGTCAATTGATTAGTATGCAAGAAGAGGTCATATACCTGTACTTACTTGGAAAATAACATATGGAAAAATAAAACATAGGATCCCTATAATGGCACCTCTGCCCTAACTTTGATATGCATGAAAAGACACATATTCTTTCAAAAACAAAAGTTCCAGCTTAAGCAGCATTTCTTATTGACCGGCGTCCTCAAATTTCACTATTTTTCTTTTACATAAAAAGAGGAACAATTATTACAAATAATCCTTGTATGATTTAATCTTTTCCTTGCCATACCAGTGACTGGCAGCAAACACAGCATAGATTAAAAAAAGGAACCCTGCATGCATGCGACATGGAAAGGGTTAAAGAGGAACTGTCACTGATACACACACAGACAAAATGAAGGGTGGTGTTCATCATTCAACACCAAGCTGATAAAAATACAAAAAAAAAAAAGAATAAATAAGAAAACAGTGACAGTTCTCCTTTAAAACTCTTAAAAATTCTAAGAACTGCAGCTACTCTTACTTCCATAACAGCAGATCCCCCCAACAAATGCAAATCTCTGTTAGCACAGATCGCCTGCAATCTTGAGTTCCATGCATGCCCCAAAATTTCTGCATTGTTTTATTTTAAACTGGACAAATCGTTTCACCAAATCAACCTTAAATGTGTTGACTGAAAAACTACAAAATTCTACTACAACTAAACAGTCCACAAACACCACATCCCTAGTATAATAAACAAGCTTCTTCTTGCTAAATTAACCACCCCATGCTACATGAGAGATTAACTAGCTGTGACTACTACCACACACCAGTGCTAGGTTTAGATTTGCAAAGCACTAATAATCACTGTAACATACATATTTTACTAATTGTCTGAGTCTCTGCCTGGCATAGACTGAGCACTGGTTTATCCAAGAAACCAAAGAGGTTTATATCTATACTGTTGATACCTTTGGAGGCATGTGCCCTTATAGTTAAAAGGATATTGTGACCTTGGGTTTGTAAAGCTAGCTCAAGAAATAATAATAATAATACATTTTTGAGCTTGATTATAAACAAAAAATATATTTTTAACTTTTTACAAGTGCACAGTTTGTTTATAATGGAGATAGCAGGTAATAATATACAATATATTAAGACTGTGCTTCAAGAATCATTTTCCCAATGCCCACAGCTGCATCAACTTGATTTTATCTGGCCCATCAGTTAGAAAAATATGGGCACCACTGCTCTAGAACAGCCTCTTGATTTACTTAGCATTAATTTAAAGGAGAAGGAAAGTCATTTTGGCATTTTATTGCCAATATATTTGCCACATTAGTGCAACCTAGAACACTATTTATTCTGCAGAAATCTTTACCATACCTGAGTAAAGAGCCCTAGAAGCTCCCTCTGTTTAGCTGTTTAGCAGCTTAGCTGTTATAGCTCAGGTTACACATTCCTAAAGGTGGGGGGAGTGAGTTTTATGAATTCTTATTGGGGGGGGGGCAGGAAAGGGGAGAGAGTAGAGAACTGCAGACTCTGACCCTGGGAATTAAGGCTTTTTCTAAGAGAGGAAGTCAGAAACCGAACAACATGTTTACAAAAAAGGAGACAATAAATCCTGTGTTTCTTTTGATAGAGGACTCTCTATCACTGGCACTTACTGATACAGCTTAGTTTTTACCTTTCCGTCTCCTTTAAGGGATTACACTAGTATACGGTGCTGAAACAGCCTGAGGGCATTGTAAAGTACACAAATGGCCATGTGATACAGATTAAGTTGCTCTAAAAGGGGACCTGCCACCCTAAGAAATAATTTCACATTTTTTTCTTATTGTTGTTGTCTACCAACACTATAAAAAATATTTAAATCTTATTTTTCTTCATTCTTTTGGTATCCACAACTAGTGCGCACAGACAGGTGCCATTTTGTGAACACTGTTATTGAGTCAATCTTTGCATTATCCAAAATAATGTGTATGCACCAGAATGGGGGACCTGATGCCCATGCTCATGCTACACAATTATAGATGGTGAGAGAGAGGGGAAATCTGAGGAATGCAGTAACCTCCAGGAAAAGCTGAATGGAAAGCAAAAGCAGGCAATATATGATTGCTGTTTGGCGACAGGGCATATTATGATGTCAGTTTGTTAAAAAAAAGTGAAGTCACAAAATAAGTAGAATGCTCCCTCAGCCTTAAAACTTTCATTTGCTGTAACCAACTGTTGCTGCTATCAAAGCATAACCCAGTTGTTTGAAAAGGTATGAGAACCGTTATCCAAAATGCTTGGGACCTGGCGTTTTCTGGATAAGGGAATTTTCCGTAGTTTGGATTTCCATACCTTAAGTCTACTAACTCATTTAAACATTAAATCAATCCAATGGGACTGTTTTGCCTTCAATAATTGTATTAACTGATTATATTATAAATTATATCTTCAATGGTATCAACAAATGGTACTGTTTTATTATTACAGTGGAAAAAGTAAATCATTTTAAAAAAAGAAAAATTGCATTAAAATAGAGTCTATGTGAAAAAGCCTTGCTGTAGTTCAGACCTTTCTGCATAACAGGATTCCATACTTGTAGAAAAAAAGTTCAAACACCTTCATCAAATACATTGAAAAATACTTACCTCCAGACTAATACAGGCCACACTCCATTAGATTGCTTTTAATTATGACATCTGTGACTGCATCAAACACAAACTGAACGTTCTTGGTATCGGTGGCACATGTGAAATGTGTGTATATCTCCTTTGTGTCTTTCCTCCGGTTCAGGTCCTCAAATTGGCACTGAATGTAGGCTGCAGCTTCCTCATAGGTGTTAGACCCTAAAGTAATGTTGCAGAAAAGATTTGGAAAAAAAAAGCCTTAAGTAGACTGTGGAAAAATATCAAATGAACTTTATGAAAAAGCATGTTATATGAAACAACACAGAAAGTGGGTGTTATAATAAGTGATAGTTCCTTTTAAGAATATCTACCTGAGTATTCTGGGTAGCAAATAGTAAGGGGGCTCCTGGAGATCTTTTCTTCAAACAGGTCCTTTTTGTTAAGGAAGAGGATTATTGATGTGTCTATGAACCATTTGTTGTTGCAGATGCTATCAAACAATTTCATGCTTTCGTGCATTCGATTCTGGCAAAATAAGATTATAATCAGACTCAATGCAACTTTACTACATAGATATATTATTTTGATATATGGACATTTCAGACCCAGATTTTGCAACATACAAGCATACCATATATACAGGGCGGTAAACCCCCTTTTGTTTTACATGAATTCAGTGAAGTGTATGCAACATACACTTTGCCTATTGTTTTAAAAAGCCAAACAGGGCAAACAGAGAAATTAAAGCTACTGCCTTTACTGACATTAAACCTCCAGGAGTCCACGATCAGGTGATGCTTATTTTGGACTTAGCTTCAGCTGCGCATGCATTTACAGGCTTTGTGTCAGTAAGGAGAAGGATCTAAAGAGGCAAAAGATGGCATCTGAGAACTCTGTTGCACTACTCTGCTCTTTCATGGCAGGTTCACAAATAAGGGACACTTTTGAGAATAATTAACTGTGCAGGAAGGAAAATGGAGACCAGTTGATGGGAGCTGTGGTTTGGGGAGAGGTTCTCCTATAAACTCACAAATAACTTCACCTTCCTATAAGCAGAAACTTGCACTGCTTATTAGTGGAAATCACATGAAAGGAGAAGTAGATATTAAAAAAAAAAAAAAAAAAAAAACATGATAACCACACAAAAAATGCTCTCACCATTTCCTCATCTTCAGCCAGCAGCAAGTCATAATCACTGAGTGCCACACAGAAAATGATTGCAGTAACTCCCTCAAAACAATGGATCCATTTCTTCCTTTCTGACCTCTGACCACCCACATCAAACATTCTATAACAAAATACAAAGGCAATAAACATACATTAGACAAAGAAAGTAAATTTATATAAAAAATACAGACTAGACTGCACAATGTAGTTACTTATTAATGCACTGGACCCTGGTGGAGCATGTGCACTGAAGGCTGACCATGTCCTGGTTTTGTAGAAGCTCTAAAATATGTGACACATGCCAAACATGGCTCCTGCCAACCCTGTTGTACAATTCTGCATTTCAGAAAAATGTGCAAGAGAGCAGGGGACAATTTTTAGAGTCTGCTGGAGCTGTTGCAAAGGGTGGCTTGTGCAGATGCCCTATGGTTTAAGACAGGTTTTACTTTACTCCTTTAACAATACAGGCATACAAGAAGAATATAATCAGCAAAAGTACCATGTGGATGAGAGGAACTCATCCACATAGACACATCCTATCGCTAGCCCCAATCTAAAAGAGCAGAGTAGCGCAGCTGAGTACCTGGCCAACATCTTCCCTGGAGCAGTTGGTGGTAGCAGGAAATCTACTTAAACTGCGCATGCGCAAGCAGGGTCCGTAATGGCGGCGAGACCCAGAGACTGTTCACTTGCAGGGAAGATGCGCCAGGGAAGATGTCGGCCAGATACCGCGCTACTCTGCTCTTTTAGCTTGGGGTTAGCGATAGGGACAGTTTTAGAAATTAGAAACTATGCGATAAGGGAGAGGTGAGGGGGGGGGGGCTCAAGGCAGTGTTAGTTAAAGGGGCTTTTATAGCCCGGTATGTATAGTTCCCTGGTATCTGGTCTGGTGGCGGTAAGGTTACCTCACTTTGGCTAAAGTTAGAGAGCATTCAACTATGAAAAGCTGCAACTCACTTGAAATACAGGTCCTTGAAAGTAAAATGAGTCTCTACAATTCCCGTAGTCTTGACTCGTGTTCGAAGCACATCCTGCTGAGTAGGAATGTAGTTGACTTGCGCAATTCTTTCAATGTCATTCAGATAGCTGCAAAATAATTTAATAGGTAGCATTCTACATATCTGTGTCAAAGTTGCTTTATCTTCCTCAAATTGTATTTTTTACCTTACTTGCTTGCTTTCTTACTTACTATGAAGCAGAGTCATTAAGTTGGTATTCACGAGAGCGGCTGAAACATGCCTGCACTCCAGGATCTTCCCACAGCCTCTGAATTACACCTGCAAGTTCTGGAGACATAACTCCCTCCTCAGCACTACTGGCCAACACAAAAAGCTGCCGAGCATCATCCTGTTAAGTTGAAAAATATTATTTTCTAAATGCTGTTTTATTTTTTTTATCTGTTGCAAAACACTAAAAGCAAAAGTAAGAGCCTGTATCTGATTAGACCAAGAGTAATATGTATAGTGAACATACAGGCAATAAAGGTTTGCTAAATGTATTCTGTGTAGCTTCTCACCAATAATTAAATTCCAGTTAATCCAAGTATTACTCCACACATAGATTTCACTTTGTTGTTCATGAATCAACTAGCTATCATTGGGTGCTATATGGCTGGGAGAACATAAATTGACAGTTACAATGTGGCAGATTATCCTAATTTATCCACAGGTATTCACATATTATGGGGTCTCCTGACACCTGGTCCCTAACACTGCTGAGAAAGTTTATGTATTTTTGTAATCTTAAATGCCATCTTCTTAATCAACAGTTCATCACTCACAGCTCTAGCCACATCTCCAAAATCAATCCTGAGCCTTCCCATAGCTCGGATTATAGCGATGATTGACTGAATAGTGTTACTGTATACGACCACTTTGTACTGCCGGCATTCTTCCTCCGAGTATCCATCCTCATGTATAATTCTAAAAAGAATTAAAATTTGCATCATTACAAAATATTAGGATTAATCTGTCCTTTGAACACCTCATGTTAAAAAATGCTTACTTGCATGCTTTATACTTGAAATACAACATAGCTAATGGTATATAACTGTTTTTCTAAGACATTTTTATCCACAGTGCACATGCCCATTGACGCCTCAGTCAGGCACAAATGTATGTACCTCTGGTATGGGGTGAAAAACTTTGCACCAGTGAAAGTGAATGCATGCAAGACACATCCTTAGCCCTGTTCCTCAAGGCTTGTGAGGATTTAGACATGAGTACTGCACTCTGTACTTTGTACTGCTTGGGCTGATAAAGTCAAAGTTGGAGCAAGCTCTCAGAGCACACTTGCACTGCACAACTGGTACAAATGGTGCACTTATGGGCACAATTTAGCATGTAGCGGCACCTGCAGTTTAAAACTTAGCCCTGTTCTCATAAGATTGGGGCCTTGGACTCTAATCAACAGAGACAAAGGAAATGATGGGAAGAGAAAGGTTGTGGTTGTGAAAATCAGTGCAACACAACACAAAGTGCAAAATTTAACATAAGTGCTGCTTATATAAACCAAAGTAAGGTCAGTGTACAGTAGTCAGGAACTTTTCTGTGACACAATCATTTACATAAAGAAAGCATTCATTTAATCCACCAAAATACAGTGAGGAACATAAGTATTTGAACACCCTGCGATTTTGCAAGTTCTCCCACTTAGAAATCATGGAGGGGTCTGAAATTCCCATTGTAGGTGCATTCCCACTGTGAGTTTCAGCTCCCTCCAAAGATTTTTTTATTGGATTTAGGTCTGGAGACTGGCTAGGCCACTCCAGAACCTTGATATGCCTCTTACAGAGTCACTCCTTTGTTATCCTGGCTGTGTGCTTCGGGTCATTGTCATGTTGGAAGACCCAGCCATGACCCATCTTCAATGCTCTGACTGAGGGAAGGAGGTTGTTTCTCAAAATATCACAATACATGGCCCCATTCATCCTCTCCTTAATACAGTCGTCCTGTTACCTTCGCAGAAAAGCAACCCCATAGCATGATGTTACCACCCCCATGCTTCACAGTAGGGATGGTGTGCTTGGGATGCAACTCATCCCTCCAAACACGGCGAGTGAAGTTTAGACCAAAAAGTTCTACTTTGGTCTCATCTGACCACATGACTTTCTCCCATGCCTCCTCTGGATCATCCAGATGGTCATTGGCAAACTTCAGACGGGCCTGGACATGTGATGACTTGAGCAGGGGAACCTTCTGTGCAATGCATGATTTGAAACCATGACGGTGTAGTGTTCAACTGACAGTGACCAGCTCCTCCCTTGTAGTTCTGGACTGATTCCTCACCTCTCTTATCATCAGTGATACCCCACAAGGTGAGATCTTGCATGGATCCCCAGTCCTAGGGAGACTGAGAGTCATCTTTAGCCTCTTCCATTTTCTAACAATTGCTCCAACAGTTGATTTATTTTCACCAAGCTGCTTGGCAATTGCCCCGTAGCCCTTTCCAGCCTTGTGGAGGTCCAAAATTTTGTCTCTGGTCTTGGTCTTGCCCATGGTAGTAGTTGGAGTCTGACTGACTGTGGGGTGGACAGGTGTCTTTAAAGAGCTCAGACAAGTGCTACTAATTTAGATTAATGCGTGAGGTAGAGGTGGACTTTTTAAAGGCAAAGTAACAGGTCTTTGAGAGCCAGAATTATTGCTGATTGCCAGGTGTTCAAATACTTATGTGCAGCAGTGCAACACAAATAAATTCTTTAAAAATCATACAATGTGATTTTCTGAATTTTTGCGCCTACAATGTGAATTTCAGACCCCTCCATGATTTCTAAGTGGGAGAACTTGCAAATTGCAGGGTGTTCAAATACTTATGTTCCTCACTGTATATTAGAAGAGGTTATACAGGTTTTTATTACTTTACAAAAACGTTATATATAAAAAGAGCAGATACATATTTATGTGCTCTCAGCCCTAGTAAAGGTTTAAGTTAGCATATTTTTTTTTACAAGTCATGTTGATTATAGATTGATTCTTCTGTAACATTATAAAAAAAAATATTTTTTTTCTTTTTGCCAAATACTAATGTATACTCCCCTTTAATATTGGAAAAGTTGCACCCTGGCCACTGCTACATTATGCAGAAACACAATGTTTCTTATGTCAGTGTCATTTAATGTACAAAGTTTTGTGATGAGCTCAACTTCCCCTGTCTTACGCAAGGCTGAAGTTGTCAACACCTTAAAGAAGAAGTAAACCTTATTTTTTTTCTATCTTTAAAATTACTCTAAACAACCCCCAGAATAACATACATTCACCCTGCATTCAGTCTGATCTGGTTTCTGTACAGTGGTACAGTGTGAAGCACCGGCCCCTCTTCCTGTTAAGATCTTCTTCTCTCTCTGACTACAAGGTAGTCGAAGAGGAGAGCCTTCTGTGCATGCAGAAGCAGCTTTCTGGAGATGCGCAGAGAACCAGGAGCCAGTGTGCAGCAGCAGATTTTTTTCTGTGCCCATTCATGACTGTCTGATTCACTGGGTATTCCCAGAAAGCTGCTTCTGTGTCAGAAGAGGGGGCGGGGCTTCCACTGTACCAGGAAGAAGAGGAAAGCAGCTGGAGATTTCAACTTATAAATCAGAAACCAGATCAGACTGAATGCAGGGACTAAGGTATGTTATTCTGGGTGTTGTTCAAAGTAATTTTAAAGAGAGAAAAAAAAAAAAAGGTTTACTTCTTCTTTAATGGAGAACTATCATTGCACCAAAAAATGTCCCTAGTATTCAATAATTTTAAATTGATTTTAAATAATTCGTTTTTACAAACAAGTTTAAGAAGTGTGAATATTCTGTTTAAAATCTGCTCCGTGTATGCACAAGTAGATTCTAGTACTGTCAATAAGCACAAATATGAAGCAGAGGCACTGTCCTATCGGCTTCCACACATAAAATACAGCTATGCATGCGACTTGGGGGTTGAGTGGGGATAGAGAGAAGCTGGGCAGTTGGGAATATCAGCTAAAACTGCCAGGGAAGAACAATGAAAGGTGGTCTGAAGTTGTGTTATTACCATAGGCCTAATTTATTAAACACCCTATACATTTAAATTTTTTTCCCCAAAAGAATACGTCCCCTTTTAAAAGAGCTGAGAGAAACAAAGCAACAGGGAAAATAATTTCAATGAAGAATACAAAGAGTCATATTAAAAAAAATCTGTAAAAAGTATCATGAAAATACCCCAAACACTGCAACTTTGTTGCTGCTAAAAAGGAGATAATTTTGGTTTATGGTGCAGGTGTCAAATTGCATAAAAAGAGTTGCCCAGTGAAAAAGCAACAGGGATCACTACTGCTTTCAACAAAGCTCTTTATGCCATATTATTTACCACAACAAATTGTATTTACACCGTCTGAGGAATATTACATAGCTTTATAAAAATGGCCCTAAATCTCACATCAAGTCTTTGAGATATATATTTAATTTATTTTAAAGAACATTTTATAGGCTCAGAAGCAGAAAAGATTGAAACCAACACTACATCAGAGCTTTTTAAAAAGAAAAAAAATAAAAGAACTTAAATGATCTGAGCATGCTGTTTGATATCTATATATAATTATAGCACTGTTGGTAACAAGTACCATGTGGAAAGCTAAAAGGCAAATGCTAAAAATTATTTATCTAATGTACTTTACAAAATGAAGTACTGATTCCTATAAAGCAGGGTTTCTAAACTCATAATGTGACTCAATACTTTCTTTAAAATGATATATCTTGTTTTAATAACCAGCAAGTCATTGAATAAATTCTTCCAGCTACCATAGCAAACCAGCCAAAAGGACATAAAACTGCTGAACCCTTGGCTAGAAGAGAACTTCTCAGTAGCTAAGAAATGTATACTTACTTCATTTGCTTCACAATAGTGCTTTTCCCAGATTCACCAGCACCTACAAAAATATGTTTAAAAAAAAAAAGGACAGCTGTTAAAACAGTACTGCAAGCTTATTGTAGATTTTACAAGTGTATAGGTTTCCACTGAAACAAACTTTATACAAAATACAAATATTATTAATTGTACAAGACAACAGATGAGTAGCATTTATAGAATTTCATCAGAAAAAGATGCCAGAAATATCATGTAAAGAATGTATTTTTCATAACCATAGACACAATACTTTTGTCTGAAAGTGAAACCTTGTGGTCATGTTAGCAATTTAATTTTTAAAATAAAAAAAAATTACTGGTAAAAAATTTAATTTTTAGCACATTGTACACTATCTGTGGAGCTAATTCCGCTAGCATGGCCATAGTCTGGACTGGGATAGTAATAGTAAATGTCTATGGCATCTTACAGCAGTCCCTCTGTCCACTTATTGCCAATCCAGGACTGCTAAGGGCACCAGACCAGTTAGGGTGAGATTTGGGGTGAATGCCAACTTGCTCTGCTAGATATTTTTGGAAGCCCCGACTGAATACTACTTATGCAAACAATTATTTGCTACCCTACGTATTCTTAGAATTATGGCCGATTTGCGCACGTAGCAATGTTTTGCGTGCAAAGTAGAGGTAAAAAATATTGGCACCTTTTTTTAATTTCTTAAATGCACCAGCTCTGTTATCACTGAAAATAGAAATGCCTTGGAATTCAAACGTATTTCTTTTGTATACAGTGAAATTCAGCTGTGCCTACTGCATACAAAGAGATCACAAATTGCAGCGAGTGACTATTTAAATGAAAAGAAAAAAATTGATTTACAACCTAACACAGGGGTGCCCAGACTTTGTCATCCTGTGATCTACTCTTGCTACATGGCCTCCGTCATGAAATCTACCACAGTTGAAATAGTGCAACGTCTATCATTTGGCACAAATAAGCAAGAAAAAATATCAATCGATGTAGAACAAATACACATAGCAATATTGTAGTAGTATTTACTTTCCTTCTTCATGGCCCACTTTGTAGTCTGCGTGCAGAAACATATATAAAGTAGCAAATATATACAGCGGGGACAATCTTCTATACTGGGATGAAACTACAAAGATGGATGGCTTGAGCAGCCGCACTGAAAAGCTCCAGTATGCTGGGAGGAAAAATGAAGTGTCATCCCACTGCATTCCACCTTGAGGTCTACCAGAAACTTTAATGTGAGCTACCTTTTGGTCACCCCTGGCCTAACAGATTCAAGCTGATCTAAAGATACAAGATACAACAATTTTAACTCACACTGTTGCTAAAAGAGGAGAATCTATGGTTGGGAGAGCCATGAAGACCCCAATCCAGACCTAAATACCACTGAAAACTGCAGTTGGGAGAAGACCTGGGAAAACCTGGGAGATCTGGAGCAGTTTGCAAAAAAAGAAGAGTAGAAAGCGGTAGAAAACTGACGGGAAGCTTGTAATTTTAGTTAGTTATCTTTCAAATGCTGTGCTAACAAATATTAATGAGAAAATATACCTTGTGTAAATAATCCAAAACCCCTGACACCAGAACATAGCAGGCAAAGTAGCACTGATGTTACACTTGGCATGTTCTTATCTTTTATTTAATGAACAAAAATGTACAGTTTGTTAATTTGGCTTAGTCAATCATCAGAGTTTGTCAGGTTTGTTGTTTTTTCCAGAAAGACAGACAATACAGTACAAGGATAAGCGTTGGCCCACATAAAGTGAACTCCCAAATACAAACTTACAACACAGAGCTACTTTATTAGTGTTGGTGATTTTATATGCTCCATATACTACTATGTACTTGTGCGACTTCAAAAAAAAACAAAACGGAGTGTATGCCTTTCTACCAGAGATTCTCTTTATTGCTGGTGGGAAGGTATTTCAGGAAGATTAATCGCCTGCTGTAGCTGACATTAAACGTAGACGACTAATTTCTCCTGTGACCAAAGTTGCACAAAGTTTACTGCAGGAGGAAACTTAGCGACTTTGGAAAAGCTAAGCAATGCATATGCCCTTACACTGATGATAGTTTGCATGGGTGACATCATAAAGCCATGCAAACCATGGTATTTCCCAGTTCTAGTCCAAACTATCCCTGTTTCAAAATACTTACTATATTTTTTGCAATTTATGAAATAAGCAGTTTACATACAAGAAATATATTTAACCTTCAAAAAAAGTGGTCTCCATTTCATTGCTAAGATTTCTTTTTTCCATCAGAAGTTCTAGAGCTAAGGGTAGCCAAAAGAGGTAGAAGTTTCTAGTGCATTATTAGAAGGGGCCTCATTTTGTTAAAATAACATATCCTGCGCTTGACTCTGTCCCCATACACTCAGGCAAGCTCCCTGCATATGAAGATATTGTGCTCCTTACACCCAGTCTTTGGAATGGACAGGCAGGCAGGCACAGTATCGACCTTGTCAATGCACACAGGGTACAGATTTTTGGATGAAAACACTAAATGAAATCATCACTGCTAGGTGGAAGGCAACGGATTGCATTTTTGATTCTGGCATAACTACAACATGTGACACTACCCTAAGGGAACTGAGAAACAGTTCCTATGAGTCAACAATAGCCCATCATGTATGTCTGTCTGAAAAAAAATAACTGTACCTGTACATATTATTTGGAAGTTCCGTCTTAGGCCATGGGCTCCCTTAAGCAGCACCCTTTACCTGCACTGAAAACCACAGCTTCCGCTTGAGTGCAGGAACATGGGGCAGAGCAGAGATCGGCCTGAAAAACATGAAAGCAGGCATTTTCGGCCCAACCTCTGCTTGGTGTACTTGCACCCAGGCGGAGAGAAGTGGATCCACTCTCTTACTCATTTAAAATAACAGGCTAGTCAGCACCAGTACATATTTTTCTATTACTTCAAAATTGATAGCCACCTCTATAAAGCTGGAAGTACAGTATAGCTTAAAAGGATACTATCATGATTTTTATTGTGTAGTTTTTTTCTAAATTATACTGTTTAATTTAGCAAATAATTCAGTCTGCCATTTACAATTTTATTCTTGAACCAACAAATGTATTTTTTTACTGCTTTCAGGTAACTATTGGGTGCTATTCTGAAATCTACTGGGAGCTGTTATCTTATTACCCTCCCATTATTCTGCTCATCGGCTGTTGGGGGGGAAAGGGAGGGGGTGATATCACTCCAATTTGCAGCTCAGCAGTAAAGTGTGGCTGAAGTTTATCAGAGCATAGGTCACATGGCTGTGGCCCCCTGAGAAATAAAGAATATGGCTAGCCCCGTGTGAAATTTTTAAATGAAATATTAAAAATGTGTTTTTGGAAAACAGATTTCAATGAAGGATTCTGCTGGGGAAGCCCTATTAACTGATGCGTTTTGAAAACATGTTTTCCCATGAGAGTATTCCTTTAACTGGCATTCTGTTACAGCACTGCCACCACCCCCACTCACCAAGAGACGTTGCATGGGTTAAACAGAAATATTTGCTATGTACTCAAATAAGCCTAAAGCCGGACATACATGCACAGATAATATTGTACAAAACCTTGTTTCCAATGGTCGCACAAAAGATCGAAATGCCTACATGTATGGCCACTTTAAAGGAAAAGTAACGCTAAAAATTTTTAACTAAAAAATCTATTCTACCCTCCCCCAATAATTGCCCTATCCTGAAAACTATTTGTTATTTATAATGCTTTAGAAGAAAATACCTGTAAAAAAAACTTGGCTTCCGGTCATTTCAACAAAGGCGATATGGCGACGCAGGGAAAGTTTCAGGGGATATGGCCATGCAGGAGAAAGTATCGAGTGAAGTTTAACTATGCGGGGATCGAGTCTAGCCTGACTCCTTCCTATACAGAAGGAAGGCTAGACTGGATCAGTCGATTAGTAGATACTGCTTTTAGACAGCATTGTTTTCTGTAGGTCAAAGTAGGCTATACTGAGCTCAGAATTATTGTCCCAACAATTTTGTGCCATGTTGATTGGTTGTTATTCCATTGGAAAGGTTAGAACATTTTGGTTGAATAACAATAACTTGCAGATGTATTTAGAATAACAAAATCTACAGATGTATTGTGTATCTGACGATATCCTTGGGGGACCTATAATGCATTTCCAGAAAGTCACTTTCGTATGAGGTCTGCTAACTATTTCACGTTTAGAACATCCTCATATTTGTTATTTTTAGGGCTTTATCCTACAATTTCAGTCTGAATGTTAAGCTGGCCATACACGCACCGATACTATCGTACGAAACCTCGTTTCGTACGATATTCGGTGCGTGTATGGCATGTCGGCGAGTCGACCGATATCGCAGGAAGCTGCTGATATCGGATGACTCGCCGATCGGCCAGGTTAGAAAATTTTGATCGGGCGCCATAGAAGGCGCCTGACCAAAATCTGCCGTCAGAAATCCTATTGTTTCTACCTCCTTATCTGCTGTTTCAGCCCTGACTGTGTGTGGCGGATCTGACGATGTTTTGTGCGACTGATGGTCGCACGAAACATCGTTAGATCGCCACGTGTATGGCCAGCTTTAGTTTTAGATCATTACATTTAAATCTACGACTGATATCAAAATCTGAATGTTTATGGCCTTTACAGCCCCAGAGAAAACAATGAAACCAATTCAAATGATTAAGGTGGCCATACACGTTACAATAGCAATCTTTCCTGCGACCATTGGTGGAAAGATCGTTATTCCACTCCACTAACACTAAAAGCTGATGATTCAGCATTAAGCTACTTATGATGTTCGGATGCCTTTTAAAATTTTCCACCCTAGGTGATCGACAAGACGACCAATATCCAAGGCTTTTGCCAATATCGGTCCCCTCGTCAACCCACTATATATGCACCAAATATAGTACGAAACCTTGTTTCACACGATAATATCAGTTTGTGTGTGTATATGGGCACTTCTACACCTCTGTAGGACACAAGCATAGAATATTGCAAATAGGAATAGTGGGGAATGTACCATAAATATAAATTGAAACAAAAGAAAGAAGAGAGCTTGTATGTTGGGTTCATGACACCATATCATGAAGACGGTGAAGAATAAGGCATAGATGAATGTATCAAGAGACGGGTGGACCAAGCAAGATATTTTAAAATACCATTATTGCTCATTTCTGCTCCAGTTAGCAGAGATTAAAATGCTCATACTTTTCATTTTGCTTAACTGGCTGAGAAAAACATGTAGGGAAGCTTTCTGGGTTAAACACATAAAGGGCAAGAGTAAAAATTCCAATATACATTATTACACAGAAGCAAATTCAGGCCTTCAAGCAAGAGGGTGGAGGAAACCAAGCATGAACTATCCTCATCATAGTATAGTTCATCAGGATGAATGTAAATCAATGTGACACACAAAAAATATCTTACAGCGTTCCCCTTTGGGACAGATAATTAGGTGCTCTAACATATACTTCTTATTTCTGATAGTTTGAAAAAGACTGACTGGTTGTAATACCAAGATAATTTCACATTTAAACAAAATGGCACAAACATATACAGCAATTGAATATTTTTCAAGAGTCTTAGGCAGATCTGTAAACTGTGGGAAAATGCAAAAAAAAAAAAAAAAAAATTGAGAGTACAAAGGTTTAACGCTTATAGGAATAAATAAGCCTTGTGATCCCTTTGCTTTTTGGTTTGTATTTTAGTTTAGCACATGTATGTATATCTTTACTTATAAGGGCTCTGGCACACGGGGAGATTAGTCGCCCGCGACAATCTCCCCAAAATGCCATCCCACCGGCGAAAATGTAAATCACTGGTGGGATGGCATACGCGCTGGTGGGATGGCATTTCGGGGAGATTAGTCGCCTGCGAACAGGGAGATTTGTCGCGGGGCGACTAATCTTTGTGTGCCAGAGCCCTAAAGCGCTACTTATGTACGCAGCACTGTACAGTAGAATACATTAAAACAAGCAGGGGGTTATTAAGACAATAGATAAATACAAAATATAACAATAAATACAAGATACAGTTGCAATAAGTTAAGAGTCAAAGACACAAGAGTATGGAGGTCCCTGCCCCGTAGAGCTTACAATCTATATGGGAGGGTAAAGGTCCCCATACACAAGGCGATTTCACTCGTTGTGCGACGAACGATTATATCGACAAACGATCGTATGGCGATCAAGTTTCCATACGATATGCCATCCACGGGCAACGATAATTTGCAAAAGATTTCATCGTATCATTATCGTAAAATACGTACGATCGTACATCTACGTACGATCCAATGTTGTGGCGGAAGCGGTATTTATTTATGTTCGTTGACTTCCGCTGCTGGCAATCATGACATGTGCAGAGAACAATCGTTCAAAGACAAATGTCACACCAACTGTCAGATTTTATCGTTAAACGACTAAAATTTTTAAACATGCCCATATTTCAGATGGTTTACCTCTGTTATAAAATGTACTGCCTTTGTGCTTATCTGGTAAAATGATTACACTGCACGTTTAACATAAGCATCATGAATAAAAAGGTACTGAGCAAAAGGCTCTTCCATGATGCTGAAACGGCTACAGGGAGATATAGTTCAGCATGAAATTTTACAGGCATTTCTCCTGCCAAATATTTATACAGTTTACATTACTCCAATAGCTCTACTAAAACTTAAAAACTTAGCAAGTTAAAAAGTTTTATATGACAAAGCAGTCTCAACAGAATATATAAGCTAGGAACTTGGCATAAAGAAATTTTAATGCAGCATACTATGGGTGTGTAATGCGCAAATATGACAGACAATTTTTTGCAATGTGAATATTCCAAGAAGCCAATAAATAAAGACAGTATTGCTTGGATTAAAATGATAGAAAAACGTACATTTAGAACAAGTTGCTGAGCAAGCGAGTACACTGCCCATTTAATTTCTTAGTTTCCTGGGAAGTAACTTTTCTGAGGCATACAAAAGAATCTATGATGGTTATGCAGACTGATTTTAACAGGGCTGTGGAGTCGGATGAAATTTTGGGTACCTAGAGTCGGAGTCGGCAAAAAATGAACCGACTCCTACTAAATTTAAATGGGAATAAAAAAAAAAAAAAAAAAAAATAAAGCAAGTTTAAATGTCCCAATTCACAAACAATCATAATTAATTACTTCTCTGCTATAAGAATAAAGCCCAATGCACGCAGTGCATAAGCGAACACGGTGAGTGACCATGAAGCATGCTTTTCATTGACTGTATGAATGTATAAAATACATTAGCATATTAAAAACAGAGGAGTCGGAGTCGTGAAGTCGGAGTCGGAAGTATCAAAAACTGAGGAGTCGGAGTCAGAGAATTTATCTACCAACTCCACAGCCCTGGATTTTAAGACAATCAAGGCATACAGATAAGTTGACTGAACCTAACTATTGTATGACTAAGGGCCGTGGCAAACGGGAGATCTCCCCGGTATGCTATCCCACCGGCTTGAAGGTAAATCGCTGGTGGGATGGCATGTGCGGTGCCGCAATTTTCCCAAAATCGCTGAAGTTGCCTTGACAGGAAACTTCCGCAATTTCGGGAAATCAGTATGCCATCCCACCAGCAATTTACATTCTAGCCGGTGCGATGGCATTTCGGGGAGATTAGTCGCCCGCGACAAGGGAGATTTGTCACGGACGACTAATCTCCCCGTCTGTCACAGCCCTAAGGATTCAACCAACCAACCAATACGATATTTGCTTTTGAACAGGTGACCAGTAAATGATACCTTCTGACTGGTTGCTATGGGTTACTGCTCCAGGGCAAACTTAATGATTTTTATTACAAAGCCATCTTCTATTTAAGTAAGGGTCATCATTTGAAATGCTCACTGAGGGACCAACACATAAACCAACCTGAAAGAATTTGATTGATAAACTTAATTTGTATATATTTTAATAAGTATATTTTTTAAACAGCAGCAGCTGCAGCTCCTTTTCATTTCCTCATCTACTTATGCACCACACATTGGTTGACATGGCATCAGTATATGGCATTTTCAAGATGAATAAATAGGATTGCAGAGAGCTGAGTTCTTTTAGAACAGGGGTCCCCAACCACCGGGCCGGGGACCAGTGCCGGGCCGTGGGCTGTGCTGAACTGGGCCACCACTGGTCCCAATTACCTTTGATCCCAACTCCATGACAACTACTATGCGAAACCCAGGAAGATTTCTACTGATTGCAAAAAGGACCAAAGTACTTAAAGCTCCATATTAAGTGTCAGAGGATGTCGCCACTTAGGTGGGAGTAAGAAGGGGCTGGGCGCATCTAGTTGCTGATTTTGTATTATGATGAGCTGTATTATACCCACCACCCCTGGTCCTCGGAAAAATTGTCTTGCTTGAAACCAGTCCGTGGTGCAAAAAAGGTTGGAGACCACTGTTTTAGAACATTACAGGACTATCATTGACTGATTCAGTAATCAGCTAAGCAACGCTTTGGTTTTCCGAAGTCGCTCCAAGTTGCCTGCTGGAGGAAACTTTGTGCAACTTTGGAAAACCAAAGCAATGTGTAGGCGTTCCCATGAAAAACAAAGGAAACATAAATGAAACACAGAATATATATCTATATATTAGAATATATTATTTTCAGAGCAATCTGCAAACTGTCAAGTTTCCAACTAATATCCACTTGCGATGCAGGACTGCTAAATGTCCTCTATGCATTGCAACACTATATTAGTTTTTGCCTAAAATGATAGGGCCTGCAATTAAAATGTGTTAAAGGATTGAACACAAAAAAAAAGTTTAGAGAACTGAACAATGTTTAGGAAAATTAGAGAGGTATCTTGCTCAAAGGAAAACTGGAG
Organism: Xenopus tropicalis; assembly: GCF_000004195.4. Lineage (NCBI taxonomy): Eukaryota > Metazoa > Chordata > Amphibia > Anura > Pipidae > Xenopus > Xenopus tropicalis. The sequence goes on along the minus strand of NC_030678.2, from coordinate 71,633,498 downwards.
TCTAATTGTTACCAGTTATAAGTATTGTATTTATGCTTTACTTGTAGTTGAACCCTCATGTAACACTTTTTGTAAACAAAACAAACTGCTAGCAACAAATCTGCATCTAAGAACACAATTTCTAAACTCTTGACCACTTTTAAGCAAACCTTACTTCCTCTTACAGGATACTTCCCTTTACAAATACTGCATAAAAAATGTATGCATGTATACATATTTAGGAGGCTAGCCCTTAATAAAGGAATACTGTCATGGGAAAACATGTTTTTTTCAAAATGCATCAGTTAATAGAGCTTCTCTAGCAGAATCCTGCACTGAAATCTGTTTTTCAAAAACACAGATTTTTTTTGATTTTTTTTTAAATTCAGTTTTGAAATTTCCCCTGGGGCAGCCATGTTCTTCATTTTCCATGGTGCCAGAACCATGTGACCTGTGCTCTGCTAAACTTCAGTTACACTTTACTGCTGAGCTGCAAGTTGAAGTGATATCACTTCCCCCTCACAGAAGGCGATAAGCAGAACAATGGGAAGGTAGCAAGATAGCAGCTCCCAGTAGATATCAGAATAGCACAGAATAGTGATTCCTCCAGTTATGTGGGAGTAGGAGAAACAATAGGTTACCTGAAAGCCGTTCTAATTTGTAGCACTGGCTCATTCTGAAAGCTCAGACACAGGCACAATGCAATGAGATGGCTGCCTACACACCAATATTACAACTAAACAAAATACATTTGTTGGTTCAAGAATAAAATTGTAAATGGTAGAGTGAATTATTTGCTATGTAAACAGTATAATTTAGAGATAAAAAGTACACCATAAAAATATGGATGCACCAAATCAGTGAATCCCTACATAAAAATCATGAGTGTGTCCCTTCAAGGACTTTGGCAAATTATCATCAGCCACATATCTGTCCAAATAGATTAAGTAACCCAGCAATAGTGAGAATGACAGACCCAACGAAATTTCTACATGCTGCACCTTCCTAATTTACATTACTATGTGAGCACAAGTAATATAGCAATCACCGTTATAGGCTGACAAATGCTGAGGTTTCAAAAAGATTACAGGAAAAATTACAGGGAATGTTATCTTTTGAAACAGCTAATATACAACACTAACATGTATCTACAACCTAGCGACCAGCAAAATCCATAACAAAACTATGAATTCTACAGAACTTGCTATGCCACCCTTAGAAATTTTTTAAATATAGTTCCTCAAAAGTGTTTACTTCAAATATCTGACAATACAAAGGATGGGATTTTCTCTTATGGCACCTTTGATGTCTTTGGCCAGATGTCCCAGAATACAATTGTTCACGCATTGTAAAGAAACAAGAAACCGAGTTTGGGTTAACAGCAATGGTATTAAATTGGCTATTAGAGCCCCCAGATGACGATGGACTACAACTATGATTTTACCTTTATGTGCAATGGGAAAACTAGATAAACAATAATAGGACGTTAATAATGCTTTACACAAGTACAGTGGGGGATACTCCTATGGCATGGCGATAGTGGACCTTCTAAAATTGAAATTTGTAAAAATAGGCAAAATAAACGAAACTGCTACTGTGGCCATGACAATCAACAATTAAAGTGAACTGACTGGAACAATTCTGTCATACACTAGAATACAATAAGGCTTAGTGCTCACAGGCAAACCATTATACAAAGGAAAAAGTTTAGTAGCCAGAAATGTTTTGGGAACCAAATGGGAGGAGCTGCACAAGCCCCAGCTACCTGCTTTACGGAATAACTCCTCTCCTACACAGAGCAAGTTTCATTAGATGGATCCGCTCTCATAACACTGTGGGCAAAACCCCTGGACGACAACTCCTATTTCAGGCGACAGATCGTTTAAAACAAAGCTTAAAGTGACTAAAATAGCAGACCGAGAATAGGAAACCTTTACCGATCTACCGGAAAACTCTGATTCTCAGCATACAGTTCATGAGTTTCTCATTCAAACGCAAATAAAGTACAGGGCAAGTTAGACATTAATGATGAGACGATTTCCTGTTAAATTCGACGTCCAAGTCTTTGGAAGAGGGGCTCTTAACTGTGCGCAATGACCCTATTTACACCGCTAAGAGCGGATTCACCTCTCAATAATTTTCCATTAGTTGCCTTGGACACCCCTACGTCTTACCGCCCGGACACTCATAACCTATTTCCCAATCCTCACCGAGCAGCAGCAGTTTCACCTCCTTGGATGCCTTCTCCCCGTCCTCCCGAAGGTTCCGGTCGATCATTTTACTTCTCTCGGCAGCCGCCTTATCCTCGGCACTCAATGTGCAGCCCATGGTGGAGCCGGCACAGAATCTCCCCCTCTCCCCACCAAACTGTCTGATTCTCTCCCTTGTCCACTGCCTCACCCCACTTCCTTTGCCGGCGACCAAAGCTGCGCGTCACTTCCTGTCAGTAGAAGGAAGTGGAGGTGGTTCAGTCTCCACAACATTGCTTGTCAAACGACATGTCTGGAATGTATCTAGATTCAAGTCACTGTATTGGTGTTGGGGGGGAATTAGTCCTTTCAGCTATTTGGCTCAACAGGCAATGCTGCATTCAGCCTGGTTATCAGTGACAAGGCTACCTAGCCGGCTCTCTTTGTGTTTGGTGATATACTTTTGTTCTGCATATTGTACGTATATGCTTAAAAATGACACTGGAAAGGCTTAGCAGCCTGTAATGCACAATTGCCGTGCGCACAAATCGGCTTTTTTATTTAACCCGCAGTGCTGCGGTTACATAGTAACATAGTAAGTTGGGTTGAAAAAAGACATACGTTCATCACGTTCAACCATAATGCCTATATATAACCTGCCTAACTTCTAGTTGATCCAGAGGAAGGCAAAAAACCCCATCTGAAGCCTCTCTAATTTGCCTCAGAGGGGAAAAAATTCCTTCCTGACTCCCAAGATGGCAATCGGAGCAGTCCCTGGATCAACTTGTACTAAGAGCTATCTCCCATAACCCTGTATTCCCTCACTTGCTAAGAATCCATCCAGCCCCTTCTTAAAGTTATATAATGTATCAGCCAGTACAACTGATTCAGGGAGGGAATTCCACAACTTCACAGCTCTCACACTAAAAAATCCTTTCCGAATATTTAAATGGAACCTCCCTAATTCTAAACGGAGTGGGTGCCCTCGTGTCCATTGGAAGGACCTACTGGTAAATAAAACATTAGAAAGGTTATTATATGATCCCCTTATATATTTATACATAGTTATCATGTCACCTCTTAAGCGCCTCTTCTCCAGTGTAAACAGACCCAACTTGGCCAGTCTTTCTTCATAACTGAGACTTTCCATACCCTTTACCAGCTTAGTTGCCCTTCTCTGGACCCTCTCTAACTCAATAATGTCCCGTTTGAGCACTGGAGACCAAAACTGAACAGCATATTCGAAGAATTACAATGTTTTATGTTGATTTGTTCCTGCAATATAAAAGTTCGCTTGTTTTTTTTATTCTGGTTTGTCTTAACAATATATGGGGCCTAAGGCTAATGTAAAACTTGGGGTCCAAAAATTGTCATGTCATTTAAAACTGATTGGGCAACAAGCCTTTTAGTGTTCATTTAATGCTCCAGTTTTCAATAATTACCATAATTAGTGTGACATTAACCCTAGAAAATAGTCACATTAGAAAATAGTTTAATTTTGCATTAACAGATATGTTAGTGAGATAAAAAAAACATATACAGTGAGAGACAGCAAGCAATTAAACTCAAGGTATTAACACCAGTATTATCTGTAAATAAAATACTGGCCATATAGATCTATCTTTCTTACCTATCAATAACAACCAATCATTTTTACTAGCTAGCCCAGTATAATACTGGGAGACAACCCTACCCAAAGCACATAATAAATATCAGTTTTAGACTGGGGAACGTTGGGCCACACAGAGAACCCACCAAATACAAAAGCACAACTGCCACCAAGCTTTTGCTTCCTCCCACCTGTTACTATACATGAATAGGTAGAGGTGTCTCAACAAAATATGGTGCTAAAAATGGTGGATGGTAGAAGATGGATAATAATCATATTAACCCCAGTTATATCAGTAAGATCACTGCAGACAATTGATAATAACCATATAAACCCCAGACATGCCTGTTAGAACCCTGTGGAAAATGAACAATGAGCACATTAACCCCAGACATGCTAGATGTAAGATCACAACAGAAAAAAGCTAAATAAAAGCATTACCTGACCCATGGTTACACTAACAGAATATAACAATCTTTTCTTTGCTCACAGTCCTCACAATGCTGCTTGCTTCACTCTGCCACCTACATAACTGAAACTCCTTAAAAAAAAAAAGTATAGATGGCCATGCATTACTCAGTGGAATGTATGGTAATTATGATTTTCAAGAAATCAAACTGTTTTGGGTGGGCATGGGGTGGTCAGCAGGGCAGCAGTCAGTTGGCTGGGCCCTTCATGGCAGTGGGCAAGAAGAAAAATGTGATTGTTCCTGGCTTAACTGTACTGTAGATCTTTGTTCTACTTGCCTATAAAGTGTGGTTGACACTGATTTTAATTATGAGTTTGATGTAGAAGGTAGTGTTCTAAAGGGAAACATTTTAATAGGAGGTCATGTCTAGTAACATTACTGCAGTATGGAGGTACAGATAACTTAAATGCTTTGAGAGTGACCAAAGACATATGTCAAAAGGTGAGATTTCCCGTTTTCCATAGTAGGGAAATGTAAGCTTCTAGTAATGTGCTGCTAAACGTAGTGTGGTCCATCTCAAATATTGGAGCAGACATTTCACAAGAAGGTATTTCATTGTAGTGAAAATTTTAGGAAGGCTTCCCTGAGAAGGATAAAGGCAAGGAGGCTACCTGCCTTATGTCTGTAAGCTGTTAGCAGTCAGTAACCAATCAGTGACTTGAGGGGGGGGCATATGGCAAACAACAGTTCAGTCAGTTTTCTTTTGAATCTGACCTGCTTGCTCACAAACAGTTATATCACAGGGGGCCCCCCTAAAGTCACGACTAAAGGTCCCCCACTTCCGAAGGGCCTGCCTGTGCGATATCTGGCCTGAAATTGGGCAGATCTCGATCGGGCATGTTAGAAAATCTAGTCGGATCGGGGACCGCATCAGCTCGTTGATGCGGTTCCCGGACCGACTTTACCTATGCCCTGGGGCCAAACGATCGAATTACCCTGGATTCTCCCAATTTCGCCCATCTGTAGGTGGGGATATCGGGAGAAGATCCGCTAGCTTGGCGACGTCGCCAGAGTATGGGGACTTTAAGAGGTTAGAGAGTTGAAAGCAGGAAGTAGTGTTCTGGATATTATATAAGACATCTGCCTACTCCAGGCTTTATAGATTACATTTTTGCCTAACTAACTATTTTTGGGGGGCAAGGCTAGTCATGGAGCCGAGCACACGCACAACATAGGAGCTCCGTACCACAGACTCCATAAGCGCCCGAAAAATAAGCACACAGAAGCTTAAAATCGAGGCATCGGGTCACCCCACAACAGAGGAAACTCGCGGTACGCCTGCCATGGGGAAAAAAAGCTCTGAGAGCAGAAAACCACTTTCTCACCTTACCTGCATAAATCCGGCGGTACGGAGGCCCGCGATGAAATCCAAGATGGCGCATCTCAATCTAGCGCGTCTTCGGCTTATCCTCAGATGAGATCTGCTCCTTCTCCACAGCCCGAGGACACAACACCAGCGGACATCAGACTCCTCAGGTCAGAATATCTCTCACATTATTAACACACAAAGCCTTACAGACGAGGCCCCAGTAACAAGCCGAATGTTACAACAGCAACTGGCACAATTCCATGCACAGTTGAATACCACTATCTCTCAATCAATCACAACAGCAATATCAGCTGCCATGAGAGAAATCCAAAGAGATTTAATAGACCTAGGAGAATGTACCGACAAGCTGGAAACATATACTGATGATATGGTCCAGAGGCTAACAAATCTAGAACACGAGAATGCAGGCCTTAGAGAGGAAATAGCGCAGCTTAAAGACTCATGTGAGGATCTAGAGAACAGATCCCGTAGGCAAAACTTACGTCTCAGGGGAATCCCAGAAGAGGACACTGTCTCAGAAATCCCTAAATACCTGATGGAACTGTTTATGCATATTTGCCCTGACAATGGAAAATGGACAGGGCACATAGATCACTGGCCTCAAGGCCCCCACCCACGAAACCACCAAGGGACATTATAGTCCGTTTCCACTATTATGAAAGCAAAGAAACTATACTAACTATAAAACTCGCTCCATAAACTCTCTAGAGTTCCGCAACCATAGGATACAAAGTTACTCTGACGTATCCCCAGTTACACTGGCCAAAAGAAGGGAACTGAAGCCAGTAACCCAGTTCTTGAGAGACTGTAAAATACCATATAGATGGGGATTTCCCTTCAAGCTGATCATTAACCACCGACTGCCTTAAAGGACAATGAAAGGTTAATATTAAGTCTAAAGGCATTCTTTTTAAGTACTTACTGCATATCTAAATTCCCAGATCCCTGCTTGCTTCTCCGAGATATGGTGCTGGCAGCCTACAGCAGTGTGAAGACTAAAGTGACATCACTGAAATATCTCTGTCCTTCCTGTAGGCTGCCAGTGGCAGCCTTCCTATTCTCTGAGCATGTGTGTAACTTGATCCTGTCTCCTGTTCTGAGCTACACATGCACACAGGCCAATAAGAAGCGGTTCTGGCAGAGGGGAGGGGGAGTGGGAATGAAACACATGTGCAGTATGAAGCAAGGAGGGAAAGGAAGGGAGAATACCTTTTTAGAGATGGCTGCCTGTTCTAGAAAATGTGAAGTAAGTGTGACTGAGTAAATATTTGATTAGGTGAGCCAAAAGTCTGGCGTTTTCACTAAACAATTTTGACTTGCATTCTCCTTTAAGCCCACAATAGTCTAGAATTTCGGGTTCCCCCCGAATACCAGGCCTAGCACTCTCTCTTTCTCCACCAAGATCAACCACCATGAATGATACATGATTTTGCTACAACCTCCACACTGAAGCCGAAGCGGAGCTTCACAATGTAACCCCAAATTGATAACTTTGACTTTTATCTTAGGATTGGACTCCATCCATGTTTTGCCACAGAACCCCTCATGAAGGGAGTTTGGAGTCTCCCTCAGAACCCACTCGCAAAGACGGCTGTCGCGACTGGATTCAGTTTTTGTTTTTTCTTACCTTCACAACCTTGCATTTACTTAATAAGAGGGTTTTCCTTAAGCCAACCCTCAAGATATATCGAAGGCTGTATACAGTAAAATACCTGTTGATTTTTTGATACGTTATATACTATGTTTTACTTTTGATGCTATCTACTTTTATAATATATATTATGCTTTGTTTTTACGGTGATACAATGGTACCATACTGTTTAATATCTCTGGGTCTCAATCTTGACCCCTGGGTTGGGCACAAGGTGTCTGGTCACAAGCTTTCAAAACCAATAGCGAAATCCCAATATACCACGCCATATAAAGCTTCATATCCCAGTACTAAATCATGGCTAAGATAATTTCAATTAACGCCAAAGACTTAAATACCATTACTTAATGGTATCTGGTGCTTAAAGAAATAAGAAACCTAAAGGCAGACATAGCCTTTATCCAAGAAACCCATTTCCAAAAAGAAAAACCGTATAAACTACAATCCAAACACTATACAAGGGCCTACTACGCTTCAGCTTCTTCCAAAACAGCTGGAGTTGCAACATTAATCCATAAAGACTGCCCTTTAACAGTTGACCAGACTCATTGTGACCCCAACGGGAGATATATTCTGTTAGTGGGGAAATACATGGATACCCCAATAGCTCTATGCAATATTTATTCAGCTAGCAAACGGCAACTCAGGTTTCTACGAGTAATCCTTAACAAATGTCTAGGTCAGACTCCAGTCTCTCAGGTTATAGGAGGAGACTTTAATTTAGTCTTCTTGCAACTAAAGGATCCTACCTCCCCTTCTTTAGATAAATCAGCACATGCTTTATCTAAAGAATTTAGTTAATCTACCAGACAGGCAGCCTTTTTTGATACATGGAGGATTAACCACTCAAACTCTAGCCAATACACCTTTTATTTGCCTGTCTATAAGACGCACTCCAGAATAGACTATTTTTTTGTCTCTCACCTATGCTTTAGATTAGATTTAGCCAAATTGCCCCCTAGAGAACCACACTGGCGTCTTAACGAAACACGACCCAATACCTTTCAGCAGATAGAACAAGCTCTTAAAGGAGAAGGAAAGGCAATAGTACTACTATTGCTGTGTAAAAACTCTATATTCCTGGCTTGCCTAATGAAAGAATTACAGAGATACACATACTGAAACTTACATACTTGTTTCAGTGAACGGCACCGCCATCTTGTCCAGTGTGTCTGTATGGGCTGAAAAGCACAAGCCAGCTCCCTGCTCCTGTCACAACAATTCTGCAGCTCCACAAACCCCCCCGCTCCTCCCCGCTCCTGCCACAAACCCCCCCAAGCTCCACAAACCCCCGCTCCTGCCACAAACCCTCGCCGATTGCAGCACCTGCCCGCCCCCCCGCTTCCCCCTCCTGCTTGTCACAGAGCTCGGCGATGCTGCGTCGCCATGGCAACCGGACGCTGCTGCCCTCTGTGCATGCGCCGCCTGCAGTAACAAGTCGCTAAGTCTTGAAGGAACGATGCATTATGGGAATCTTCTCTACCCATCCCAGCGTTTTTTTTCTCTGTTTGGCTTCTGATCTTCTGAACGGGTGAAGTATGGGGAGACTTAAGGGCACTATTGAGAGAACTGAAGGTATGCCTGCAGTTTGGGATTAACTCTTTATTAGTCTTTCCTTCTCCTTTAAAGATTACTTCCAGCTTAATGAGGGATCAGTCCAATCTTTAGCAACCCTATGGGAAGCTCACAAGGCAAGGCAAGGGGACAATTGATAGCCCTGGCAACTAGCCGGAAAAAAGACCTCAATAATAAGCATAACATCCTACAATCCCAGCTCCACACAATAGAATCCCAATATAACAACACCTAACCCAAATACTAGACATTAGAGAACAACTATCCTCTCTCAAACACCAGCACATAGAGAAGGCGATTCTATGGACTAAACAGAAGTTCTATGAACAAGGGGACAAACAACACACCCTTTTGGCTAGGAAATTTAAAGATCAAACTATACAATCTAGAATCACATCAATTAAAACACCAAAAGGGCAATTAACCTACAGTCAGGACTTGATAGGGGACACCTTTCATAAATACTATACACAACTCTACAACTTGCACACTACGCACCTGAACAACACATATTCCCCACAAAATATAGAATTCTTTATGGAAGCTAAATAACCTAAACTAACAGACAAAGATAACGAAACCCTGAATGCAAATATCACAATAGAGGAACTCCTTACAGTACTCAAGCATATGCCAAATGGCAAATCCCGGGCCCCGATGGCTTCCTCTATAAATACTACAAAGCCTTCTCCCATATCCTTGGCCCATATTTAGTCAGACTTTTCAACAAATTTCTACAGGGAACCCCAATCCCAGGCCCAACCCTGAGCTCCTATATTACTCTGATACCCAAAGAAGGGAAGGACCCCAGCATATGCTCTAACTATAGACCTATTGCATTGTTAAACTCAGACCTTAAACTGTTCTCCAAGATTCTAGCAAACAGACACGCACCCATCCTCCCAAAATTAGTCAACAGAGATCAAGTAGGGTTCATTCAGGGACGACAAGCTGGGGACAATACTAGGCAAACTATTAACTTACTAGAAATATTACATAAAAAAACAAATCCCAGCGGTACTTTTAAGCCTAGACGCAGAAAAGGCGTTTGATCGTCTCAGTTGGCCCTACATATTCTCGCTAATGTCTCACCTTCAATTCTCAGGCCCCTTTCTAGAGACCCTGAAGGTGTTGTATAAAAACCCAACCACCCAGTTAAAACTACCTGGTCAATCCCACAAACACATCACCATAACCAATGGCACCAGACAAGGTTGCCCCCTGTCTCCTCTCTTATATGCATTAAGCATAGAGCCCCTTGCAACAGTGATTAGAAACTCTCCAGATATCTCAGGGGTTAATCTCCAAAACTCAAATTACAAAATTTCTCTTTTCGCAGATGATGTCATGCTGACATTGATAAACCCACTGATCTCCTTTCCAAACCTACATAGAATTTTAGACACCTACAGTAAATTTTCTAACTACAAAGTCAATGTCAGCAAGACACACGCACTACCATTAAACATCCCGCAACATCAACTGCAACACTTACAGAACTCCTATCACTATAACTGGCAATCAGCATCGATTACTTACCTAGGGACACACATCACGCCAATTTATGCAGATTTATTTAGACATAATTTTATTCCACTGTTACAACAGGTTAAATCATTATTACAAAAATGGTCCAAATATTCTTTATCCTGGTTCGGCAGAATCTCGGCCATAAAAATGACTATCCTACCGAAATTCTTATACCTCTTTGAGACCCTCCCAATACCAATTCCTTCCAAAACTCTAAGGTAATCAGCTTGAAAAAGGAATTAAAATGTTCTGAAAGATTGCTATGATTATCTTAGTTAGCCAATAAGGGTATCACCTTTATACCACTTTTGTTATTTTTTATTTCAAAAGGGTTACCCTGTAAAAATTCCAAAACTCTCAAACACCTGCAAACTCTATGTCATGACTTTATTTGGGGCCACCGCAAACACAGACTCTCAAAAAACAGTTTGACCATGCCCTGCAAGCTGGGAGGATTGGGAGTCCCATCATTCAGCAGATACTATGAAGCGGCTTATCTTAGACAATTATTAGCATGGACTGATAGGTTACCTAACTCAATATGGGGTCACATTGAGAGCACCCAACTAGAAACAGGCCATTTAAACCATCTCATCTGGGCAATTCCTCATAGTACAACAGAAAAAGCCACTCTTTTATCCTCCATTAAACACACGTTATCAATCTGGTATAGACTTAGACAAAAGCATGATTTTATCTCAGCTAAATCACTTGTAACATTATTTTTAAGCAACCGATTTCCAGCCTGGAATGCATTCTCATTTTATTAATAAACGGTCCGACTCAGGACTCCAGACCGTAGCTGACCTACTAAACCCTTCAACAAAAGAGGTCAAAACACATGAAGAACTCAAGCAAAAATCTAACCAGAATGCCTTTAAATTTTATGAATATCTCCAACTGAGACATTTTGCCAAACCCTACAGCGAGAAAGCTAAACTGAACACCCCATTTGAGTCAATTGCCAAGAAGGGCCTCCCACAGAAGGGATTCATTTCCAAAATTTATCAGATTCTCTCTGAACCCAAGGCTGGCACACCTATAAGACACCCATATATGAATAAATGGGACTCCTACCTTCCTCAACCTCTATAGGAGGAAGACTGGTCTCTCATCTGGGGAAATGCTAAAAAAATGATAACTTGCTCAAGACAAAAAGAGCATATTTATAAGATTCTTATGCTGTGGTACCATACCCCAGCCAAACTACATACCTTGTTCCCTGACCATTCCCCAATGTGCTGGAGTAACTGTGGGGATATTGGTACTTTCCCGCATATTTTCTGGTTTTGCCCAATGATAACCCCATTATGGTCAGAAATCTCAAGTCTATTAAGCAAACTATTACGAAACCCCGTACCACTTGATATAACAACCTTTTTGCTAGGCAAACCCTTCCCAAAAACCAACAAATCATACCAAGCATTGATCAATCATGTCTTAACAGCTGCTCGAATTTCGATAGCCGCATGCTGGAAAACCCCAGCCCCCCCACCCTAGCTGAGGTCAAACGAAGAGTGGAGTCAAATAAGGTGTTTGAAGCTGGTATTGCCAGACTAACTAACAGAACCCCCCATTTTTTCAAAATTTGGACACCCTGGGAACTGTACGCCAACGAAGGCTGAAACCCTATTATACCTTTGAAATATAATTACCTAATATGTGTTTTACTACTTACCTTTTCCTTATCTTTTTTTGAACTGAGACCATGGAATACACCACTGTGAAAACTTACATATATCTTTAATAACTTTACCATGCTGCACTGTTATTATATTTATGTTTATTTCCTATTACTGTTATTGTACAATCAACACTGTTAAAATTCAATAAAAATATGTTACAAAAAAAAGAAATATTTTTTATTTTATGAAATACCCAGTTTCATTTTTACACTTTTTACACTGTTAATTTAAAGGAGAACTAAGTTTTTAAGTTTAAACGCTGTCCCTATCGCTATTTCCTAGCTAAAAATGCAGTGTAGCGCAGCAGCGTACCTGGCCGACATCTTTTTACCAACTGAAGACTCTTCGGTTCTCTCTGCCGATATGAACCTGCTTACGCATGTGCAGTTGGATGCAGGCCCGGATTTGTGGAAAGGCCACAAAGGCCCGGGCCTAGGGCGGCAAAAATTGCCGCCGCACCAAAATATTAAAGTTTATTGCCCATACGGAGCAATGGGACCTCTCCCCCACTGCTCCGTATGCGATCGAAAAGGGCCGCGCATGCGCAATCGCGAGTTCGCGCATGCGCGGGGGGAGGTTCGCCGTTCGCGCATGCGCAGGGGGGGGGGCGTTCGCCATTCGCGCATGCGCAGGGGGGCGCGACAGAGAGGGGGCGGCCTCGGGGCGCCCGGCCAACAAATCTGGCCCTGGTTGGAGGTAGCAAGAAATCCGCTTCAACTACACATGTGCAAGCAGGGTCCGTGCCAGCGGTGAGACCCGAAGAGTCTTCGGACATTATTATTATCAACCTTTACTGCTGCTTGTGTAATCACCATTCCCATCTCTCCATTCACGCAGCATACTAGTAGTAATAGTTATTTAAAAAAATTAAACCTCTAACTTAATTGTTAGAATAATGGCACAGTTGGAGAAAAGAAATATTCTGCCTCTATAATGATTTATGGCTCAGAGGGAGGGGGAATAAATCTTCCTGCAAATCTTCCTCCATTCAAAGAAAATAGGAAACAGACACATAACACTCAAATATGTAGGGATGCACTCTTAGCTCACCTCTTCAGAGCTATTTTATACCAATACATTTTGCCACTGAAGTTATTGAAGGGGACAGTTTAGAGGTTATATGAATGGCACACTAAACATTTATTAAAATATTTCAGAACTAGTGGGGACCAGGTCTTCAGACATTTTTGCTGTAATTGAGGTGTGATGGACTGAAACCCAGTGGAAAGTGCTGAGTTTGGGGTAAAGCTTACCTGAAAGATTTTAAGAGATTTTACTGTACTGTTGCATGACAAAGGGTACAGTTTACAGTACTAAGGTAGATGTGAAAGATAATAGGGTGTAGTGATTAGGAGAACTGGCCAATAAAGTTTGTCGCTAGTGACGTGTGAATTTATTTATCAAGAAATTTCCCCAAAACCCTACTAATCCCGTCTACCTGTTCCACTTCCTGCTGGCTGAATTCTCTGGATGTGCAGGGGACCTGGTGGCACTGCACTGTAGGATAGGAACCAATCAGCGCACAAACGTACGGCCATGGGTGGGGGTGGCTACAATGAATGAATGACATCTTCAGTACCGTATATACGCGAGTATAAGCCGAGACTGCATTTTTTAGCACATTTTTGGTGCTGAAAAACTCGGCTTATACTTGAGTATATACGGTAAATACTGAATCCATAGCGAAATCCCAAGTCAAAAAGAACCTGATTTGCAAATCCCCAAAACCCAGGATCATGCAAAAAATATAAGCTTTATGAGGCTTAAATGTTCTAACGGTATATATATTTTTTTTTTATTTATTGCAATGTTTGTTTGTAACTTTATTATAATAATTTATAGCACTAAAAAAATAAATATATGCACACAGTTATATAGTTATATCAAATCTGCAGTTCAGTATGTCTGCTGTCAGTTTACTTGCAAAAGAGTAAGCAACTTCTAAAATTGGTTTGTTGATGCTGTTGTGTTTTTGTTCCTGTAAATTGTTCTGCTTTAAGAGGTTTGTTTCTTAGTCACATACTACTGAAAGTGTGTTTGTGTGTAACCAGCAGTTCATATGCTTGGCACATGCTTTATTCAGAGAGGATCAGGAAACAGAGTCTGACTGCCCTCACTTGGCTTAATGAGCTATTTTATTTTAGACCTATCACCCTAAAATTGCTAATAGAGCTTGCACTCCAGTTGGGGGAAACAATAGTCGTTTTGAGAAATAAAAACCTTACGGTGTTAGGCTGCCCGTACCGGGAGGGAGCTCCCTGTTTGGGCAGCCATGTTGTGGTACTTGCCTGCACATAACGAGCAAGTGCAACAACTTATGCTTGTTAGCTCATTATGTGTGTACATATCACGTCGGCGGGTCAGGCGCATCCACTGCTCCTACATCACTTGCATGCACATAATGAGCCAGCAGGGATTCTCTTATTATGAGCATGTGCTCTAAATAACATGGCCACCAGCACGGGGGGCTTCCATTGCAGGCAGCCTGGCATCATTGGGGACTGTTTTTTTTTTTCTTAAAAAGTATAGTTTCCCGCAGCCGGAGTGCAGGCTCTTTTAGGTCACACCTCTGGTGGGGAAAGCAAATTTAGGGTAAAAGGTGCCCTTTAACGCTTTTCCTGGCAAGTACATATGTGATAGGTGCTTTACTATACTTCCATACACATATGCACACATTCACACACTTTTTAGAGGTGTGCACACAAGTATACACAAACAGACACACATACTTTTTTTGTATTTTTTTTGGTTCCTTATTGTATAATTGTGTTTTTCCTCTAAAAATTATTTATTTCACTATGTGACCATTGGGTCAGGTATTCTGACCACTAACCACACTGTAAAATAATTAATTTTGTTATTTAATTGATTTTTATTGCAGTTTTACACTTGCATTTTTGTTTGTTGCTTTTCTTTTAGAATAGCTTTGCCGTTAGGTAGTTTGGTGTAGAAAGATGTCTTCACCTGTTTCGATTTTTGTCAGAATGTGTGCTTTTCAAAAATATATGGTTTTCTGGGGATGTCTGTACAGTTACAGGGTGTTACGGCATATAATATGCAGTCCGGGGCTCTGTCAGCAGAGTGGGAACATTCATATGCACTTTCATTTGGTCAGTACATAAGCACATACTGGTACATACATGGTATATCTATGCATATTAGGCATCAAACAGCTAAGGTTAGGAAAGCTTTGTTTGGTAATTTGGTGTAGAATGGTGTCTTTACCCATGTTTGATTTGTCAGAATGTGTACTTTCCAAAAATATATGGTTTTCTGGGTGTCTCTACAGTTAGGGGGTCTTGTGACACATTATACACAGTCTGGGGTAATTTGCCATTGTATGTAAAAAATTGTGTGAGATAAACATGGCAAATTGCAACATTTTAAGGTGATTTTCAGAAGTTTCATCAAAACTCACTAAGTTTAGGAAAGCTTTGTTGTTAGGTAGTTTTGTATAGAAAGGTGTCTTTACCCATGTTGATTTGTCAGAATGTGTACTTTCCCAAAATATGTGGTTTTCAGGGGTTTCTGTACAGTTAGGGGGTATTACAACACATAATATGCAAGTAGGGGGTTTTGTTTGCAGAAACTGAGTTGGCTGACGAGACAATTCATATGCACTATTTTGGTTTGGGGTCCATACATACCACATACTATATCTATGCATATTGGGCATCACACTGTTCAGTGGACCTCTAGCGTTCTAGCTCTGTATGTCACCTCTGCCGCTACTCGCTGTTATGTCTCCTGTCGGCTGTGTCGCCATGGCAACCATACGCTCCTGCTGTTTGCGCTTGTGTAAGCTATGGATCTGGTCGTAGTCTCAGTGCAGGAGCGATGTATTATGGGAATCTTCTCTACCCAGCTCAGTATTTTTTTTTCCTGTTTGGCTTCTGATCTTCAGGTGAAATATGTGGCGACTTAAGGGCACTATTGAGACAACTGAAGGTATGCCTGCAGCTTGAGATTAACTCTTTATTAGCCTTTCCTTCTCCTTTAAGATCAGATGACTGACTTGCTCATTAAAGAATTGTCCACTTCTTTGCTTTATTAAACTCCTGGGTTGCTTTGGCTGTGTGTTTTGGGTCATTGTCCATCTGTATCATGAAACGCGGCCCAATCAATTTGACTGCATTTAGCTGGATTTGAGCAGAAAGTATGTCTCTGAACACCTCAGAATTCATTAGGCTGCTTCTGTCCTGTGTCGCATCATCAATAAACAATAAACAAATAAATCAATAAGTTGATCTTGGTTTCATCTGTCCAAAGAATGTTTTTCCAGAACTGTGCTGGCTTTTTTAGATGTTCTTTAGCAAAGTCCAAGCTAGCCTTTCTATTCTTGAGGCTTATGAAAGGCTTGCATCTTGCAGTGCACCCTCTGTATTTACTTTAATGTTGTCTTCTCTTTATGGTAGACTTGGATATCCATACACCTACCCCCTGGAGACAGTTGTTCACTTGGTTGGCTGTTGTGAAGGGGTTTCTCTTCACCATGGAAATTATTCTACGATCATCCACCAATGTTGTTTTCCGTGGACGTCCAGGGTTCACCAGTGCTTGCTTTCTTTCTTAGGATGTACCAAACTGTAGATTTTGCCACTCCTAATATTGTAGCAATTTCGCGGATGGGTTTTTTTCTGTTTTTGCAGCTTGCACGGAGAGCTCCTTTGACCGCATGTTGTCTCTTCACAGCAAAATCTTCCACATGCAAGCACCACACCTCAAATCAACTCCAGGCCTTTTATCTGCTTAATTGATAATGACATAATGACGGACTTGCCAACACCTGCCCATGATATAGCCTTTGAGTCAATTGTCCAATTACTTTTTTTTTCATCTGTGTTAGAAAAAAATTCTTTAGTGGCCTCACATTTTTATGCAATCGTTTTGTTCACAACACTGAATTAAAGCTGAAAGTCTGCACTTCAACTGCATC
The DNA here is from genome assembly GCF_000004195.4 of Xenopus tropicalis. Classification (NCBI taxonomy): domain Eukaryota; kingdom Metazoa; phylum Chordata; class Amphibia; order Anura; family Pipidae; genus Xenopus; species Xenopus tropicalis. The sequence continues at coordinate 71,616,545 of NC_030678.2, read as the reverse complement.
AGAGTTGTTTCATTTAAAATTCATTGTGGTAATATACAGAACCAAAATTAGAAAAAAATTGTCTCTGTCCAAATATTTATGGACCTAACTGTATTCACTCCATACATTTTAAATGTGCATGTATAATGTTTACCATCACAACTGTGTGATGCTTGCTCATATACATACTTTATACGTCTTATAATTAGTACAGGTATGAAAGCTCTGATGTACAGGAAAGCCATCTCACATATACTACACTACACTATACTATAATTCTAATTTTTAAAAATGATTTCCCTTTTCCTCTGTAATAATATTGTACTTGAT